>NW_028288749.1:2758553-3065059 GCF_059628265.1 Tinamus guttatus
CATCAAGTGCTACAGTCATTCCAGAGCCTGAAGTCTCAATTAAGGACTCTTGCTCCCAAAATACTCTCTGCTTTACATGTGGAAACAAGATTGCTGTCTTCTAATACTTACCAAAGTCAAGATGGCTGAACTACATAAAAGTTCATATGCACCAGTTGTTTTAGCTTGGATTAACACAGAGGGAAGGGGAAGAAAGGAATAGAAAGGTCAAAAGCAGGAATTTGAGCCATACTATGGCTCATATTGTGCACAGAAATTGAGAAGTACAGTTGTGGCAAAAATTAAGGCTTCTGTGCACAAGGTAGCTCTGCTGCTCCATTTGCTTGTCTTAAGCTGCAGAGGCAGGTGAAAAGGATGCAAAATACTGCAGCAGGCAGTAAATTTCACTGTTCTTTACAAAATACCAATGCCTTAATTACTAAGCACTTATATGTCTTATTGCAAAGGCTCCTCTTATGATACATTTTCTTCAACGCCATAGTTGAACCTATTAGGGCAGGTGTCAAATATTTTATGATCACTTAAATGAAATTCATGCCTCTAAGTTTTATGAGCCTGCACCTGAAGAGGAATAACCCCAGGCACCAGCACAGACTAGGGGTGGACCTGCTGGAAAGCAGCTCCACAGAGAGGGATTTAGGAGTCGTGGTTGACACCAGGTTAACCATGAGGCAGCAGTGTGCCCTTGTGGCCAACAAGGCCAACGGGCTCCTGGCTGCAGCAGGAGGAGTGTTGCCAGTGAGCAAGGGAGGGATCCTGCCCCTCTTCTCAGCTCTGAGGAGACACCTGGAGCATTGCAGGCGGCTCTGGGCTTTCCAGGACAAGAGGGACGTGGAGCTTCTAGAGAGGGTCCAGCGCAGAACCACAAAGATGAAGGGATTGGAGCTTCTATTGAATGAGGAAAGACTAAGCGAGCTGGGCCTGTTTAGCCTGGAGAAGACTGAGAGGATTGGACCAACATGTTCAAGTACCTGAGGGGTGAATGTAGAGAGGATGGGGCCAAACTCTTCTCAGTGGTGGCCAATGACAGGACAAGGGGTAATGGGTACAAGTTGAAGCACAGGTAGTTCCATCGCCATGTGAGGAAGAACTTCTTTGCTCTGAGGGTGCCAGAGCCCTGGCACAGGCTGCCCAGAGAGGCTGTGGAGGCTCCTCTGGAGATCTTCAAACCTACCTGGATGCCACCCCATGCCACATGCTCTGTGTGTTGGAGGTTGGACTAGACAATCTCTAGAAGACCCTTCCAACCTCAACCATTCTGTGACCCTGTGATTTTCAAGGGGTCATTCCCAAGATTTTTACCTTATTGCTACCCGAGCAGCTGGTTTACATGTTCAGGATAAGCTTTAAGGTTGTTTCATGCTTCCTTCTATTTTACCACAAGCAAGACAGACCCTTTAGAGTTTCCCCCTTCTCTTCTGCTCTCCTTGGCCCTAAGGAGAGGGCAGGAAGAGAGCTCAGCACAGGCTCAGTAAATTACCCAGGATGTGCTCAGGTTAACAAGCACTGCCATTCCTATTATTTGAGCTGCAAAACTCAACATCAACAGTCTGCTGTGTTTGAACATTGTGACCTTCGGGTCAAGTATTAGAATCTTACAAGAACACAAAAGTGAAAAATTATATACTCAGTCCATACTTGCCATTAAAAATAGATCTACCTGTTATTCCTAAAGACCCACAACCTCTAATGCAGACTTTTAGTCATCTCAAGGCATGGAAAATAGTGCTTCCAATATTCAAGTCCGCACACAGACCTTGAGAGGGTTTATCAAGCAGTGCCTAGTTTGCCACGTGCTCTTGTTTACAGCACAGTTCACGAATAAGCAGTGATATGAAACACTGACTGAATAGAGAGCCTATAGCTCCCAGAAAGATACCCTCTGTCCAGGAAGAAAAACAGATACTAAGTGGTTTGAGAGAGGTTTAGTGAACCACTAATTGGGAAGGTTAATCTAAGGCCTAGGAGAAGGAAAATAAAATAATTAAAAAAAAAAAAACCATATAGCCAGTTACACTGCTGCAGAGGAAGAAACACTCCGATTGGAGGATTCTACTTGCAAGACCCTCCAGGCAACTGAAAAAAAGACCCTGCTATAAAAGCGGCATAAATTCTGTGTTTAAATTCTATATCCTAGACTAAGATAAAAGCAACAAAAAAAAAAGTTTCCTTTGTTATAACAAAGTGTCTAGCAAGTGAGATAAATGTTCTTTCCTGGTATAGAGTTTCTCATTTCCAGGCAGATCCTGGAGTAGAGATAAATGGTATTCACTGGAAAACTTTGTGAGCGCTCTAGAGAGCACATTATTTGCTGAACTTTTCACAATCCAGACTAGCAACATTTGTCAACGTTGGTGTTAAAGCCTAGACCTCAGTCTGCATTTTCAAGAAACAGGCACAGAGGTTGCACACATCAACACTGTTTACAGGATTCCCATGTGCAGCTTCGTGTATGCAGCTCACCCAAACGTCTCTGCTCTTTCCCAACTTCGGTGTGACGCAGGCAGAGCGATCAGCAGTAATTCACAGCCCGTGCTCAAAGATTATCAAACGCTCCCTGCAGCTGGCAGTGTCCTGAAAGTACCCTTATGGCAAGGCTGGCAGAACAAAATATCAAAGCTGCCCAGCTGTATTTTTAATATCTACGCTGCATAAGTGTATTGCTACTCAAAAATATTTTTTTTTTGTTAAAAGCAATGTTGCAATTTGAAGCTAGTGTTAAAACAGGCTAGAAAAAGTCCTGCTGTCAAGGGAAGCACATGCCAACGAAGGCCCCAGACAAGTCAGCTGTAATCAGTATCTGCTCTCAAAGCTGCTGATCTGCACTCGGATGTGCCCAACACGGTTCTCCTGTAAATGCCAGCAAGAGAGGGCCGGGGGAGGTGGTTCCAGCCAGGTCTCTATTCAGCTTTCTTCCCTCTCACTCTGTTTAGCCAGCAACGCTCTTCACCATGAGGAACTCAGCTAATGACGTGTGTTTTCCCTGAAGAATGCACAGGACTTATAAATAAATAAGATACTAAGCTTTGCTAGCCGACTTAAAACACTCCAACTGCCACGCAGAGCTGCTGCTATAGCCTTTATGTTCCTCTGTGTCCGTAAGCGGCACCGCAGCAAGCGGGAGCTGACTGGAGGGGGAAGGAGGAGACGGCTGCAGACCGCGACCAGCACAGAGCGGCTGCGGAAGAGGAGCGCGGTCACAGCTGTCCCCGGCCGGAAAACACGGAGCGACAGCGACACAGCCGCCCCCAAACCGCCGGCCCTCACCCCCCCGCCAGGGCCTCACCACACGAAGTCGTTGCTCTTGTCCTCGTAGGAGTTGATGAGGCCGTTGCAGAGCGGCGCGAGCAGCGGCCTCTTCCTGCTCCCGCCGCCCGCCGCGGAGGCGCCGCCGCCGGGCCGCGCCGCCAGCCGCGCCAGCCCCGCGCCCGACACGGCGGCCGCCACGAGCACAGGCCGCGCCGCCGCGCCGCCCGCCGACGACGAGCCCGGCGCCACGGCCGACGACGAGGAGGCGGCGGCGGCGGGTGGCGGCTGCGCGGCGGGGGGCGGGCGGCTGCCCGACATGGCGAGGCCGAGGCCGGCGGCGCGGGGCCCAGGCCGGGCCTCAGCGCAGCCCGCGCGGCGCCGCGGGACAATAAAGTTCGTTCAACAAGGGGGAGGTGGGAGGGGGAGGGAAAAAAGAGACCGCCCCCTGCCCCGCGCGTGCGCACTGCCCCTGCGCCGGCCTCTTGTTGAATCTTTATTGAGAGGCGAACGCGGGAGTGCGCGTGCGTGGGGCGGGGCTGCGGGGCGGGCGGGGGGCGCTGAGGCGGCGGGTCCGGGTCTGGGTACGGGCCCGGGCCCGGGCCCGGATCTAGATCCGGATCTAGATCCAGATCCACGGCCGGTGCCGGTACCGGTACCGGGCGTGGCTCCGAGCGCCGTGCGGCCCCGCCGGAGGGCGCGGGCCCCGGTGCCCGTTAAGCGATTCCCTCCGAGCGGCGGCCGCGCCCGTGAGGCCGCAGCGCCGCGGGCGGGCAGGGGGGAGCTGCCCCTTCCGCGGCTCCGCGAGTAAAAAGCGCTCCCCTACCCCGGGCAGTGAGGGGGCCGTGCCCTAGACCAGGCCGGGCTGAGGATGGGGCCTTGGTGAAGGAGAGCATTCGCCCTGGCCCCGTGTGGCGGCGGAGGCGTGTGGGGATGCGCTTGCTGTTCTCTTTCACAGCCTTTGGCAACATGCTGGTCTCCTTCGAGTTAGCTGCGTGCTCTGCCTTCGACCTTGCCCCTCAGTTTTCAAGACAACATGTGAAACTGCAGGGCATTCCCTGAGGATGGCAATGTTAAACCCAGGCGTAGAAAAACGCCTGGAGAGATCCACACTGCAGCTGTCATCAGAGTGCAGAGAGCAAGGTGCACTCTCAGTGAGACGTAAAACCACTAGGAGAGCTAGTAAAACTACTCTGAGGGAGCAAGGTGACTCCAGGCAGACACTGCTGGCCAGGAGAAGGCTCTGGTGTGCAGCAGGGCAGCAGGAATTTCCCAAAAGCACAGCGAAACACGGCGCTTGGATTTAAGGTTGATACATGTGGACAGCTCTGGGGTGCTTGTTGCTGGCCTCCCTCTGCACGTGTGTTTAAGTAACTTCCTTCTGTGCACTCATCCTGGGTGTTGCAAAACATACCCAGAAAATCAGTCTACACCCAGAAACAGTCTTAACATGAAAAGTGACAATCTGAAGAATATTCATACTGAGAAATAAATCAGTGCAAGCCGTTATTAGCAATTCTAAGGAAGCTTCTCTTTGTCATCCAGGTCAGCAGTCTCACCTTCGCCGTCTGCTATTACAGTCACTGCTATGATTTGAACCTGTGCTGCTGCAATTAAAAGTTTTCTGTGTGTAGTTCTTGCTGTAGGTCTTTCTTTGTGAAGTGAAAGATGCTCTTCCACTGCCATGTGTAAATATCATCCTGAACTTGACAAGTCTGAAGTCATTACAACACATCAATTCCCACTGGTTTTGGTGGGAGTTACAGAGAAGTGCCTCGATACCTGTCTTTGTGCTTGGTGATGTCTGTGTGCCTTGTATTTCCTTTTGCTAAAAGAAAGGAGGGCAGCACTTCGTTGTCTTCCAGAGAGACGAAAAGCTTTATGGACGAGTGTCTGCAAAGGGCTATCAGATTTCTCGGTGGAGGAACAAAGCAGCAACACTAGTAATTCAGGCAATAACATGCCTACGTGCTTCGTCACTACTGAAATATTGGCTGGTCCTTGGAAAGTCTTGCTATTCTTTGGTGCTTAATGTTACTTTCTTAGCTCCAGAGAGAAAAATAGTGATAGAGGGGGAAGCTGGTAAAAGATCAGACGTTCAGAGACGGGAATCGAGAACACCTACGAAAGAAATAGAGGGGCTGGGATCTGCCCGTGTTTGCCTGTCTGTAGCCATGCTGCAGCGAGCCCGGCATGCTCAGCACCCGCTCCCTAGTGCTCGAGCTTGCAGGAGGTCGCTGGGGACCTCAGAGGCCCCTGGCGCTGAGATCTTCTCCACCCTGATGTGGATTGAGCAGCCTCTGGCTCCTGCTAACCACCAGAAATGCTTCTTTGCCTGAATTACCTTGTGTTACCAGTTCCCAGATCAATGCAGGCAGCCTGGGGGAAGATTATACGCTAACCCCTGGAGGTGCCTGTATGTTGCGCTGGGATCAAGATCATTATAGATCATGATAAAGATACTACAGATCAACGGTAAGAGTTTTTTTGCTGTTTTCTGCAGTTAGCAGCCCGCTGTACGCTCCCGCTGCCTCCTGGCCGCGTGCTCGCTGGGCTCCGCGGTGCCCGGACGTGCGCTCCCTCCCTGGTGTCGCTCTCTCTTCACAGGGAACTGCTCAGCTTCACACTGTGGGGGAGACTCCCCCTGCAGTTACCTGCTCTGGAGGTCTGTGCGGAGCCCCCGTGTTCAGGAAGACCGACTGTAGGGATTTGCACTTACATTATTCTATTCTCCGGCCTCCAAAGCTGGCTGCTCACCTCAGCCTGAACAGCGGTGTATTAGTTTTTATTCCGTGCGAGGAGGGATGAGCCAACCTTTACGTTGAAGGAAGGAATAGACAGATGGAGCCTATGGTTGAATGAACCGTGCCAATATATAGGTGCTGCTTTTTTGGGTACATAAATCTTGCTTGTTATAAACCCCGAGCGTGTGGCTGTTACGCTGGCATCTCCATTGAGCTGCAGACAGGCCGTTGCAGTGGTGATGGCACTGCTGGCGCAGCCACAAACAGGGACTGGGAACTTGCTGCATGTGTTTGTCGGGCGGGGGGGCCGCGGCGGCGTTTTCCAGTCGAAGGGTGTGTGCACCAGATGGCTGTGGGAAGCAACTGTCCCCGCCAGGCTCCGCTCCTGGCTGCTAGTGACTCACTGTGGAAATCACTCCTGCTTCCATCTCCGAGGCCGTTGCTGCCACCTAATTCCCACTGGGTATGTTAGTCCATCCAGGAATGGACTAACCTTGTCCTGGGAATTGCTGCTCCAGAGGGCTTTAGAGGACTTTATGAATAATCATGGCATTTACCTCCAAGCTAGCCAGTGGTGGGAATGCCATTTCTCCCATTTTCCAGCTGGGAAAAAAAGAAGCATGGGCAAATCCATCACCTGGTTAAAGAGACAGTGGGAACTCTTAATGTTCCATAAATCTGAAAATTAGTCTGTCGGCAGCTTCTCCTAGAGCAAGGCTGCAGCAGACCTACCCAGAAGATGCAATTCCTACCTATTAGGTACTCTCCTTCCCCTATTTACTGGGAGAAACTTGGACATGACTTTCCAAGCTTGAACTTAAGAAGCCCCATGGAGAGACATAGGGATTTGGAGAGCATGATCAGGCGCTGGCACCCAAGGTGGAGGGCTCCTCCTCGACTTTGGAGTTTAGTAATATCTATTAGATACCTATTAGAGTTAGGGCTATGCAGGCTTATTAGCAAAGCATTTTTTTCAGTTCTTTATAACAACACTTTTGCCACTTCCAGATGGAACTTTGTGCATTAGCCCTCGGCCTAATTCCAAGTTATTGTAGAGAGCAAAAGTGATTTGGCCATTTTCAGAAATGGAGAGACAGGAAAATAAAATATTAACATTTACTGTTGTGCTTAAAATGCTCTGATCCTTAAAGAAAATTATTGATATCTGGGAGCAGTCTAGTGCCTTCACCACAAGCTACATCATGTGGGTCTTCTAAAGTGGCGTTTGATTTGACAGAATTACAAAATGAGGTTAAAATTACTTGGTGAATGTTCTGTAATATTGAAGTACCGTCTCCAAAGCTGCCAGGTGCTGGAGGGAGCCAGAGATCTCTGTGCATTCGAGAAATACCAGTGCAGCTTCCATTCGAATGTGTGCGGAGCGAAGTGAAGCTACAGAGCAGTCTGACTTCATTTCTGACGTATACAAGCAGAAACATATGATTCACTGCTCAGAATTAGGAAATCTGTTTTACGGGGAAACACGATACCATCTTTTTTATTAAACTCTACATTACAAGTAACGCATGTGCCCAGGGCTCGGGTCACAGGTGTCTGGTGGCAGCACTTTGAGAGTCCTTCTGCTCAGCGAGTGGCTTCCTAACAGATCTGCCCTAACGCCCCCTTCACAGCCCACCTCAGCTGCTGCCCTTGCTGTGGCTCTGCTAACACACTGTGCCTAAATACATCTGGGACCAAATTCGCTCCTTGTGTAACTAGACTGAGTCATTTTAATAAAGATTCATTTGGCCTCTCTGTTCAGGATGATTTCTTTCCCACAAAATGTAATTGACACTGATGGAGTTTACGTATCCTTGCTGTATGAAGCAGGTCTATTTAGCAACTCGCAATTGTTTTTTCAGCATTAGCGTGTGCTGGTATCTGAGGTCTCTCTCCCTCCGTTATGTTGTGGACAGCAAAAGTCATCTGTCTTTAATGCTGCCACCTGTTACGATTTACTCCGTGGCTCGCAAAAGCTGCTGTTTTCTTGCAGTGACTGTTGCTTAGGTCTGGTGTTTACCTAAACCACGCTGCTTTGTGGGGTTTGTACGAAAGCGAGACCTCGCCCTGCTGATTATGGAGGCAATCTGGAAAAAGTGACTAACACTTACATAAAGAAATGTATCTCTGCTTTCGTGATTCTGAAGCCTTTCCAATGATAGTGGTAGGGTTGAGCAGCTTGAACATTTTTTGGTCCAGTTGCGTTCACTGGGGTTGGTCTGCAGGGGCAGACCGGTGAGCACGGTAGAGTTGTTGGGTTAAAGAGCCCCCGAGGGGCTTGGGAGATTCCAGGCTTCCCAGTTGCCTCAGCCAGTTGAACTTTTCTCTCTTGTCCATGTGCTGTTGTTCACTGCCCAAATCAAGACCCTGCAGGGCAGGAGGAAGTGCCTGGTGCCTCTGGTGCATCCGTACCCGCTGATGCAGCCTCCGGAGAGCTCAGCCTGCCCAGGGCCCAGGCGCCTGGATCCTGTTGCCCAGGTGGATCCTGTTGCCTGTTGCCGGCTACATCCAGCCCCGGCGGGCTGTGCCCTGGTCTGTGAGGGCACTGCCCCTGCCAGGCTCCCCTGCAGCTCCTACCACGTCCTGCTGTGCCAGCCACGAGCCCCGGCCGCAATTGCAAATGACAACCTTCCTTCATCTCTCCCTTCATCTCTCTGCTGAGCTCGGATGGGGGCAGGCAGCAGCGTCAGTCTTGCAGGGACATCCACCTACCAAAAAGTCAGCTGCTGCACTTGGGCAAGCCAGTCGGTGGCTGACAAAAATGCTTTTATCTTTTTTCTTCTCTCTTGTGCCGGTTCCATGGTAGCCTTTTCCTTCAATCGGATTTCAGATGCTTTCTGTGCACTCGCTGTCCCCTTTATCCTGCTGTAGCATCCCTGGTTCTGCTGTTCTCTGTTGTGCCAGGTGTCCCGTCCCTGGCATGAGCCTCTGCACTACTCACGGCCTAAGGAGGGGGCTGAGAAAGCTGCTCCCACCAACACAACCCCCCATCAAGGAGCCGAGGATGCTTGACCAGCAGCAACAATGCAAAAATGTTTTATTAGCATCAGGGCCACTTGCTAGCTGGAGACGGAGAAGCCCACCCTGGGCGCGTGGGAGCGGGTGGCGTGTGGAGGGGAGCGCCTGTTCTCACTACCAGCGTTTACCATCAGAGG
This sequence comes from Tinamus guttatus, assembly GCF_059628265.1. Lineage (NCBI taxonomy): Eukaryota > Metazoa > Chordata > Aves > Tinamiformes > Tinamidae > Tinamus > Tinamus guttatus. The sequence goes on from NW_028288749.1 coordinate 2,767,699, forward strand.
GCAAACGCAGCCCAGGCGAGCGGGGTGGGCTCCAGCCACTGCAGCTCCCCGCTGCCCCATCCATCTCTGCAGAGGCTCCTGCTGGCAGATCATGACAACGGAAAGTGATGCCATTTCCCGTCACTCTTGCAGGGAGAGCCCGGAGTAGAGATTCAGCTTCCCATCTCTGGATGCTGCAGAGCTGATGTTGCCAGGAACGGCTCTTCCCCCCCATTCCCTGGAGAGCAAATCCTGCTTCTCAAGAATGCCAAAGCCCTCCGCAAATGCCAAAGAAGAGATTGTGGAGCTCCCCCAGCTCTGAGTCAGACCAGTTTAACAGCGGGCGGAGGCTCCCCAGAAATGAGCAGGTTTGTGCTTGAGCATCCCAAATACAGCATAACCTTCCTCAGTTTCTTGTCTTCCAGCGTAAACTGTATTTATGTCTGACAATATGTTTTGAGGAGCACATGGAAAAGCTACGCTGGTTACTCTCCGTTTTTTATCCAGCATCTTTACTGCTCTTCAGACCCATCAAGGAGTGTGGCTTCACCATCCTGGCAAAACAAGCTGCATTATCTTTACTTTATGGAAATACAAAGCCATTAGGTGACTCAGTAGCTGGGAGCTGAACCCAGGAGTCCTGCTGCAAGAGTTGCTGCCCCCTCTCCCTTTGCAGTACCAGTCTAGGGGTGGAGAGGGGGCTGAAGTAGTCAGTGTGGAGTGAAGTAGCTGCTCCCGGAGGGTGAGGAGGGCTCTAAGCCTGGCTCCCGGCACCGCGTGTCTGGAGCCCTTTGTGTGCAGAAGGGGTGGGTGCTGCGTGGGGCACGTTCAGCAGCGTTTCCTGGCGTGGGTTCCCTCACACGGGCCGTGCTGGTGCTGGAGAGGTGCTCTGTGTCGTTTCTCCTCAATGGGGGAAATAGTCTGGCTACCCCATCAGCAGCAACCAGCTCGCAGGGAGGTAACCTCTGTGGAGCTAGTGATTCTCTCCACTTTGTTTAAGCTGTCTAATAAGTCAGATTTAATAGGGAGGATCATCTGCATCCACAGCGAACACTGTTGCTTCTGTGGCAAACCGGGCTGCACGCGCTGCCGCATGATCAACCCGGGGCTGCTGTGGGTGGGAGGGAGAAGCAGGGAAACCGTCGTAGCGCAGGAGAACTACCAAAGCCCCGTTTCCTAAGAGGTACCTCCGTGTCCCTTAAGGCCACCTCTGCAAGGACGGAGAAAGCCCAAGGTGGGGATGGCTGATGGTCCATTCAGCTGCTGCCAAGGATGCGGGGGCACCACAGAGGGCTGCCACAGGTTGTGTCCCGGTTCCTGCTACTGACTCTGGTGCATCTGGGGACTGGTGTGTTTGGGAGTTCTTCCTCTAGGGACCTGCTCAAAGTTGCCCTACGTTGCCCAAAAGCAAAGCGGGGAAGATGAGGCTAGGAATGGTTGATCTCCAAGTGTTTTGGATTTGTCCTAGAGCATCGAAGAGGCCCTCTGGCACCACCCAGGGGACTGTTGTGCTGGCACGTGCTCCCTGCTTCCGTCCCCAGCCTGAGGCCCTCTGTGCTTTCCAGGGCATTCGGCAAGGATTTACGTCTTGCCACTTCAGTTACCTCTGAATCCTTTTACCTTTTCCATCGAATCTCAGTCCTAAACATCCACAAGGCCCCTATTGGCCCGAAGTCTTCCTTTAAAAAGCCTGGTGCCAGAGAGCTTCTCAGAGAGCAGTAACGAACCAGATGTTTTCCTGGTTGTCAGCTTGTCCCCTGCCTATTTGGAATGAAGCCGTATTTTGTTCTCTAAATGGCTGATAATTGAATAAACTGCATCTCGAGTGAATTTAGAACCAAGAAACAAGCCCTCACCATCACAGGTCACTACATTCTGTCTAGCAGGGAGTTTCGTCGGGAGTTCATGCGTAGGCAGGAATGGCATCTGCCTCTTTCTGGGGGACGAGGGCATGCTCGGGAGCTGGTCACTTTTCCTGATGTGTGGCTTTAAGGCTTGCCTGTGTGTACATAAATGCAAAGAGTGAAATCCAGGACTACAGCCTCAACTATGGTCCTAAAGCTGCTTAGCCATAAAAAGCAGCCTGCTTGCTGATGGTTTGATGCCCAGGATCCTTGCCCGGATAACAAGGGGGAAGACAGAGGATTTCACATTGCTAAAATGCCTGGCATCACTTGGCTCTTGTGCAGATGGAAGAACAGAGTATGATGTGGCTAATTAATACCATGCTAATTAAGTATCAGCTACTTCTCATGCACACTTGCAGTTTCACTTGATTTCAGTGGCAAATACCTCCACTGTCAGTTAAACACATGGTAAGGAAATTGTCTCCGGCAAAACTGTGCTGATGTGATTTATGAGCTATTTAAAATACTTTTGCTTTGCTCCTTCTTTGTATTTGTTTTTCACAAACATTCAAGCAAACGCCTTTGGGTCTGGGAAGCAGCTGCTCTTGGGCACAGGTTGGCTTTGCAAACAGGAGCATTGGCAGAAGTGCCGTGCTGGGATTTCACATCCATGCAGGCAGGGCTGCGCCGCATGGCCCGGGCCCTGTCAGCATACCTGGCATGACCCGTGTTTCAGACTTCACCGAGCCAAATAACTGCACAGAGCCGTTTTACTGTCAGTCTGCTGTTTGCATATTATTAATAGGAGAGATGGAAAGAATAATTAGAGCTAACGACTAAATTGGAGAAAGTTGTCATCAATTCAAGAAGAGTTTGCAGGGAGAGGCAGCAGCCAACAAATGATCTGCAGATATGATTAATTTCTCTTTGCAAACATGCTGTAGGTTATGCTGATACACAAATACCTACATCTGGCCCAAATATTGACACTTCTACGTCCAGGTGTTCAGAGTGGTGTGATGTCTTCCACAGGTGCTAGGAGTCCTCTGCTCCCAAAGAACCCATGATGGGGCTTTGGAGCTGAACGTTTTTTAGGAAAGCAGGTGCATTATGTGCATTATGAAGCAGCTGCTTCAAATACAAAAAGCTTAATCCGTGGCTTTGGAAAAAGTAGCAGCACAGAGAGAGAGGCATTGGGGCAGTTTCACCGAGAGGAGAGGGGACTGAAGGGAGACACAGTAGCAGACTTCAAATATGTCTGAAACTGCCAGAGAGAGAGGAACAAAATGTGCCCCATATCCCTCTGGGAGAAGGCAAAGAGTGAATGGATTAAACTGCAGCAGAAGAGACTTAGAAAAAATGTGAAGAAAACCCTTTCTTCCTCCTCTGTCCCCCCACCAAAAAAAAGAAAAAGAAGCTGAGTGTTGGGATACCTTGTGCTGGAGGGTCCCCATGTCAGGAGACTTTACACAGCAGTCAGATGAAGTTGTTGGGGCAGTTTGGTCTGCTAGTCTTTCCGTGTCTCTTCTAAACATTTCTTTTCAAAGCTTTCTGCTTTGCTTCTGAGCAAACTTTGACAGAAATTCAGTGCAGGCTTCATCACAGACTCCAGGATTTCCTTCTTCTCTATCCATTCCCCAAAGTTGGCTTTACACTTCTTCCCTCCCCTTTCCTGCCTGCTCGTCACTTCCCAGTTCCCCTTCTCACAGCTTCCCAGTTCCCTTTCTCGCAACTACAGGAGGAACCCAAGCGAGAACAGCCCTGTGATGGGCAGCACCAGCTCCCAAGCCAGAAGACAACCTGGAAGGAGCTACAGGCAAATGCCAAGAGATGTCTGCCCGTCTGCTCCACGATGCCCCGTCTGCTCCTCTCCCACCACACACTGATGGAATTTTGTTCTTCTTTAAGCAGCCTTGGAGGATAAAGCAGTGAAGTGGACTGGGGAGACATGATATTTGCATAGTGTGGAAAATTCCCAAAGGCAGAAATAGGCACAGAAGGACAGGATTCACTTCTGCTAACTACAACCACCTGAAAGTTTCTTTTGCCACAGCAAAAGCAAATTATCCAAGATCCTTTGATAGCCAATGGACCAATGGAGAGGACCCACCTATGCCAGTTGTCCCAGGTATCTGGGATAAGTAACCTCCGGCCTGAACACATTCCTTTCCCTCATCTCCCTACGCTGACCCACTGATTTGCTTGCTTTAGACAGACAGCTTACAGGCCTCCGATGTGAGGCGAGATGAATCTTTCTGAAGTCTTATAAGGATTTCCCATGGAATTGAGCTTAGATATGCAAGGACCTGCTGAATCCTTAAAGATCCTGTCTAAACTACGCTGAACAGTCCATATATTACTCTGCTGTGCATGTCCTTGTCTTCAAACTACCATGAAACGGGGGTGTTGCTGAAAAAGGTTTCAAATATTTAAATCCATTTGTTTCCGGAAGGGATCTGTACTCAGATCTGCTACCCCAGAAACCATTTAGCCAGCAATATGCTGGTAGGAAAGTCGGCCAGCACATTGAATGCTGAGGGATTTCTGTGGACTATTTGCAGAAAGCAAATGATGGATTCATAATCATTTGCGGTGGAAAACTGATTCCAGGAATTGTGCACACGCAGAGTTGAAGCCCATTGAAGCCAGGGAAAAGACATCTTTGAATTCAGGTCATCAGTCAGTGCAGGGAAACATAATGAGGCCCTAATAGAGGAAAGCTTAACTTTCAGCACATGCTTAAGTCTAACTAGCCTCCGTTAACGTCAATGGAGATAAAATTAAACATAAGGTCAAGATTTTGGATAAGGATGTTTTATGACCTCGAGGCTTACACGGCCAAGAAACTTAGGCCAAAGAGCCCGGGCGTTCGATATTGAAGAATCTAATCAAAGGGCTCCTACGTAAACCACCGCGTGAATCAGTGAATAATTGGGAGTAACAGACACATCTGAGTAATTTGTGACCTACTAGCAGACAATTCACTCAGACAGGCAACATTCATCAGCGCCGTTATTCCTCCCAGAACATATGCCCAGGGCTCCTCTGGATGCTTGTGAGTTTGCAAGCGGCTTCACCAGGCAGCTCATCAAAGGAAAGCCTGGGAGCAGCCCAGAAACACTGGGGCATCCCTGCACACATGCAGACTTGCCACCAGCTGCACAATGAGCAAAGCTGTGCAAGGAGAAAGCAAGTCTTTCAGCAAGTCTTTCAGCAGGCGTGAGGCCGAAGGCTTGCCGATACAGCGGGCAAAGGGGCAGGCTTGGGCGCCCGGTTGTTTTGAGCTGTCTTCAGAGGAAAGGCACCACGGCGAGGCGAGGGCACTGCTGCAGGCCCAGGTCCTGGCCCTGCTCAGTCATGCACTTCCCATGGGATCTTATTGAGCCTGGTTGAGAAACTCGTTTCCCACATCAAATACCTGTGTGCGTTTCCCTCCGTGTTGGTGTTGGTGGGATCCATCAGCCTGCATTTACCTGTATTCTGATGCCTGCTGTGAATTGCCATGGAAGAGTGAATGCTCCATGCTTTTGACACCACAAATACAGAAAAAGCCTATCTTGGAGTGTTGCCTAAAACTGGGAATTGAAGTATAAGACACAAAGTCCAAAGAAAATGAAGCTTCATGAGTTCCATACATCACAAAACAACTTGTTTTCTGATGCCTAAACACCTGCCTCCAATGAAACATCTCAGTGGGATAAAATGCCTGTCTCAATTCTTGCATACCAACACAGACAGATGCTGGGGCAGCAGGAACTGTATTTAAGGTACGGCTGGGATTTGCCGTACTGTATCCACGATGTGAGGCTCTCTGTTAGGATGGTATTGTGGACAGCAAATCATTTCAAGGCATGTAAGGAGGTTTTAAGTTGTAGTCACCAAGAAAATTGGAACTGGAACTGATGTTCCAGCTGCAGCAAGCAAGGGTAATTTATAGTCTCGTCTAGACTGTTCTCATAATGGCCACCCCAGGACCGTACTCGGGTTTGGTTTGAATAGGAAACCATGAGTGACCGCCCTGGTGAAGCTCCTCTTGCTTTTCCCATGACAAGCCCGGGTGCGTGAAGTCTGGAGCAGCGTTTGTGCGCTGGGTTCAGCTGCGGTCCCCGGCACCCTTCGTGCCACGGCGTGGGTACGCAAGGCAGCAGACGCGTGGCCCAGAGCTCTTCCTTCCTCCTTGTCGGCAAACGCGTGCTCCTCTGTGTCTGTCCTTCCAGCAAACAGGCATTGCCTGGGGCACGTGGCCCGCAGCTCCGCTGCAGCCATAGATGTCTCTGCCGATTCCTTCCCCTGTCACCGTCACATCCAAGATCTCCTGAACAGAGGGCGTTGCCCTTTGTTTCCTTCTCCGGCACCTGCAGGGTTGGACGTGCTCCTCGGACCTCTCGTGCCTTCTGTCTCCGAGGTGGCGCTTAGCACACACACATCCACGGGGCAGCCGCTTCCTGCTGCGGAGGCTCTCGGAAACGCCGAGTGGAGCCATGCTGGGACGTGCCCGCTCCGACAGGTCAGTGCTGGTGGGGAAAGCGCCCAGCATAAACGCTGTGTGTTCTCCTTGCTTGGGGAAAAGAGAGGCTTCGCTCATACCATCTGCTCCCAAGGGAGCTGGAGAACAAGGGTGGCCGCTGGGCCAGGGAACGCCCTGCACAGGCCATGCCCTGGGGGGTAAAGGCATTCCTGGCCTTGGCACATGTGGGAATGGCTGGGTGACCAGTGGAGAAGCAGCTGCTGCCCAGGTGGGTAGCTGGGCAGAGAAAGGCAGCACGTCCAGAGGAAAGCACAGGAGAGGCAGGCAGCAGGTCAGAGCCGTGCTGGAGCCTGGCCGGGTGCCCAGGCTGGAGCCCAGGCTCTTCCAGGATGTGTGAGAGCATCTGCCACGGGCGCAGGGAAGCAGGCGTGCGGCTCGCTCCCTCCTGCAGGACACACCGCCGGCTTCCAGAGCCAGGGCGCCTCGCCAGCCTGGCCCCCGGGGTGAGCTGGCAGCCACTGCGTCACCCAGACACTGTCCTTGCAAAGGGACTTTGTTTTTTCCTTCCCTTCAGAGATCTCCCACCTGGCCTCAGAGGCGGGGAGCAGCTCATGGCCAAGGGCACGCTCCTCGCCAGCTTCGTCATCCGTCCTTCCTGCCTGCTCCAGAGCATACCTGTTGAGCTTCCTAGCCCGCATATGCTCTCCAGGGGATACGCTGATGCATGATAACACTTCTCTCACACTTTTACTGCCCTGGTTTTATCAGTCTTGGTTCCTGTGAGTCTCTCACACAGGGACTGGGCTGTGCCACCCTTGCTAGCTGGCATCTGCGTGCCTTCCTCAGCAGGGAAAACAGCCATCAGGCAGCTCTCGGTTAGCTTTAAGAGTGGCTATAAAAAGAGGTCGACAAGATCAAATGCTAATGGAGAGTTTTTCTGAAGCTTGAAACTGATCTGTTTTAGGATTTCAAGATGGGGAGATGCCAGAAGGAACCAAATAACCAGTGCATTGTGGAGTAAATCGTTCGATTTTTAATACTCTCTGGGAAGGATCCCAGAGGAAAAAAACCCTGCTAAGTGGAAAGCTGTTGCTCATTTAAGATTCCCCTCTGCTGCAACACCTATAAAGCATTGCTGTCCAAAACTGCAGGTGACAAGTGTGTCTGCTGCGCAGTCTGCAAATGTGCTAGCCCTTGGAGAACTCCCTTGCATTCATGGGACTGCAGCCTGGACCCATGTGAGATGTCAGCCCCGTGGCCAGGGTGTCCCAGGGCTGTCAGGTCGCTTCCATGGACATGAATCCAGAGCTGTAGCCACAGCATGGCAAGAAGGGAGCGTCACGGTGGCTTGCTGGAGTCTGCTAGCATCTTCCCCGCCGTCCAGGGAACAGACCACCCCTATGGCATGGACTTCACTGCAGCCACAGCATTTTATACCCCCCAAGAGTCTCATCCCAGTGCTTCTGATATCAGCTCGCAGTGTGGACAAAGGCTCCATCTCAACAGTCTTTTCCACGGGACAGATGCCAAGGCAAAAATTACTTATCCTCATAGTCCAGCAGTATGGCTGAGCCAAGCAGCCTAATTCTTAGCAGGTTTATTCGTGTGAGCGCAGGACCATGTCATCGCGGTTACACAACCCTTGGACCAGAACTGACTCCAAACCAGCCATGTGTGAGCACAAGTTTAGGTCCAGCCCCGAAAGGTAACGTGGACTTGTCTTTAGAAAGGGCCGTTCCAACCATTCGGCCAAGCATCTCTGGTCAGCGTAGGGATCCCCTGCTTTATGAGTGTGGTCCCCATCCTGGTATTTCCATTTCTCCTCTGGCCTCTCTGCCATCCAACCCTCTATTCTCTCCTACACTAATGGAGCCAGAGCATAAAAGTGAGGTTTCCGAAAAGAACTCTGAACCCAAAGAGACAGCCAGGAGCTGGAGAGAGAAAGAGGCTTTTTGAATATTGAATTAAGGCTGTCTCCAGTATTATTGAATTCCCATAGCAAGGCAGTCAGTGAGCCCACTGCTTTAGTGTCCTATGAATATTTCATTGCTTGACTTAAGCTCTGTGAAAATAATTTCGCTGTACAAAAGCACCTTTTTGGCTTGTGGAGCTCACTCCAATCAAGTGCTGAGTGCCGCCAGTCCTCGCACTGGCTATGAAGTCACTGTGACTCACAGATGGAACCATATGACACTAAAGCAATCTTAATTTGTCAAACTAGGGTGATCTTCCGGCACAACCCACATAGGAATTTCCAGAAAATAACCATTCAGGGCTGTTCCCCAGGTTTTCCAGTCCATCTGGGAAGCAATAATGGATTTGGGCTGGTCGGGGAGGTTATATTGCATCACTTGTACCTACCAAAACAGCAGCAGAAGTGGGGATATTACCTGTGTGTCCTGATACCAGTTTATGCACTGCTTCGATGGGAAATCTTTCAAAAAGTTTACATTACCTCTGTTTTCAGAATGGATCTAAACCCCACTGAAGGGGGCTTGGGAATGAGCTGCATCAATACGGTACCAGTGGGAACAGCTGCAGAAACACTGCTTACCCACTGTGCATAGATGAAGATGGTGCCTCAAATGCCCTGAAAAGAGGTTGTCCCATTTTTCTTTTTTACAGCCAGTAATGTTTCTGCATGCCTATTGCCTAAAATCAGAATAACCAAAAGAGGAAAGAAACAAAAACAGAAAGAAATACGAGTGAAACTGTTCCAAACTTTAGGAATGATCTGAATCTAATTTGAGATCGAAGCTCTATTTGAGTCTGATTTTAGCTGATTCACTCTATTCTTATTTGTTCTTCCCTCTCCAGGATTGTATGCTTTGGAAGTGCTGCTATTTTCCTCTTGCTTTTCCCCTACCATCCAAGAGCTCCTTCTGAAACTGCTCATCAGCAAATGTCCTGATCAAACATAGCTGCAGCAAGAATCTTCTTCTGTTTATTAGATGAGTTCAGAGGTCTCCTAACCACAGCACTTAACACCTCTCCTCGCTCTGGCCAGATGCCTTTGTACGGATCTGGAGTTACCGACTCCAGAGGGGGTTGGCTAATTCCATTGCTTCATTCTTTTCTCCTTTTTTTTTTTTTTTTTTTTTGATCTGGAAATCCTCTTCAAAGGCAAAGAGGGCAACTTAATGAGAATTAATTATTTTGTTGTAGGCAGGGTAGACAATACTGCTTGTTATTGAGGTTACCCAATACTTCCCATTATAAGGCTGTGCTTCTCGTTGGTTGTAGTGGTGCCAAAATGTGATCATTTAGGCAGAAATTTTCTGCCAGGCATTTGCCTCAGCCTGGGCTTGGGGAAATTTCAGCCAAAATGGGTCAGCCACTTCCAAGAACAAGGCCAGGGGAAAAGTACTTGGTTTGCCTGTGGCCAAACATCCTAAGAAACCTTTGGAAAGCTGAAAAATCCTCTGTTTTAGATTGGGGATGTGAAATTTGGCAAGAAAGGGACCACTCTGTCAGAGAAAATCCACTCTGAACAGAAACCCCAGCAGAAAACTCTTGGTGCTGGGGCCGCACTAGGGCCACTGGCCAAGGAGCGCAGGGAGCGGCGCCATGAGGAGTGCGGTGGCGAGCGGTGCCGGCCAGCTCCGGAGCCTGCCCTTCCCAAACGGAGTCTCCTGCCGGGATGGTGATCCTGCCCCTCTGCTCAGCCCTGGTGAGGCCACATCTGGAGTATTGTGTCCAGTTCCGGGCCCCACAGTACAAGAGGGATGTGGAGCTGCTGGAGAGAGTCCAGCGCAGGGCCACAAGGATGATCAGGGGCCTGGAACATCTGCCCTATGAGGAGAGACTGAGAGAGCTGGGCCTGTTCAGCCTGCAGAAGAGAAGGCTGAGAGGGGACCTCATCAGTGTCTATAAGTACCTCAAGGGAGGCAGTGAGGAGGATGGTGCTGGCCTCTTTTCAGTGGTGACCACTGACAGAGCTAGAGGAAATGGCCACAAACTGAAACACCAAAAGTTCCACAGGAACTTAAGGAAGATTTCTTAACAGTGACCTGGCCTGCTGCGCCTGGGGGCTGCAGGAAAGGGATAAACCCTGAAGAGAGAGCAGGGGCCCTGCTCCTCCCTGGTGCGTACCCATGTGTGTAAACAGGAGTCTTGCTCGCGTGCTTGGGCTGTCAGGAGTATTTATCCCTGGTGAAAGATGAGAAGAGAGGGGGAAACCTCTTTTCGGAGCTGATTCCTTTTGTTGCCTCAGTTGCTCCTTTTCTACAAAGTGAGGAATGGCTCCCTGGCCGTGGCGAAGCCGCGGCGAGACCCTTGGAGGTGTCACATCGTGGTGACAGGGGCAGGGGCAGCAGCCGCTCCTGGCAGCCTGTCCCAGGTCGTGTCCATGGCTGCAGGTGCTGCTGCCTGGCCACCCCTCCTGCCGGGCCTGCCGGCGCTTCCCTGCAGCCGCTCCGCCTGCTCCCAGTGGCTTCGGCAGCCACTTGTGCCGCTCCCATTTCCCTTGTGAGGGGCAGAGCAGAGCCCGGCGCACATTGCCAGCCGGCCGCCTCTGGCGTGTGCTGGTGTGACACAGGAGCAGTGTGTTCTCTCCATAATGAATGAGAACACGCTGCTCTGGGACTGCACCGCTCGGCCGCTTTTGCAATTTAATTAGGAGAAACAAGAAGCCCAGGTTAAACGGGCCCGTGTGGCGCCCTGTGCACAGGCCCGTACGTGCGCTCCCTGTATCGCTCGCTCAGGCGCAGGGTCCGCGCGGAGAGGTTTCTCTGAGGCGTTCATCACACTGTCTTGTGAGCTCCTTGGCGAATCTGGTCCCAATTACAGCAGCAGATCGCTGCGAGCTCTGACTCGGATCTGTCGTAGTAGGCCTAATTTTCTAGGAGGGCGATCACGGGCAGCTCCGGTTGACGTCAATGCAATTGTGTTAGTGCTGCAGAAAACCAGGCCCGCGTCGTCCACCGCAGCAGAGCCCGCTCGCAACGCAGGGCATTACAGAGTCATTTGGAATACATTAGGTTGGGAAAGATGGATTGCTCAGCTCATAACTAGGACAGATAGATAAGCATAATGGATGGACGGTCAAAGAGCAACCGTGCTTTAGACAGATAAACAGATCACTTTGATTGTTCATATATAAACAGGAGATGCCAGTGGGACTCAGTTTTCAAACCTGGGTGCATCCAATTTAAGCCCTACAATTGTGTTTAAGGATCTAGAAGCCATTTGAAATGTCCTTCATTAATTGAGGGAACTCCGGTCACACTGCGCCGTGGGGCCGCAGCAGGGCCAATGTTGTTCGATCTTTGGGGCTCAGCAGAGTCTGAATCCTTTTGGCAGCCCTTGGGTATCTCAGTCCTGAAATGCTACATTTCCCATCCTACCTTTCCTGGAGAACAAGAGGTGCCCAGGAGAGCAAAAAGGGCCAAGTCCCATCCAACAGCCTGACAGCAACTCCAGTATCTCTGCTGAGCATGGGAACATCTAGAGATGGGCTATGGGATCGTGTGTATGCTCAGCCGTGCAGTGTCATCGTAAAATCCATATGAACCTGCACCCCCAAATACCCGCATTGCGGGGCTGGTGTTCACCTCTGGGCCAAGCCCCGAGAGATAGCGACGTGGCTTCATCGCAACGAGGCTTCGTCAGCACCACCACCTGCTAGCTGGTCCTCCTCAGCCAGGCTCCAGAGATCGCAGCTTCTCGCCCTCTTCCGAGAGCAGGAGAAGCCCGAGGGATTCCAGGAACAGACCGACAGAGACTGTCTCTCTGGCAGGCCTTGCTCCATCCATCACTGTCATCAGCCCCTTTGATTTTCACTTAGTGACAGAGCAAGACTGGCCGCTACTTAGGGGAGCCTCTTCCAGACCAGTCAGGAGGTTGGATCCAAGTTTACCCCTCTACCAAAAGCTGATACAACTATTTCTCCCACCAGTCAACCCGCCTCTTTCCCTGCCTGTTTGCTGCCTTAATAATCCTCTGATCAATCTCAGAAGGAACCAGCAGTGCAGGAATGGCAGATGGGCAGCAGAACATGAATATTAATTAGGCACGAATTCCAAACAGAGGACTTTAATTACATTAAAAGCGCAGGCTCGGAGGCAGTGACTTACTTCCTGCTGTAAATCTGTTGACAGGTCATTTGCCTCAGTAGCATCGGTGTGCTTTAATGAATGAATATATACATATTCAGAGCTTGTGCATGTGGGGAAATAGATTCCTGCTTCCAAATACTCAAAAACAAGCAAAGGCACCAGGGAGAGAGCTTTGCTCCCGGAGAAGATTCGGGGAAATAATTATTAGTGTAATTACCTGGTAACGATATGCCTATTCTGAGGGCAATGAGCTGTAATCCTCCGTCTGGGAGCCTCGGGCACAGGAGCTAATGCAAACTCTTTGTTATATGTGGTCTGGTCACTGGGGGGAGACCAAGAATCACGGTGCCATCGCAGGGGGTTCGGGATCCAGTCCGCACCGCGCCGGGGCTCCCGCGGGAATGTGATGTGGCCGGGAGCGGGAATGTGCCAGGCCTTGGCAGCCGCCCCAGGGCGTGCGTGCGCCATGGGCTTCCTCCCGCAGCCCCCCGTGCCCGGGAAAACCTGCTGCAGCTCCGTGTGTCCTCCAGAGCAGCCCAGGGCAGGGGCTGGAGGAGCTGGCGGGCGGGTTGTTGAAGAGAAAACTGTCCGCCTGCTGCAGGAACGGAGCCCGAACACCCGGAGAGCGGCCCCAAGTTGCCCCCCTGCCCGTGGTCAGCGCTTGAGGCAAGCACGGCGATGGAAGGGAAAGGAGGGCAGCTCCTCCCTGCTTGAGGACAAGTGGCGGCCCCGCTGCGCTCCTGCAGGCAGTCCCAGCGCGGAGGAGACCAAGGGGCAGGCGGGTGGGTGCGTAACGCGGCCGGCAGCCAGCGGGGCTGGCATGCGGGAGGCCCGCGTGCTCCATGGCACTCGCTGGGCTGTGCAGGACTCACTGCACAGCCTTCCCCCCATGCCAAACCCCTGCCACCTCCGCACCGCCGCGCTCTCGCAGCACCACGACCCCCGCGAGCACCCAGGAGGCCCCAGCCCTTGCCCTGTCTTTCCACCTTGCGCCCTGGTGCTCCCGTGCCCCATGTGCACAGCAGTCCTTCCTGTGCTGAATACCTGCCAGGGTGGGAAACGGCCCCCACGCGTGGATCCAGATGGAGAGCCAGGTCCCGCAGCCAAGCGGGGAACAGCAGCAGCTGCTGTTCACGTGGACACAAATTCCCAGTAATAATAACAGCACTTGGGGTTTGTGGGAGCCTGGCCCACAATATGGGCAAAATCAAACGATCAGCTGGCACTGGAAATGACGGTTGCAACAACCAAACCACGAACCAACTGGGAAACTATAGGTGGTGTCTCGTGATCTCCTTCCTTGTCCAGTGGAAACCCGGAGATGTCTTTTGCCCAGCCTGGGATAACCGCATTTTACTCTTGCTTGGAAAGGACAAACCCGTACGTGTGAGTGTGTCAATATGCACGCGTGCTCCTCGGTTCCTCCATCTCTTCAGTTTTCACGCTGCCGCCCGTGCCTGGGGAGGGCACCTGCACGTGTGCTCAGAGCGGAGCCCGGGCTGAGCGCCCCGCGTGGGAGCGTGACCCGCTCCTTCCCAGGAGCCCGTGGCTTTCCTCGGGCATCTGCTCCGGTTTGTGTCTCCTAAAACTGGGCAGGAGGGCAGAGGTGTTTCCTTGTTGTGATAAACTTGTCCACTGCCAAATTGTAGAGCAGGATCTCCCTGCTGACCCAGGAGCGGATTCGGGATGTCACGGTGACAGTGTAAGTTTTGGACCAGCAATTAGGATGCGCCTCAGTGTCAACAAGTGCCCAAATCCTGCTCTACCTTATGAACAAAGGGAGCAAAGTTGACAAGTGCAGCCCTGCGCCTGCTTCCCAGCAATGCTTTCCTTTGCTCCTGCTGCATCTCGTGCTGCAGCGGCTGGTCCCTGACCCTGGCACAGGCTGGATGTGGAGATGTTCAAACGGGATTGCTCGGGATGAGCCAGGAGTTGCCCATGCAAATCCTCACCTGTCAGCCCTTGCGGATGTACTCAGCCTTTTCCGCTGTGACCAACCAAATCAAATACTTGTTCCAGATTAAATGATCATTCTGTGTCTTACTTTCTTGTGCTCAGTTAGCAAATGGCTTTTCTGCCTGGACAACATGTGGAAATTGTGTATGCATGAGAAAGACGAGGCAAGGACTACGCAGAGATGGGAAGGCTTATTTGCACCAACCCTGCTGCAGGAAAAGATGCTATTGCATGAACTTCTCATTGCAGGGAGGGTAACCAATAGATACTGGCATTGGCATAAGGCCTTGGAAAATATGGCAAGGTCGTGGAATTATGCCAGGCCGATCTGCCACCACTGCTGCTGCAAGCAGCGCGCTCTCCTGGAGCACCCGCCACCAGCACACAGCTCTCCTGGCTGTGAGATTTGGAAGCCTCGTCTGGACCGAGTCATGTGCGTATCTCCTGCAGGTACCCGCTGCTTCGTGTCCTTCAGGATCTGCCTCTGCCCCGGCACAGGCGCCGTGCGGCGTCCCGCCTCGCTGAGCTCTCTCTGGCAGATGCTTCCCACCTAGCTGGGATGCAGAGACACGCTTGAAAAATCCAAACTTAATGGGGCTGAAATTCCCAGATGGCAACGGCTGGGTGGAAGGGAAAGGCTGATTCCCGTAGACTCATGGGAAAGTCCCAGCCTTTCCTGCATGACTTTTTCTTGTGTGCTTTCCTCCGGGGTTGCTAGAAGAGCTGCATTACATAAAGGCAGATAACTCTGTGCTTTTTGGGAGCAGTTGGAATAATTTTCGATATCTAAGACACCCCATCTGGCAAAGGTCATGGTCTGTTCTCTAGATGATCTTAATTTAGCATCTTGCAAACTCTTGGTGAAATGTAAAACTCCAGGGTGCGGAAGGGCCCCTGGAGGCTATTGTGTAGGGAATGTCTTTGCTCCTTCGGGATGTAAGAGCATCCGTGTCCTCGTGGCTATGCAGGCCATACACAGAGGTTGTTGTAAGAGCAGGCTCCGTGGTCACAGAGGGCACAACAGGGAATCCTGCCCATCTCCTGGCGGGAAGCAGATCATTTTTACTAGAGGCTTGCAAGAGCCCTTTGGAGTACAGCCCCGCAGCAGGTCCTGGAGCGCAGGGCTCCTGTGCGCTGTCCAAGCTGCATGGACACAGCTGCACTTGATGGCAGCGTGCCAGGTTTGAACTGCCTGGGCTAGCTCAGACTAGGGCTAGGAGGGTGAGAGCTGGGCTAACACGCTTGCTGCAGGGGACGTGGCCACGTCACGCCACGCCACGCCATGCCACAGGCTGTTCCCACTAGCAGCGCTAGGGTTGAAGGGCTGCAGGAGGAGCTCCCCTTTCCTGTCAGACCCTGGAGAATCCAGCCTAGAGAGCCCTGCGGCAGGGGCGAAAGCAGTGGTCACCACTTGGTCCTTATTAGGTTCAGAGCCCAATTGCAGGATGTAAATGCACAAGAGAGGGGACGTGGGAGGTTCTGCCGATTTTCGCATGCGGCGGCAGGACCGCGGCGGAGCTGGCAGCGGCCAAGGCCGCACACCAGGGCTTATCCCCGGCCCGCCCAGGAGCGGGGAGCTCAGCAAGTTCCCAAGCAAACCTCTTGTGCGCGAGGCCAGAGCCGCTGACCTCCGGGGATCCCGGCCGTTTGAACACGCTCCTAATCTGCTTGGGAAAAGCAGCTGAGCTCCAAGGGGAGAGGAGGGGAGGGCTGGGCTGGGCTGTGCCCCTCTGCGGAGTCGGCTGTCGCCCGCTGCTTTGATTGCTGGTGCTTGCTGGCTCGGGCTTGCCGGATTTGGCTGCCTGGCCACAAACAAAAAGCTGGATTCTCCCGGTCCCTTTATTCCGATGTCGAGATCTCCAGCGGCTCCCTAGGGTGTGGAGGGAGACGAAGGCTTTTGTTGACGGCTCTTGACAGCTTCGCGGGTCTCTGGGGCGGGGGAGTGTCGTGGCTGAGCTCCAGCTGGAAGGGTCTCTCCCCATCACCCCTGGCGCAGCTGAGCTTGCGTTAGGAAACCTGGCTCCCCTGGGACCCCGCAGCGCCGTCCCTGCGCAGATTGTCACCAGCATGTCCCCATGCCGAGCGCGTGGGGCTCAATGAGGGCCACGGCTCTTGCCAGGGGGTAGCAGCAGTACCAAGTCGGGCTCCCTGTGGCTGAGCAAGGGCCACTTGCCTCAAATAAACCCAGCTGCAGGCCTGGCCCGTGGGGACACAAACATGCCCCCCGTCCTGCCCTAGCTCGGGCTGGCTCCTGAGCGCCAGCCGATCTGCTGAACGGTTTCGCCGCGCCGTTGCCCTGCTGAGGGGACGGCGCTTTGAGCCTCCGCCTCTCCGAGGGGCACATCCTGCTTTCCCGAGACGTGGCTCCCCGGGAGCACGTGCCGGGTGCCCCCGGCCTCTCGGACAGACACGTGGCGACGAGGAGCGGCGCGGCAGGCCGTGCGGGTGGCGCGAGGGCGTGCAGCAGCGAGCAGCAGCACCACGATGGGCACAGGGCCTCTGCGGGGGAGCACGCGACCGACTGAGCAAAAAGGAGCCTCGGCTCAACACTGTCTTATTGGCTCGGTGACAGCAAGAATGACAACAAGAAATTGTTCCCCCCGCCCCTCTTCATGCTGTGGGCAAAGCAGGGCCGGACCATGGCAGCTCCTTTGGTCTCCATCCTTAGCCACTTCAATTTTCTAGCACATTCTGGACTATCATAGCCCAATGCTGTCAATAATTTAATGATAGTCTGTGGCAAGGAGCAAAGGGGGTAGCTCTTCCCCTTATGTCTTGCCACCCTCATGAGATTTTACTGAGAAAAAGCTCAGTGTGACAATGTTTATCCTTGTCTGTTGGGTAGGCAAAACACTTCTTGTGGCCATGATCCGTGTCACGGGAAGCACACAGCTGAACTCGCCACATCTATGCTGCTGGCAAAGTCGGCCATGGTTTTAAATATCTAGAGCATGCATTTCAAAGTTTCTGTTGTCAGTGCCTTGCCTGTACTGCCTGCAAGGCTCTCTCTAAGAGGTCTGGACCACGGTCTGGGTATCTCCGAGACCCATGTTTGCCTTGCGCAGAGTGAATTTTTCACAGACAAGAACATTGGTCAAGCTGATTGCCCTTCTTATTTAAATAAACAAAAACAAAAACAGCAAAAAACCCCTACTATTTTCCTTGTAGTGGTTCTGGGGATGGGAACAACTCCTTGGCCTCTCTGCCCTCAGCTCTGAGGAAGGATGAAAGTGCAGGCTAGCATGGATGACAATGCCGGGGTGTTTACTACAGGGCCCCGGTCATGAATAAAGAGTTGAGGAGCCTTCTGCAGACAGCTGGAAGCAGCCACGCCACCACAGGGCCTGGTTCTCCCAGGAGACCTCAGCTACCTGCTGGAGGTACACAGCTAGGGACGAGCAACTGTGGAGGTCCCACAAAGTGCTGCTGGTGGCTTCTTGACTAGTGCAGGAGGCAACAGGGAGAGGTGCTGCCGGCGCCGGTACTGACACACGGAGAAGGGCTGGCTGGAGACGTAAGTGACGGGGGCAGCCTGGGCTGCACTGGCCAGGAGATGGTGTTCAGGGAGGAAACATGGCAATAAGTAGGATCACAACCCTGGGCTTCGGGAAAGGCAAACTTTGGCCTCCTCAGGGACTTGCTTGGAGGAATCTCATGGTTAGGGCACTAGAAGGAAGAGGGGTCTGAGAAAAGCTGGTGCGTATTCAAGCATCAGGCCCTCCAACCTACAGATCCCAGAGTAAGAAGTCAGTCGAAGGGGGTGGGAGACCCGCATGGATGAGCAAGTTGCTCCTGGCAAAACTCAAACAGAAGGAAGTGCACAGACTGTGGAAAAAGAAGTCACTTGGGAGGAATGTAGGAATGTTGTAAGAGTATGCAGGGATGTGATGAGGAAGGCTAAGGCCCATTTGGAATTAAATCTGGCAAGGGATGTCAAGACAGTAAGACATGACATCTTCAAATGCATTGCTAGCAAAAGAAAGGCTAGGGAAAATGTGGGTCCACGGCTGAGCGGGGTGGGCGCTCCGGTCACAAAGAAACAGACAGGGCAAAATTCCTGAATTCCACATTTGCTTCAGCCTTTTCTGCTAAGGCCAGTCCTCAAAAATCCCAGACAGGAGAACTTCTTTCCTGTGAGGGTGCCAGAGCCCTGGCACAGGCTGCCCAGAGAGGCTGTGGAGGCTCCTTCTCTGGAGATCCTCAAACCCGCCTGGATGCCACCCTGTGCCCCATGCTCTGGGTGTCCCTGCTGGAGCAGGGGTGTTGGAGGACCTAGAAGTCCCTTCTAACCTTCCAACTGGACTCCTTCCAACCTCAGCTATTCTGTGATTCTGCCTTTTTGCCAGATGCTGAGCCGGTCTACTGGAGGGTTCCCTGACTCAGTTTTATCCACCATGGCCTCACCAGCCTCCTTGGGGCCTCACCCTGGCAGCGGCTTGGTGCAAACCTGCATGCGTGTCAACAGAAAGCAGGTGAGAGCCAACGTGAGGTAATGATTAATGTTCTCTGCTGTCTGCTCTGGTGGTTTCTTAAATTCTGCAGCTCCAGAGCCAGCCAGATTTGGGCTCAGCCAGACCGGGCAGGGCCATCTCGGGGGCTGCAGCATCACTGGGGAAGGCCTTGGTTTGAGCCATTGCAGCTAGTCTTGCTCTTGCCTAACTCTGAAGGCTGCAAGGTGGATCAAGACCCCATGGGATCCCCCAGGAGCCATGGAAGTGGTGCAGGCAGCACTGCCAAAATGTCCCTTTTGCTGGTCTGTAGCAGTGGGCGAGCTGCTAGCAACCCTGCGGTGTCCCCCGCGGTGTCCTTGGCTTTTGCCTGCAAGACCTGCCGAGGTGCTAATTTGTCTTGGGCTTGGTAGGGTCCCAACCTCCTCTCAGTGCTCAGTTAAATATCCTTGAAATGGAAGCGTCCAGCTCTCAAATGAACCAGCTGCTGTTTGCTTCCTCAGCACTGTGAGATGCCCCTCCGGCCGCAGGTTTCAATCTCAAAACATAAAGCAAATAGAGATGGAGAGCACTCGCCAGACGTGCCCCACCGGGCAGCGACTCCCCAGTGACGTTTCAATCCTTCACAGCTCTCGCTGAGTAACAGTCCAACAAACAGCAGAAATATTTGTTGCTGGGTGTCATTTTGTCAAGCAAGCGGCTTAGTTTAGTCCAGAGCCTATATATAGAGGCCTCATTTGGGTGCATTTTTGGAGGATTTTATTGCTACAATGCCTGGATGCATCCCAGAGAGGCTGTCCCAGTGAAGCCCAGTTCTGCTGAACCTCTGAGATCACAGATCGTACTTTTCAGGATCTCTCAGTTCTAATTTCTTTGGAGTCCAGGCTTCTTGTCTAATGCCTGTGTGCCATAGGGTGTTGTATGGCAAGATGATTAATAACCACTTAGTAAGGACACCACTGTTCCAAATAAGTAGTCCTGCGGGATTTGTTTTTATCAGGCCCTGGTAGACAGGGCTATCAGGAGCTCAGTTCATTCCTAAATGAATACGCATTATAAGCAATAATTGCTGGCATTTACCCCAGGACAACACTCTTGCTGGGCCATTTTTCCAGTGTCAAGCGTGGGCTGGGTTGTCTTGCTTCACGCCCCGATGGCAGCCGGGAGGTGGAAGGTGCTGGTGCACGCTCCGTGCGTGCTCTCCGGCTGCCCTGTGTTCACGGGAAAGCTGCAAACCTCCTCTCCGCTTCCCTGGGTGTCCGTGCTGTGTCTGGAGCTTGTGCACACCCCAAAGCTTCCCCTGTTCTCCTGCAAGCCGCTGGTCCTCCTCTAGCTCGCAGAGCAAGGAGCTAATGCTCTGCCTGTCCTTGCTTGCCCTGGGCTCGTCCTCTCTCCTAGCCGCCTTCTAGTGCATCCTCCCCCTGCCCTCCCCTCGCCATGCACCTACTTGCCGCCTTTACGGGGGTTCTCAGAGCATTTCGCTCATTTCCCAGCCCTCAGCTCCTCCCAGGAATGATATTTTTTTCTGTCCCCCCCCCCTCCTCAAAGCACCGGCCCCTCCCATCACCCTCCCACCTTGAGAAGAAATAAATAAATAAAAAATACAGGCAGCCCCTGCTGTTTGTTCTTAAATCTGTTCCCTCCTGCCTTGCTGGTTTGAAAGCCTGTACCCTGGAAGGGGCCTCCTAGCTTTCGTTGGCAACCTTGCTTCAGACTGACCGCCACAGATAGTGTTTTGGAGTGAAAAAAAATAATAATAATATAAAAAAATCCCTTCTTGCTGAGGTTTCCAGACGGAGCGTACCTAACCTCCCGAGCCATGTGCTTGGGTGACAGCTTCCCCGAAACAAATAGCCAGCTTGGGAAGCTTGTTTTCTCCCTCGTATTTTTCCAAGGGCTTTCCTTTGGCAGTGCCCGGCGTGGCTCTCCTGGTGCGACTGCTCTCGCTGCGTGTGGAGCGTGGGCAGGGGGACAGCCGCGTGGAGGCTGGTACATCAATAGGGTTTCGCTTTGGACACGGCTTTTTCCTGCGGCCGGATAACTCGCCTCCAGCCCACCTTCCCGCACGTGTCAAACAGGTGGGATCATTGCGCAGGCAAAATCAGAAGGAGGAGGAAAGTCCTTTGAGGTCTCCAGCTGAGGAGGGACCCCGGGTCTCTCTGTGCTGGGGATTTCACAGCTGGAACCTGGGACCACCTCTCCCCTCTCAGGGAGGAGGGCGGCTGGGGGATCCTTCCCCCTCCTTTCTCCTTCCCTTCCTCCTGCTGCTAAGTGAGGAGTAGGATGGAGGATGGAGGCAAGGTGGGCAGGCACATGATGTCACGGCCAAAGCAAAACGGGAGGAAAACACAGACATGGTACAACTTAGGGAAAAAAAAAAGAAAGAAAGAAAGAAAGAAAAAAGAAAAACCACGCTGAACTGCCAAGCCGGGAGAGTGGTGAGCGGAGGAATGAGACAGGGAGCGAGCGGGGCTATCGCGGAGGCTGCAGCCGCGGCAGCGCGTGCGGGGACGGGGCCGGGGCAGGTGCCTCGGGCTGCGGCGGGGGAGGCGCCCGCGGAGCCGCCCGCGCGCCCCGTCGCGGGGCTCCCCGCGCCGCTCCGCGCCGGGCAGCGGCTCCCCGCGGAGCGCGGCGGCGGGGGGGCGGAGGGAGGGCAGGGCAGCGCGATGCGCCGCTCGCCGGTTATTAGATTGGACATAATCATCTTTAAATAAGGCACCCCCCTCTCCCCCCTCCCCCCGGCGGCGGGGGGAACGGGCAGTGCCTCGGGGCTTCCTAGATAAGGGCATCTAACGCATCTCCCTCTCCCGCAGGCAGCGCCGGGCGCCCGCGAAGAGGCGGCGGGAGCCGGGCTGAGCGAGGCGCGCAGCGGCCCCCGGCCCGGCCGTAGGCAGCGGGGGTCCCCGCGGCGCTCCCCGCGCCTTCCTCCTCCTCCTCCTCCTCCTCCGCCCGGGCCGCAGGAGCAGGGAGCCGAGGGGGAGAGGTGCCGGCAGGAGTTGGCGGCGGGCAGAGGATGCCCCCGCGCACCTGAGCGACGCGGGCACCATGCGGCGCCGCGGGGCGCCCCTGGGCGCGCGGCTGCTGCCGCTGCTGCTGCTGCCGCTGCTGCTGCCGCCGCTGCCCGCGGCGCGGGGCCGGGGCGCCCCGCGGGCCGAGGGCTGCGCGCGGCCGCCGCGGGGCCGCCGCGCCGCCCCCCCGCAGCACCCGCTCGGGCTGTACCCGGGCCGCGCCGCGGCCGCCGCCGGGCGCACGTGGGCCGAGGCGGGCGCCGCGGGCCGGCGGGGCGCGCTCGGCGGGCGGGCGCCGCGGGGCGCCGGCGGGGCCGGGCCGAGCCCCCCCCGCGGCCGCGCTCTCTCCGCCCTGTACTTCTGCGGGAGCCGGGAGCAGCTGGCGGCGCGGCCGGAGGCGCTGCCCGACCTGCCGCGCGCGCCCTTCACCGTGGAGGTGTGGGTGAAGGCGGAGGGAGGACAGAGCAACCCGGCCGTCATCGCAGGTAAAGTCGTGTGGCCCCGGCCGCCGCAGGGGAGGGAGGGAGGGAGCCCCGCCGCGCCGGCAGGTGCCCCCGGCCGGCCCCGGTCCCCACCTCCTTCCTCGCCTCGCAGCTAGGACGGGTTCTCCCGGGGAGCCAGGACTGCCTCTTCCCCCCGGGGCACAGTTTGTCTCCAGGAGCTTGTGGCAGAGCCCTCCCGAAGTGCCCCGACAAGGGGAGTGGGAAGCCCGGGCTCGGCAAAAGGCACTGGGAGCCAGGACGGGGTGAGCACAAGACCCCCGAGCTGTCCCGGCCCTGCTCACCTGGCTTTGCCACTTTGGTCCTGCTGTGGCAGGTGACGCCTCGCAAGCACCCGACCCCGGGTCCTCCTGTTTCAGCAAGGTCCCAAGTGTGAACTATTCCTTGAGAGCAAAACCTGAAATAACCTCCTCCCCTTCCCTCAACACCCCCGTCCTCCCCGGCCGTGAACGTTCCTCTGTGTTGAGGGAAACCAGCCCTAAACCTAGACGGGATCCAGGCTCCATGTCTTGGGCTACCATCTAGCTTCTGGCTTTCCTTTCAGCGGCGGGTTCCGGGTGGGCAATTGCAAGGCCCCTTTTGCGAACATGCCTATAGCTACCGCGACTCCTCGAACCCCCCTCTTGGCACATTCCTGCCTTTCCGGAGGTCTGAGGAGGGCCACGGAGCAATGAGGGGGCTCTTGCTCTTCCCTCCGCTCCAGCCAGCGGCTGTCGCTTTCCCGCATTCCCAGCCCGCCTCGGCCGCACTCCTGGCTGCGTTGTCCCCTGGGCCGCCTGGTGCCCGGCCAGGGAACCCCGGGGGAGCCGGGCCGGGCCGGGTGGCCGCACGGTGGCAGCCGAGCCGCGCGCAAGGCCCCGGCGGTGGCCGTCGCGCCCCGGCCCCGCGGGCTTGGTCCGGCCCGGCCCGGCCCGGCGCGGGGTCCCGCCGGAGCGCGCCCGCCCCGCTGCTCGCCGCGAGGGGTCCGGGCGCTCCGGCGGCCGCGGAGCCTCTGCTCCGTCTTTCCTCTCTCGTTTCTTTTCTGTCGGGAGCAAAAGCAGCGGCGGTGGCCGCAGGGCAAGTGCTGCCTGCGGAGAGGGCACAGCCCGTCTCGGAGAAGACCTTCCCCGAGGTCTGGGCAACGGAGCCCGGAACCTGTCTGGCAGAGAAGCTACAGCCTTTGTGTGCTGGGAGCCCAACTCCCCTTTCTAAGAGCGGGCTGAGGAACGGGCAGGTGATGCTCAGTGTGAGGAGCAGCAGGAAGCTAACGCCCGAGCAGGGAGATGCGGGGCGCGCATCCATGTGCTCGCTTGGGAAGGAAAAGGAGTTTGCCTGGCAGCGGACACAGATGTGGGTCCCTGAGCTGCTGTTCTACGCGTGCTTGCCAGGATGGGTGTCAGTGGTGGGGTGCAAGCCCAGCAGGACAGAGGAGTAACCCTTGCACGAGGTGGGCAGGCAGGCGTGGGCATGGCAGGTGCCAAAGGCAACTGCAGTCAGGGAGTTTGGGGCTTCCTCTCTCAGAGAGCTCAAGGGCCATTGCATTGCCACCATGTCTGCCCCTGAGCCTGCTGGCTGGGCAAGAGGAGCTTCACCCACCACCACGCTCTCCTGCGGTGCAAAGCCCTCTCTCTAACCTGACTCTCTCGCTTGTGAGCCCTCCACCGAGCCGCCCCTCTGCCTCGCTCTCTGCCCGACATGTCTCATTGGTTTTTCTCCGTGGCTTGTCGTAACGATAGCTGTGTCCTTGCTGCAGAAAAGGGAGGAGGGCCTGGCTGGAAGCTGGGCAGCAGAGCTGGGGAAACAGCGGTACTCGAGGAAAGTGCCAAGTGGCTGGCGTGGTGCTCGCCCTCCCCACCGGGCTCTCAGCTGCCTCCCCGGCTCGCAGCAGCAGATTGGGGCCTGTGGAGACGCTTCACCCCTCGGCAGCACAGCTGCTTGTGCCTGGAGATCTGGCCTGCAGGTGTTGAGTTTTACTTTCCCCAGCTAGCCAGTAGTGTTTCTTTTTCCTTGAGGAAGGCAGGCCAGTTGTTACACAGAGACGAAAGCGCTGTCCATAACCACTGGCACGCACTCGAGCAATATCCCTCGGCCTCCAGGCGCCAGCGCTTGAGTCAGCCCCACGTGCCTCCTGCTTTCTGAGTCACTACCTGCTTCCTACCCCCTCCCTGCAGCTGGGAACCTGGGGCCCGGTGAGGGATGCAGTGGGGCAGGCTGCGGCAGTTGGTATTTGGGGAGAGCGGCTGAGCCCGGTAGCTGCAGGACCCTCCTGCACGCTCCGAGCCTGCCTCCTTTGCGCGGCTCGTGGCGCTGTTGGCAGGGAGGGGACGAACCGGGAGGCTGCTGGAGCTGCAAGGAGCTCGTTCGCTGGAGCTGCTCCAGGTGCTGCTGCACGCGAGGGGAGGTGGGTGGGAAGCAGGGCAGCGCTGAGCATCCCAGCCGCTGGATAAGGCCAAGCTGGTAGCTCTGTCCAGGTAAAGAAATCAGCAGGTTCAACTGCATCAGGAATTGCTCCCTTTGTCAAAGGATTAGGAGTTCAGGCTTTGTTCTTGCAGATTTTTTTTTTCTTCTTTTGCCTTAGAGATGCCCTGGATGGGGTCACTAGTCCCTGCTTCCCCCTCTCACGCTGCGAGAGGTGCCCACGTTCGACGAGCTGCTCTGGCTGCTGTCAGACACTCGCTAACCCAAGCTGGTTACTCTGCAGGTGAAGCTGCTGAAGGAAACAAGGGGGCTCTGATGGCCCTGCCTAGGGAGCAGGGCCACATCCAGTCCTGTTGGGAGACCACACATGGCACTGAATCCGACACAATCTCGGATTTTCCCTTTCCTTCCCTCAGCGTTTCCTCGCTGATTCTTGTTCGATCCCTGTGGTTAGGAACACTGAGCAAAACAAGGAAGGAGCTGTTCTCGTTTCAGACTCTTCAGCGCTTTTGCAGCCTAGTGCCCGAGTGTGGCTGAACTGTTCCTTGTGCTGCAGAGAGACAAGCAGGTAGCTTAGGTCCTGGCCCCGGTGGGAGGAGAAGATGCTACTTTTGAATGTGGTTCTTACAAAGGGGTCCATTTCACCTCTCTGGAGGCTTTTTCTCCTTTCCTGGAAGCTTTTCTGTAATCTCAAGCCAAAGAAGCCAAAGCAGTTATTTGTTTCTCAGTCATTTTAGCTCTCCTGACTTCACCCTCCAGATGCAGGTGACTGGCGCTCAAATGGGCTCCTCTTCCCTGCTCCCTGTTTCCATCGGAAGCCGGTGGGGTGGCTCATTTTGTGTGTCCCCTATTCCCCAAGCATTTTCAGTGTGCTTGGTGTGCCTTAGCCAGTGTCTGCTCTTACGCCTGCTGCAGATCGTATTACAGAGCAAATAGCCAAACTCCCAGCACCGCTGCCTCACTGCCAAGCAAACGCTGAGACCAAGATTCCATTTCTGAGCTTTCCTGTGTTAACGGGGTACCTTGGCTAGAGTGCGAAACTTTCATCAGAGTTTGCAACATCCTCCTCCACCAGCCCTGGAGGTCTCAGCTGCATTATTGGGGGGATGAGGGGGGCATTTTTGTGTACATTTTTTCACATATCAGTGCTTAAGCTGAGCTGCTTCTCTTCTTTTTTTCTTTTTTTGATTGGTTGCCAACAGCTCTTGTTTTTAAACCTGAATCGAATGCTCTAATCACTGACAAATGTCACAAACACGATGAGATCCCCCCTTTCCCATCGCACAGATTAGAAGCAAACTGCACTTACGGGGGCTGAGACCGTCAGCTCCCGTTTCCTCTTCCCCCTTTCAGGACAAAACGGTCCTGTTCTTCGGCACCTCCACAGCCCCCCAGGCCTCAGGGCTTTCCCTTGCTGACTTGGAGCTGCCAGCCTCAGCTTACCCAAGGAGCCTAAAACTGCCCTAAAACTGACTTCTTTGATCTTCGTAGTGAGTGGAAGATCTTGGGGAATATCAGGAGCCGCATCTCCATGGCGGATTTTTCGGGTCAGGAAGACTCCCATGTTTCTCTTCCTGGCTAGCTCTCAGCTGGACGCCCAGCCCCGCAGACTGTGGTTGCAGCACGTGCTGCCCCGCCTGCACCTTCAGAGCTGCTGCTGCAGCAGAGATTTCCTCTCTGCCCCTTTCCAGGAAGCGCCAGTCGCTGCCTTAGCCCGTTTCCAGGCCTTGTTGTAGATCTGACCTGGGCCTTATTTTGATTCCTCTGACGAAGTCTCCAGCCGTTGTTTTAGGCTTGTTCATAGTCCTTTGGGTCTTGTGGGACACTTCTAGGCTTGGCTTCAGTGTGGACATGTAAATATACCTGTTTAACTCACATTCTCCCTTGGAAAGCTTTTCCACCCTGGCACTATTATCTCATTTTTTACTCATTTTTGTGTCACTGTGGATTATTACAAGGTGAAATGCATGAGTTTTCCTAACAGAAAAGGTACCAAGCCCTGTTTCTGCTACCACAGTGATGGTAGCAGATGGCTTCCAAACTTGCAGATCCCAGCATCTTTCAGCCAGTATTCAGCTCAAAAGTACTCCCCAGCTTTACTTTCTCCTTATGACTGCAAGGCTTCTTCAGCTGTCTCCTATTGTTTGGCCCTGCTCTGTCCCAGCTTCCTTGGTCTTTTCGCCTCCCTTTCACAATCCATCAGAAAACAACAGTTGGCCAAACCCCATCCACTCACATCAGCTTTCTGCACAGATGACTTTGTAGTGAGTGGTGACATGTATCCCTGTCTGGGGTGGCTACAACCATCTGATTACAAAAAAAAGCTCCACCCTTCTCGCAATATGAGGGAGGGGTGCGTGTGCCTGGGTTGCAAAGGGGCTTAACATAACCTCTGCAAATATATTATCAGCCTCTGGCACTCTTGGCCATGAGGCTGGCTTGTTTACGAGGGCTGGCAGGAATATGTGGGGTCATGGTAACCTGGCTTTAGTTAAATCCCTTGGTTGTAATCCAGGAGGTCCTGCTGAGCAGCTTCATCTCTATACATCTGTCTCTCTCCACTGGCCTCTTTGAAGTAATGATGACAGCTTCAGTTTCCCCAGGGCCAGAGGAAAGGAGTGATGTCAGGAGAGGAAGAGAGGCTGGAGAGCTACTGCCACGGAGAGTGTGTGTCACCCTGACAGTGCCTAGGGAGAGAGGAGGCAGAAAGCCAGGACGTGAGCAGGTGGCTCCTAATTTGTGCCTGTGGTGACTTGATGCCAAAGAGAAGGGCAAATTGGGATGGGATTTAGGAAGGCGAGGGGAATCCAGGTGTAGAGATGGGTTTGGCTTGAGACGCTCAGGCCAAGTTTTACAGATACCATGCAAGGCCCTGTGTGGGAGTATGTTTGAGTTCTGTCTTGAATGAGTTTACTCTAGCTTGCACCAAATCTGATGCAAGCTTTGAACTAGGGCAACCTCATCTTAAATTGATTCAGGAGAAACCTGTGCAGCTGGCTAGAGACAAGGTCAGGGAAAAACAGGAAGCTGAAGCATAAGAAGTTTTGCATTAGGAACATAAAAAGAAGACGGGAGCCACAGCAGACCTTTATGCACGACAGTGGTTTTCACCAGCAGTGGTCAAGCTTAGGAGCTCAGCTAAGTTCCTGTAGAAAGCTCTACTGAGGTAGGTAAAAGGCAGCAAGGGCTGAGTGTGTCTGAGATGCTTCAGTCCCAGCTCTCTGGCTCTGTCTGCTTGGATAGCTGTTGCATCTGGAAGCAATTTGTCCTGGCGGTGAGCGGGAAAGCAGGGGGCTCAGAAGCACAGGGAGGAGGTGTTGGTATTGAAGAGTTCACTGTGAAGTCCTGCTTCCAGGTTGGTAACTTGCTCGAGATGATTGGGATGCCGAGATGCAGGGTTTGGAGAGCTAGATCACTGCCTGCTCACTGGATTTTCAGCATGGTTTGAATCCCAGCCTGTTGCTGCTGCCTGGAGGGAGATTCAGTGGAGGGTCAAGATTTTAAAAAGCAAAGAGGCATTTCTAGGTGCCCATGAAAAGGCATCTTAAAATACTTAGCACCTGCCTTCCGAAAACCCCAACCTGTCAAAGGCTGAACAGTCTGCATTTTGATAGGCCCTTGAAAAATGAGGCCAACCTTGGCTCCACGAGACAGTGCCACTGATAGGGCTGAGAAGTGTGATTTCAAGTGTGCTCGCCTCACCCCAGCAGATGACTGTCACAGGAGCTGTGCTGGCTTCAACACACGTGGGATTACGACCATACGATGGAGGCACCTGAGATCTGGTGGCTCAGCATGCTACCAGCTGTTAGCAGAGCTGCAGTAATTAATTGCAAGGGGACCGTGAACCTGTCTTAGTTGCAAATTGAATACATCAGCTCACACCACCAGGAAAGTGGCCCAGCCAGCAGGCAGCAGCTCAATCACTTCTTGCTTTTTGCTTCTGACTTCCTCGTGGCTGATGGCGGGAGTAGAGGCAGCTGAGCCAGCTGGAGAAGATCAGAGGAGGAATAAGTAGCAATAAACCCAGCCTGACCTGAGCTGAAGTGGAAGTATCCCTTCTTGCCTTTGTGCTCGCAGTAGCTCCGGCAGTTAAAATGCTGATTTAAGGTAGATGAGAGGCCAGTTTTCCTTGATCTGTGTGTGGGAAGGTTTGGTATCAAAGGCTTGGCAATATCTCAGCCCACCTTAGGCCATGCTCAAAAGCATGGGTTCTTTGGGATTCTCTGTAGTCCCAGGAGAGGGAATTGGGCCTCTCCAGAGAGAAATCCAAGCGTTTGGAGATTAAAGTGCTTTGGTGATTTAGGGGCCCAGAGACATTTTTTTTTCAAACAGCATTTTTATCTCCCCTTACTGGTATTTAAGTGCCTTAGCGCCATTGATTTCTAAGGGTATTAAGTGCCTGAATGCCTCTGGATCTTGACTGCAGGCACTTAGTAACCTGAACTTGAGGGAACATTAGCGAGACTCTAGGTCTGCATGGATGAAAACACAGGTCTGCAACATGCCTGGGGCATGGTGCGGATCCATGCTGAGAGACTGAGGCCAGAGCTGTTCCTGGTTTAAATGATCTGGAAGGGCTTTATGTTTAGGAGGGCTTCAGGGGCTGAGGTGCTGTGTCCACCCAGCTGGAAGCAAAGCCGCCCTTCGCTCACTCTGGGGCAGGTCAGCCACGTGCAAGTGAGTCCCCTTCACTTTCCTCTCTCTCTAGCCCTCTGCTCAGTGCATGATTGCAAAGCAAACTGGAGCGTAAAGGAGAGGCCGCAAATTGGCCAGGAAGCTGATGGGGAAACAGTCCCTGGAGGAGGCACTTTTGCTTTGAGTTGCTCCTTAAAAGCTTTGGCCCGCAGATGAAAAGCTTCGTGCCTAATCCCATCCCAGAGGAGTACTCCTAGGGCCAGCAGCTCAAAAGCACCTCGCTCACTTTGACCCCCTCCTTCCCTCCTCTGATACTTCTTCCTTCCTGCTCTCCCTGTCCTTTCCACACTCTTCCTCTCCTCCTGGACCCTCTCATTGTTTGCTCCAGCTCTCCTGTCCTTCCCAGCATCTCCACTTGCTCAGCCCATGGATCAGGATGCCCTCTCCCAGCCCAGTGCCATCTGACCAGGCCTGGTTTGTGACCTGGCTCGCATCTCCTCTCCACCCAGCCTCCCCTCCCCCAAAACATAAGGAAAAGCAGGGAATGCTGTTTGGAATTATTCCTTGGGACCCACGGTTGCCTCTTCCGATCACTAAGAGGTTCCCTGAAGTGACTGCCGAGGGCCCGGGGGAGGTTGGGCAAGGACAGTGCCAGCGGGGCTCAGCGGAGCGGGGGTCCAGGTGTGGGGCCTCACGGGCTCCCCCTTTGCTGCCCACTGCAGGTGTGTTCGACAACTGCTCCCACACGGCCAACGAGAAGGGCTGGGCCCTGGGCATCCGCACTCTGCAGCTCCGCGGCAAGAAGGACGCCCGCTTCTTCTTCTCGCTCCGCACCGACCGTGCAGCTGCCGCCACCGTGGTGGCCAGCCACCACCGCTACCGTCCCGAGGCCTGGACCCATGTGGCTGCCACTTACGATGGGTGGTGGATGGCACTCTATGTGGACGGGGCCCGGGTGGGCCAGGTGGTGGGCCAGCAGGCTGGGCCCCTGCACAGCACCTTCATGGCCGCCTGCCGCCTGCTGCTCCTGGGGGGTGACACCTCGGTGCATGGCCACAACTTCCGCGGGCATCTCGCGAGGCTGGCGCTGTGGCGTGTTGCCCTGCCGCAGACCTGGCTGCAGCGCCCCTTCCTGGAGGGGCCACCCGTGGGCGCTGCGGGACTGGTGTTCACCGCCAGCTTCGTGGCTCCAGAGGAGCAATGGGCCCCCTTCAAGGAGTCGGGCTACCCGCAGCAGCGGGCCCTCCTGCCGCTGCCCCCTGCGCCCGTGCTGCGGCCCCTGGGGCCCCCGGCCTGCGGACAGACGGCCTGTGACAACGTGGAGCTGGCCGCAAGCTACAATGGGCACTGGCCGCTGCGGGGCGAGAAGGTGGTGCGCTACCGCGTGGTCAACGTGCTGGACGACGAGGGCCGGCGGCCCACGGTGAGCCTCGAGCAGGTCGCCTGGCAGCACCGGGCGCTGAGCGAAGCCTTCCGGCCCTACAATATCTCCTGGCAGCTGAGCCTCCTGGAGGTGCGCAACTCCTCACTGCGCCAGCGCACCGTGCTCCTGGGCTGCGAGCCCAGCAAGATCGGCAATGACCACTGCGACCCCGAGTGCGAGCACCCGCTCACGGGCTATGACGGCGGCGACTGCCGGCGGTCTGGCCGCTGCTTCTCCTGGAAGCGCCGCGATGGCGTCTGCCATATGGAGTGCAACAACATGCTGGATGACTTCGACGATGGCGACTGCTGCGACCCCCTGGTCACCGATGTGGCGAAGACCTGCTTTGACCCAGACTCGCCACAGCGGTAGGTGCCTGAGGTGTTGGGGAGTGAGAGGGCTATATCAGGGAAGGGCTGTTTGCTTTGATTTACATTTAAAATGCCTGTCGCTGCCTGCTGGGGTGGGGGAGATGGGAGATAGACCTGCTAACTGGGAGCGGGGCTGCTTCGAGTAAGGTGTGGAGTGATGTGCAGGAGCATCTCCAATCTGGCCCCCGTGGGGGCAGCCACCCTCATGAGGAAACACCCTTAGCCAGGTACAGTAAAGGCTTGATCAAAAATGAAGCCTGCCAGTGTGCTAAAAGGTGATGGTGAGCTACTGTGCTGGAAAACAGTCTGCCTTTTTTTTTTTTTTTCCCAGTTATATCTGATGAGCTAACAAAAGATTACCTCTCCCCTCAAGGCTTTCCCTGGTCTCTTCCCCAACACATTTTCAGATTTAGCTTCTAGCTGCGATAAAACATTGAGGAGAAAGAAAGAAAAAAAAAAGAAACCCATAACAAACAAAAGGAAGGGCTCAGGTGTTGCAGGAAAGGTCTTCTTGCTGCCCCAACTTTTCTCCTTCCTCAGAACTGCACCATGGTTCGAAAGCAAATCGCCCTCCTGTTGCCAAGGCCAGGCCTGCCCAAAGCAGGGGAGGCTGCTTGGCATCTCTAATGACTTTGTGCAGCCCTCAGAGGAAGCAGTCTGCATGGCTGGAGCAGGACAAGCCTCCATGCATGATGGGACACCCTGGGCAGCAGGGCCAAAGCAGCACTGATGCCCTCCACATCTGCCCCCGAGGCCGTGGCACAGCCGGTGCCCTACTTGCCCCTTACTGCTGGAGCTCCAGCCACCAGGTGGGAGCTGAGCCTGTTGTGTCACTGGCCTCTGAAGTAGCAGCAGCTACACTGGTTGTTTCCAGCACTCAGGGCTCTGCCAAATGCACTTTTTGGACATAGATGGGGAAGGGGGAAAAAGTCATTGTTTTTCTCTCCCTCTCTCCCTTTCTTTTTCCTTCTTTGAAGTCCTTCCTGACTTCAAAGAGTCCTTTCTCTCTTTGTGTCAGAGAAAATTGCCGCTCTGTGTGCTGGTGTGTATGTCAGGAGAAGCTCCCTTCTACGTTACATTTGTTCCTGTTGGTGGGCAGAGAGGTCCACCTAAGTGGGCGCAGTGCAATGAGGATGCTGAGGTGCAAGGAGGTTATTAGGGCCATGTAGTTCCTTTGAGCACTTTCTCTTCTTCTCACTTTGCTCCCCAGGTTATGGGAGCAGGCAGGCTGTAGCCCTAAGAACTCTTTTTTTTTTTTTTTTTTTTTTTTTTTGAGTCTGGCTTCTATCTGCTGTTGATGTGGGAAATGCAGGATAGGGGGTGTTTTTGGTACAAGCGGTGATGATGTGAGAGGAACACAACTTCTCATCCATTTCTGACCATTTCTCACACGTACATAGGAATATGAGAAAATGCAAGAGCTTCTTTGACAACTTGCCTCTAGCCATGGGACCGCAGAGCTGGGTCTCTGCCCTAGTACCCCATCAGCAGATGTTTTCCCACCTCTGGAAGTCACGCTGGTGACCACAGTCTTCAGTGCTCTGTTTCTATCAGACCTCCTGTTTTCCAAATGTACAGACCTGGATGGGAAATTGGAACTGCTCAAGAACATGGAGTATTTTCTTAAGTGCAGGTGAGATGCCTCACTGGTTGAGCCTCTACTGCTGATGGGCATACAGCATAGTTGTGAGAGAGAGTGTAGGGGCCTGCGGGGTGTGTGGCTATAAAGGGAATGCCAAGGGAAATGTAGTGCTTTATTCATACTGGTTCCAGAAGAACATCTGCCGTTGAGCCAGCACTAGGCCAAGTGTTCTGAGCCTCCGGAAGCGCCTGAGATTTGGCTGTTAACTAACATTAGGGTTATGGTTAAGAGAGAGAAAAACCTGCAGCCCAATGGGGAGTGTGGCCAAGGGTATGCCAAAGGAAAGGTGGCACTATATCTGGATTGGTTCTAGGACAACATTTACCTCTGTGGCAACACTAGGCTCGGAGTCCTCAGGCTGTGGACCAAACTGAGTATTGGTGACAGCTAGGTAGGTGTTAGAATCAGCATTAGGGTTAAGAGAGAGAGAAAGCCTAGATGCCCATTTGGATTGGGGATATAAATGTAGTAATATATCCAGGTGGATTCTAGGACAGTACTAGCTATTGAGTAGCCACTTAATATTATTGGTCCAAATTGGTTCTAGGATAACACTGGCCTTTGAGCCAGCACTAGGCCTGGTGGCCTTGTCCTCTGGACCTACTGAGATTTGTCTGACAACTAGGGTTAGTGTTAGTGCTGCAGTGAGAGTTAAGAGAGTGAAAATACTTGGAGCCCCATGAGGAGTGTGGGAGACGGTATGCCAAAGGAAATGTAGCACTATACGCGGGGTTGTTCTAGGAAACATTTGCCTTTGCTAAGGCCAGCACTAAGTCTGCTGACCTGCAGAGCCACTTGATATTATTGGGAGTACTAGGATTAGGGTTAAGAGAGAGGGAAAGCCTAGAGCCTAGGCTATAAAGAGCATGGCAAGGGATATGTAGTGCTACATCCAGAATGGTTGTAGAAGAACATTTGCTGTCGAGGCAGCACCAGGCCTGGGGGTGTAAGCCTCTGGAACCACCGGAAATTTGGCTGACAACTAGGGTTACAGTTAGGGCTAGGGTTAGGGTTAAGAGAGAGAGAAAGCCTAGAGCCCCATGAGGATTGTGTCTAGAAAGTGCTATATCCAGACTGGTTGTAGGACAATATTTGCCATTGAGCTAGATCTAAATGGTTTCACCTCTGTACTCAGCTGAGTTTGGGTTGTTGGCAACTAGGGATAGGGTTAGTGTTGAGAAAGCCAGCCTAGAGTCCCACATAGAGTTGGCTAGAGAAGGCGCAAGAAGGAAATGTTGCACAGCGTGCAGATACTAAGGTCTGATTGTGTGAGCCTCCAGAGGCACCTGGAATTTGGCTGAAACTAGGGTTAGGATTGAGAGAGAGGGAAGACATAGAACCTGCATGGGGAGTGGAACCAGAAAGGGGATGCCAAACAAGATGTGACGCTGCATCCAGCTTGGTTTTAGGATAGTATTTGCCTTCCAGTCAGAACTCAGCTTGGTGTGTGCTCAGCCTCCAGAGCCAGCTGAGATTTGGTTGACAGCTAGGATTAGTGTTTTGGTTATGGTTAGTTAGAGTGTTAAGTTAGAGTATCATGTGGCTTGCCGGTAGAAATGATACACCCAAGGAAATGTAGTGCTATATGCAGAGTGATTCTAGGACAACATCTGCAGTTGTGCCAACACTAGGGCTGGTGGCCCCCGCCTGCAAAGTCAGCTGAGATTTGGCTGGCAACTAGGGTTAGGGTCAGGATTAAGGGAGAGAAAAAGCCTGGAGCCTCATGGGGAGTGGGGCTAGAAAGGACCAAAGGAAATGCAGCACAATATCCAGATTGGTGCTAGGAACATATTTGCCATTTAGCCAGCACTAGGCCTGGTGACTTCAGTCTTAAGAGAGAGAGAGAGAGAGAGAGAGAGAAATCCTAGAACCCCATGGGAAATGGTTCTCGAAAGGGCATGCCGAAGGAGATGTATTCCTATATCCAATTCATCTTAGGACAACATTTACCATTGAGCCAGTGCTAGATCTGTTTGCCTCCCAAGACTCTTCAGATGATTCTGATTACCAGGGTTATGTTTAGTTGAAAGGGATAGCCTAGAGCGCCATGAGGAGTGGGTCTAGATAGGGCATGCCATTCGACTGTGTCACTATATACATCGAGACTGGTTCTAGGATAATATTTGCCGTTGAGCTAGCACTAGGCCTGGTGTCATCAACCTTCGGATTCACCTGACATTCAGTGTTATCATACTCAGTCACCAATGTCTCCTCCTTATATTAAGAAGTCCTTATTTTTGGTGGTATGACTCAGGTCTCCCATTTGTCAGGATGTTCCCCTTAATGGTGGAAAAAAAGAATAAAGAACAACTACAACAACAATTTGCTTCTGTGGGAAATGAATTGGAATTTGGAAACACTAGGGAAATAACAAATCTTTTGCTTTTTTTTTTTTTTGCATGGATCCCTTTGGTCTCAATATAGTAGAAATTTTGCTTTTTTTGTATTCTAAACTCTGAAAAATAAATCTAATGTGGCCTGCATTCGAGAAATGCGGGGGCATGAATATGATAATTTCTTTGAGCCATCTTTTGCAAACTTCAACAGATTCCGTGGGCTCTCTCACCTCTTCAGGCCCATCATTCCCAGCAGGTGGTCAGCATGCCTGCATTGCTTGGGAAGAAGGGGAGCATTTGCACAGATGCCGTGCAGAGATGACCCGGATCAACAGTGGCGTAACAGCCAGGCACAGAAGTGCAGCAAAAGCAGTGAGCAGAAGCTGCTGTTTAGCTACAGAATGCTCCAAGTCTGCAATGCTGCCTCTCCTGTGACACATTTGAGTTTGTTTGTTTTATGGGAAATACCCTGAGAAATTGGTAGTGCAGGTTGGGGGAGAATCGAGGGAAGTTTGAGAGTGGGTGGACAAATTCCAGTATACACAAGCAGAGAACTTCAGCCCCAAGTATTCTGTTCAGGCAAAGCTCCCACTGAGTCAGAACCTTTGGGTTTGTTCATAAGGTATTATACTTAAAAGAACATTTATGAGGAGCTGAGCAGCTGGGAAACTTGCAGAAGCATTTTTAGAGTGGAAGCCAAAATGGGAGAAATAACACAAAATAAAATTTAACAAACTGAGGAAAGGCAGCAAAATAGGAGCCAGGTGCTTAGATGTGAGCAGCAGATATGACTTGATCTGTAATTGGAGGAGAACGAGCTGCTGCTCAGCGGAGCAATATGTGCTTTTTTATATCTGCCGAACTACCACGAGTCAGAGTTGGGGCCTGAGCTGGAGGGACCTGTGGCTTTGAGGGGACTGGTGGGGAAAGAGAATTATTTAGATGTGCATGCTTGGTAGCAGGACCAAAACTAATGCAACAGAGAAAGTCAAAGTGAGTCACACTGGACAATTTCTTACCAATACTTTAGACAGAATCGGTTTGTTTTGAAGTCATAGCTTGTCCCAACCTCATAGGGCAATGAACAACCTGGTCTAACTGGACCTCCACTTAGCAGGAGATTGGACTAGAGACCTCAGGACATCCCTTTCAACCTGTATGATTCTCTTATAGCATCAGGTCAACTTTTTATCTGAGAAACTCTCTTATCTGAGTAGTTTTGGTCTGCAGCCAGTCTTGTAATGTACTCTGTTTCCTTAGAAAGAGCTCACTTTGCTTCTCCAATCCTATTGTGTGTCAGCGATGCACTTCATGATTTGCAGGAAGATGCTGGAAGAGCTTCTTGTCAGATATGTAATGGCAGTTGGCTGGGACATATTTCCCTACAATTTCTAGAGGGTAAGAAAACAGATGAGTGTTTCTGAGTAAAGCCCTTGAATCACCTGGTGCATGGAACAACTGTGTTAGCTGTAAGTCCACCCGTTTTTCTGGCTACAACTTTAAGCTGTCCTAGCCTTAGCCTGCAGGAGGATCCTAGAATCCATGTTTAGAGGTGCAGTTATACAAGGAGTCTTCTTGTAAAAAGGAAAAAAAAGGCATTGAGCAGAAGAAGGTTAGAACCATGACCCAAGACTGCCATAGTCTCTTGTAGCATCACAGAGCAGGCAGGACTGTGACATGTATTCTACTGCTATCCCTAGCAGAGGAAATACAAGCAAGAATGACACTGCTAAACTTGTAAAGTTAAGCCCATGGATCCAGATTATCCCATACAAGCCAACATGGAGGGGCCAAATCAGGTGTAAGTTGCTGTGGGCTCCCTGTTTGTTCATGAGACTTCCAGGGTCTTTAAGGTCAAACAGGTCTCAGGAGATTGCTCTCTTTAGATTCTGTAGAGTATCGAAAGCAACAAATATCCCTGCTAAATTTAAGTGGGGGGAGATCCAGTCTTGTTACTTTGCTTTACAGGACCAGCACGGAAAGTAGATTAGTGAGAACGCTGCAACACACATCCCGCTGCTCGCTGAGCCACAAGCTTCTAGGAATCCTACCTGTCAGCAAGTGAGCTTACCTGTCCCTGATATGGTTTATGGGAAGGCTGTTGAAGGACTGTTGGCACACAAGTATTTTTGCTTGAATCTTCAGCAGATTCCAATTTAAATAAAGTTAATCATTTTTTAACCCCTTGGCTGGGCAAACATCCACAGAGAAACTGTGTCAGGGGACTGTGTATTTGTGGCTGGAATTAAATTTGACTCAAAGCTCAAATGAACACCAAAATGAACACAGACATACCCTATAAGGCAACTTTATAGGAGTAATAGACAGTGAGCTGAGAACTTCTCTTTCACCCTGACTTGCTGCATTACGAACAAGGGAGTAGGCAATGACAGGAGGGTTGTCTGCTCTCATCCTTCACCCAGTCTTGCCCTGATTTACAAGTGTTTTCCAGGAGTCCTTGGCAGTGCAACGCCAGGGTCTGAAGTAAAATTTGATTTGCCACAGACATGCATGTTCTGTGCCTGAGTGCTGTTCTAATTGGTGCTCTTGGAAAGAAAGCAGCAACAGCTCATTAACAGCAATTAACACTCAGTGAGGGTCCCCCTTAGGCAATGAGATTCTGGTGTGTGACACAGTTAATGTGAAAACACACATCATTTTGCCTCATGCAAACACAAGGCAAGAAAATAATCTTTTCTAGCTGACATCTCACAGGCAGCAAATTCAAGAGTTTGTAAATAGTCCTGCCTGTGCTTCCTGCAAGTAACAGACCACCCCAGTGAACGTGCCTGTAGATGTCTTCCAGTCGTGTCTATGCTCTGCAACAGTGTCAGCGACCTCAGTTTGTTCCCAGGGCTTTCAGTCTTAGAATAACTTTTCACGTACCTGACTCTTTACTATGGAGGAAGATCTGCCAGGTCTTCCCATGGCAAAGAAGGAAAAGAGGAAGCGAGCAACGAATTCGAATGTTGCTTTACTGTCTAGATGGGATAGATACCTCTTGAAGAAAATTACTTCTCAGCTGCTCTCTGTTCTACACCTTTTTGCTGTTAGTGTGCCCAAATGTTCTCACCTGTCTTTCTGGGTAAATAAAATGCACAGCCATGCAGTCCTTTCTTCCCAAGGTAGCAGGTTTGGGGGTTAATTGCCAATAAACCTCAGCTGGAGGACATGGCTTGGTGCACTCCTGTAAGCTCTGAGCTGCCCCAAAGGGGCCATGCCAAGGAAAGCCACTTCTGCGCAGAGATCTGTGTGGGAAGGGGAAGGGAGGATCTTTGCCCAACAGTTGTGGGCAGCCTGGGTGCTTTGGGGGAAAACAGTCCGTGCAGATGTGAGCTATTGTTCTAGCAAGCACAACTGGCCCGTGGCCTTCCTTAAGGGAGCTGATTTTATGAGGATGAAAACCGTGAAGGAACAGTGTATGTTCAAGGGATGCAGCCGTGGGAGCGAGGGTTGCTCTTTGTCCCTAGTTTTAGCCCTCCACAGGACTCCTGCTTGGCTGGCCATACTTCTGTCTGCAGGCAGCTGGCTCCAGATGAGACCCTCATGAGGTTAGAGAGACCCCAGGAAACAAAACAGCAGGGCAGCAATCTGGTGCAACTCCATCAACTGTGCATTGACAGTGTCTCTGGAATGATTTATCCAGCGTTTGGGTTGGCAGCCTGAGCTGCAGCCATAAGAGCTGTTAAATGAACATATTGTTTTTAGTTTTTCTTGGCTCAGCCATTCCCATTATTTAGGAAATCAAGTTGTCCATCCACAGAGGGTGATCGGGACTGGGGGGGAGAGAATAGGACGGTCTGGGTTCTGCGGAGCCCAAACCCACCCAAACAGTGCAAGGCAAAAGACTTCATTAGAGGGATCTGGAGGGGAAGAGGATGCTAAGCATTTGTGATTACTGCTTGCCAAGAGGCATGCTGGGGTCCAGGCAGCCTCAGACTTTTGTTTGTGGTTAATGTATGATCATTACAAAACTTCCCCAATACATTATCTCACATCCTTTTTATATCCAAGGGGAAGGCATTTTTAGAATGCTGGCTTGTGTGTGCTGTGCTCTGGGCTGGAACACTCAATCTCTTGGACCTAAAAATAAATTGGAGACTTGGGACTTGTTTTTTTTTTTTTTTTTTTTCTTTCTTTTTATTTTTTAAGAGGGAGAGAGAGGTCTGGGCTGAATACAGTTCTCCTTTTTCTCTCTCTCGTAGCTTTCATAAGCAATATCAAAGTTTCAAATCTGCACCCTCGAGTGAAAAATTGTAGTGGTGAGTGTAACCAAGCTTTGGGTCTGTTCTCGAGACGGGAGATCACCTTTGTGGTGAGGAGCGCGTGAGAGGGACTTTGTAAAACACGGGGCTGTACCGTCCCCCTTGCCGAAAACCAGGTGCTCTTAGTTTCGCTGGGGCCTAATGCACTGTCCAACAAACTGACGCCGTGTTGCCAGCCCTGTTAAAAAGGTCCTTCACTTGCCAATGCACAGGAGTGTTTAGCCTGAACAGATAAGGCAGGTGGGAGCGGGAAAGGGCAGTGGCTGCCCTGAGATTGGGAAGACAGGTCTCTGCTCTTTGAGCATCCTTTCATAGCTGTGTTCTGCTCGTTCGAGCTGCCTCATCGCTGTGTGTGCTCATTGCAACCTTTAGCTGGGGCTGAGCTGAGCGTCACTCAGAAATCTTTCCTCTCCAGCTGCTGTGTAAGTTGGGCAGGCTGAAAAAAGAACTGAAAGTGGTCCCAGCTTGCCACCAGTGGTCACCAGAACAGTTCTTGGAGGTGACCTTCCTGTATAGGTTTGGCCTCTCCTCTCCTCTCCTCATGGAAACCAGTTTACTTTGACAGGAGCGTGGCACATACCTTGCACACGTGTTTTAGGGGCATGCTCCCTACACTCAACCGAGCCACTGCTCTCCTTCCTGCCAGCTCTCTGAGATCTGTCCTACAGAGAGGAGCATGCTGTGGAAGTTCAGATGGGAAAGGAGTGGGCACCTGGTGAAACAATAGTGGGATCCAGAGAAGATAGACACTTGCCTTCTGTTGAACAGCAGTGTGATGTGGCTTTCTAACTTCTTCAAGTTCCTTTGAAAAGCCCACGCAGCAAATATCATGTCTTCTGCTCTGTTTACAAGCATTGACCCACCTGCCTGTGCTATAGGCAAGAGTATTTATTGCTCTTCAGCTGGGGAACATGAGGCCCAGAAAACTCAGCTGTCTCGTTCACTCATCGTGAAACAACACAGAGCTAGCAGTATTGCCATGGGGCTCTGGCATCCTGCTCCCTAGTCCTTAGATGTGGAAGAGGGCCATTTAATGACAGGAGACCAAGCTGACAATGCTCAGTGCTGGTTAAACACGAGGCACAAATCTACACTCCCATCTATGCAATTCCCCTCTGTCTGGAGTGCTTAGCTGAGTCTCCTGGCCCTGAGGGGTTCTGCTTGGCCACAGAAAGCCCATGCAATGGGGAGGAGGAAGAATAGGAACATGACTCTCCTTTTCCCCAGCAGACTGAGAAATGCACTATAAAAATTGGCAGTTCCAATTGGCAGCACTAAATTGGCAGCACTGTAAAAATTCAGGTTCCTGGGGACACAGGCCTGTTTGCAAAGGTCTTGAGACCTCACTAAACCTAAAATGATTTTCTTTTCCTTTGCTGCAAGCAAGAAGTTAGATGACTAGATTTCATGTAAATCATGTTTTATGATGGGATAGGATTTATCTTTACAACTGGAGATGGGAAGAAGTCCTATAAGACTTGGTCCTGGCCCTGGAAGATATTTGTTTACCTCTGAAACAAACAGTACAGGTGAAAATTGAGCTGTACCTGGTTTTGTTTAGCTTGGAGACTGCTCTAGAATAACTTGCCACTGTGCTACATAGCAAAAGCACAAGGGGCTGCAAACATGTTCTTCCATTTCCCCCTTTTGCCTCTTGCTCACCCTCTCACACGTGTTCTGCGCAATGCGCCTCATCTGCCAGTATCTACGTTATAAGAAGAAGGTAAGTAAGTGCTTATCCCATGCTGTGGATAATGAGGCTCTCCAAAGCGTGTGGGTTTGTGCTGGTGCAGCCGTGATGCCGCCTTTGCTGGGCTCTGGAGCTGAGCTGTTAATGCTGGACTGCGATGCTTTGCTATGTTGTCTTCCACCCTGTCAGGGTTCCTTTCTTTCCTCTCAATAGTTCAAAACTGGATCTCCTGATTAAATCTAGCCTACAAGGCTTTTTTTCCCCCCTCTATTTGCTTTTCGGAGATGTTGTCTTGC
The DNA here is from genome assembly GCF_059628265.1 of Tinamus guttatus. Taxonomy (NCBI): domain Eukaryota; kingdom Metazoa; phylum Chordata; class Aves; order Tinamiformes; family Tinamidae; genus Tinamus; species Tinamus guttatus. Next base: position 2,809,019 of record NW_028288749.1, read on the forward strand.
AGTGATGGCTCCCCTCTCATTCTCTATGGCCAAGGAGTGTGGGCTTTAGAAATTTAGAAAGGGTCCAGCGTAGAGCAACGAAGATGATGAAGGGACTGGAGAATCTATTGTATGAGGAAAGACTAAGTGAGCGGCGCCTGTTTAGCCTGGAGAAGAAGAGACTGAGAGGAGAGTTGATCAATATGTACCAATACCTGAGGGGAGAATGTAGGGAGGATGGGGCCAAATTCTTCTCGGTGGTGGCCAATGACAGGACAAGGGGTAATGGGTACAAGTTGAAGCACAGGCAGTTCCATCTCCATGTGAGGAAGAACTTCTTTCCTGTGAGGGTGTCAGAGCCCTGGCACAGGCTGCCCAGAGAGGTTGTGGAGGCTCCTTCTCTGGAGATCTTCCAAACCCACCTGGATGCCACCCTGTGCCCCGTGCTCTGGGTGTCCCTGCTGGAGCAGGGGGCTGGACTAGATGGTCTCTTGAGGTCCCTTCCAACCTCAACCACTCTGGGATTCTGTGAAATTGCTGTGATGGTCCCACTCCTTTGGGGTCCGTCATCCAGGCAGGCACAAACTTTGGGATCGCACACATCGTCCACACTTGGTCAGTGACACTGGTCCTTCCTCTGTGCTCTTGAGGTGCGGGTGGTGTAGGTGAATGTTGTTGCAAGCAGGCAAGACTCGTTATCCATCTCCTTGAGGATGATACTGGGAGACCACGTTACTCGAGCAATAGCAGATGGTGGACTGCAACATGCATCTCCTCAGGTTATTCCACTAATAGGGAGGCAACAAGAGGGACAAGGTTGCAAATCTGAGCTCCTGAATTCCTGTTTTGCTGGATTTTTGAAGTGGAAAGGCAGAGGAAATAGGAGGACAGAAGTCCCTTTTCAATCTCAGGATTTTCTGGTTTGTGTTGTTTCACTGCTGTTTACACAGGTGACACATGGGACAGCAAAGCCATGTACACATGCATGGGTTGGGCTCTGTCCTTTGCAACGTCTGAACCCATTGGTTGGTTTCAGACATACACATACAAATCTCAGACATCTGTGTTCCTGTGAGCTCCTGGAAACAGGCAACCAGGAGAGGGAAGCTGACCTGTGATGTGCCCGAGGCGGGAAGTAACTGCAGCCTGTGTTGAGCCTTCGCAGACCTTGGAGAGCCTGTGACGAGGGTAACATTAAATACATGGCTTAGCTTCAAGGGGAAAAAAGCTTCAGGCAGAGCTCCCAAATGCCGTGAAAAAACCAACCAGATTCTAGCCTGTTCTTTGCTTCCAGGTTTATTTGTCTAGTAATTAGTTAATTTATGATTTCACTCCTACTTAGGTTTTTGGTACATGTTATCCCTAGAAAAACCAAGGTTTCTGCCTGAGAAATTCAGTGTAGGATCGTCAAATGGTAACCGATAGGGCGTGTTCTGTCCATGAGGAGAGTATCAGAAGCCCTTTTAGGGTTACAACTCCTGGGAAGTTCTCGCTGGGAGCAACAGCCACTGAGGGCACACGAGGAACTCTGTGTCTTCTGCTCCCACCCATAAGAGCATCTGGAAACTGAGTCGTTTTGAAAGCTTGAATCTACACTACCTTTTGAGCAAAAGAAAGACGTCCCTATACCTGTAAGGGACTTAGATGGGTCACAGGTTTTAAGATGATCTCACCCATGAGGAAGTAATAAGTATCTCTGAGGAAGAGATGGTCATGATTCATTCTGATAGAAATAAAGGCCAAATAAGCAAATGGAAGCTCCCTATTGACTTGGTCCTTGTAATTTAAAAGGATTTTTACTACCTATTCCAGTATGCATTTGAAAACCTGCATTTACTCTTGCATACTACAATCAGATGATTTTTAAGCCATTAAGGCCCACTGGGTCAATAACCATCACTTTCAAAATCTATTAAATACTCATTTCCATGGAAATAGAGCTTCTGCGATTGATCACAGCAACCAACTCACATTAAAATAAACCCTAAATGCTATCAACGCCCCCAAGATGTAGAGCACTAAACCACAGATTACCAGGACAAATTTATCCCAAGGGAAAGTTGATGGCCCATTCTGCTTAAGCAACACAAGAATTGTCACACAAGCCAGGAAGTTTATGGGACTTGCATGGATTTGTCCTCCCGAGGGGGATTAAAAGGAAGGGTCAGGGGGTGAATCAGTAGTGCTAACACAAGCTCAAAACCAGTCTCCTAAGGGATCTTTTGGGGAAACGTTTGGCTTGTTTTGTATTAACTTTCAAGTGTGTGTAGGGCTTTGTTTCGCAGAACCAGACAGTGCATTAGAGCTGAAGCCCTGTATGGACTGCTGAATATGTGAGTCTATTCTTGGCCACGCTGTGTTTTCCAGATAGAATTATACACACATTTTTGTGTATGTTGTACACCTCAGTTGAATGTCCAGATTCTTTTACTACCCTGTCAACATTTCTGAGCAAGAAAACCCCAAACACATCAGTATATGTGTGAGATGATGTGGTAGTAAGTGCACCTTTATAAAGAAGAAGGTGTTCTTTTTCCAAGTCCTTGCCTTTCTGTTTTGGGGTAGAAAAACCCCAAAGCCCTCTCGTTGGGACAGCAGCAGGGCTGCTGATGTTGTGATGGATCCTAAGGCAGGTTGTGGGTGTGCTAAAAGTGCGAGATGGCAAAGTATCCCCGTTGGTTTCTCTGGAGAAGTGTTTGGGGAGTTGGAAGGATGGTGACTGGGGACTTGGTGGTGAGGGGAGAAGGGGCTTGTTGGGGACACTCACTCTTCACGTGTTCCTGGGAGTTCTTTGGATTTCTCTGCACGGGCAGTGAGAGGTGGATGTTCCTGAAACAGGGCGGGTCATGCTGTGCGATTGCAGAACTGTGGAGCAGAGGGGCACTGTATGTCCCTACGCAGCACTGGCACTGGAAGCAGGCGTGGCAGATCTGCCATGTCTCAGTGGTCCGAGACCCTTGAGTGTGGCTGCTGTGTCCTTTGGAAACTGGAGGCCTCCCTCAAGGCAGGCACTAAGAAGGGGAAATAGCAGTGCAGGAGAAAAGGGTCCCAGCCCTGACTCGTGTCTGGGTTCAGCAGAGAACTAGAGCTCCATGAGGGACCTTCGCAGTCCAGCTGTCCTTTCCGATTAGGGCTTTGCTGCTTACTGTCTCCGACAAACAGAAATAACTTGCAAGACCCAGGCCGTCGGCTGGCGTCAGCCGAAAGTTGCCGTGCCCCGTGCGAGGGAGAGGTCAGGTAGTTCCTGTTGAGCCAGAGGTCTGATTTCACTTGTTTGTCTCCATTCATGCCTCCTTCAATCAGCTTCACTGCAGCCCTCTGCTGCCTTTTGCCAGCCCTCGGTTTTCTGCCATGTGTGTGCATGCCTGCTTCTGACCCAAGGCTCCTCTTTCCATTGCTCTGTCCCCTCTCCAAGCCCTTCTTCCCCTGGAGATGGTGTCTGTTACAGGGCTGTGTTTAGTGGCCTTCTCCAAAAGGCTACTGCAGAAAGATGCGCCTTCTTCTCCATCAGCACAGTGATGCTGGATGGGATTTAGGCAGGGAATCAAGGAGCCACGGTGGTGAATTAGCCTCCCATTTTCTAAGAAAATTGAATCCGAGGAAAGCAAAGGGGACAGAGGTCCCTTCCAACCTCAACCATTCTGTGGTTCTCTCATATGTGGAGTCCTGCTCCTGAGGAAGTGTAGATGTCTGTCTGTAGAGCAAATATTGTGGGATTTTCTCCTGTGCCATACAGACAACAGGATTCCTTAGGAACCCTTGTCCCCTTGGGATCACTCATTGTTGGTCCTGTTTCTTTCAGCAGTGCAGGCTTGGCTCTTCTGGGAATTCAGGAGAGGCTACAGGCATCTCAAATAGCCACACAAGCATTTAATTTCTTGAGCAACTGAAATGTAACTTGGACAAAATGCTGGTGCCTGTGTCCCCTGAGCAATTCAAAAATGTCACCAGAGCAGTAGAAGTCCCAAAGCCAGGTGCTGTCTCAGCTTTGGCTAGGAAATGAGCACAGGCACCTCTATGTGCTCCTGAGTGGGCAGTCGGAAGCACAACCGCCTCAGCCAAGCGGTGCCTTCCTGCCTCTCATAGCTGCTGGCATTCCTGAAAGAGCCATCCTGACACCTAAGCAGTGCCCCCAGCAGCCTTTCCCGTCGTGGAGGCCGTGTTATCCACTGTGTTATCCACCCCGAGCGTGGCAGCGAGCGAGGGAGCGAGGCAATGCGCTGCTCTGGGCCTGAGGATGCCTACGCTGTACGACCTACGCAGTTATCCAAATGTCTGCTGCACATACGATCAATATGATTTTTAAAGCCAGCAAGCCAAGCTGCCTCTCTGGTGTGCTTTACCTCAAGGCAAGGTAGGTGGAGCAGGAAATGAGTTTGAGGAAGTTTATTAGCAGCCCGTTCATTCCTGCTAACGTTGTGCGCTGAGGAAACATCCATTAAACCCCCTGGTCTGTCCAGATAGAGGCAATTCCCTCCTCCCACGGTCCTGGTCAGAAATCCTGGAGGCTGGGAGGCTGATTGATGCAGCTGGTTTAACCTGCTCCAAGAGAAGCCCCAAACCTGGCAAAGCCTCCTGTGAAAAGCCACAAGAGAAGGCCGTACCCAAAGGCGGCCACAGCGCGTGGAAGAGGAGGTCGGATCATCTGTTGGTGGGGCGCACGGGTGTCCTCTCATGTGCGCATGTCCTGAGAGCTGCCTGTGCTGATGTGAGAGTGCAGCCTAGAATAAGCTATTCCTGAAACAAAAAGCTTGTCAAGACAGATGGTTGGTGCTTGTATTCCTTCAGATAGCTGTGGCACCTACCTGTTAGTGGCACAACTGGCTTTCCTGCCTTTTTCTATCACTAGCCGAGACATCACATCAGTAGATGATAAGTGGAGATGTTTTCCCAGGCTGACATTCATTCTCATTTGCTCAAAGTTTGCTGGGGGACGTCCTTTGTGTCTGGAGAGCTGTAAAGCCTAAGTCAGTGAGGAGCTGCTTGTCCAGCCTCCAAAATGTGAGTTCAAGTGTGCAAAGCCCAACTTGCCTTAAAACAAGCCCTTGCTCCTGCACTCTGTGTGCAAGATGGAAGCAGGGCCGTAGCAAGATCCAGGGAGGGAACACTGTAGAGCTACAAAGCAAATAGGCTTTGAACAGGCTGGTGGTGGGGGATAACATGGGCTTCCTAACGTTGGGTGCTATGGCAAGGTGCCAGAGGCAAACAAAAGTCCCTGTCTGATTGGGACTTCTTGAAAGAAACTTGAGCATATAGAGCATGCCTTTGCCTGTGCTCACTCCTGTATTATCTGGGATATGGTGACTCACCCAGCTGGTGAAAATTTTTGTTTTCCTGGCAGTTTATTCAGAGTTTGAAAAAAGAGGGCATTGCTTATTCTTTACCAACCTTCAGATCCGCTTCATTCCATTAGTTCAAGCTCTAAGGAAATCTCAGTTCCTATGGATCTGTTTTTACTTTCATTCTTTCTTTTTTGGTGGTGCTCTCTGTGGTGCCTAAAAAGTTGAATGTCAGGCAGAATTCTGTCAGTTGAGTATGAGAAAAGCTAAATCCCTGCTCCCATCAGTTGTTTGATGTTAGCTCAAATGCAGTTTCTTGTCTCCATCAAACTACCTATTTCTGTGATTTTTGGGGGGGTGGCATGGAAGGGTGGGAGTAGTAATGTGGAAACCTTCATACCTCAAAGTCTGTTGAAATTTGCAAATGGATTCAAGGTAGAGTGAGGGCAATCACATCAGCTTGTCTCATTATGATCTTTGTTCGTTCTTGTAGATATCAATGTATGTATCGCACTGGTTGCTCATCAGTCTTATGACGTGTGGTCAGTCCTTCAACTTTCAGGATGACTTTTTCCCTGGGCCCCATTGCAAATGCACTCTACCCGCTGAGTTTTTCTTTTGTCCCTTATTTCTGAACATTTTCATTGCTGTACTTCCACGTCCTGCGTTTTTCATCTTCATCATTTCACTTTCCCTCTCACCCAGTCCAAATACCATTTCAGCCACCCAGCACCCATCCAACTACTACCACCTCTTCCTCTCTAGCTTGAGCTCTGCACTAGCACCGTGTTTTTGATATTGCTGTACCTTCTGGGAGAAAACTAAAACTCTACCTCACCATCCTAAATAAAAGTGGAGACCATTTATCAATTTGTCCATGGATGCCTCTCAATTATGTTTGCAGCTCCCTATCCATGAGACCCACTCTTTTTTTCTGTGTGTGTGTGTGTGTGTGTGTGTGCTCTTTCTATTTCTGAAAGGATCTGTTACTCTTTGTTTTCACTGGAGTCAGATTGACTTCTGGGAATTCTCATTTCTGAGAATGGGGAGCTGCTCTCTCCAGCCTATTGGATGTAGCGTTTTCTGCTAGTCAGTCCTGTTTTTTTCCATTCCATTCTTAGTTTAAGACCTGCATTGATCCCTGCCATTTAAGTTAATCTGAAGGGTTCCTTTCTCATGTAACTCTTCTATACTTCTACTTTGCTTATCAAAACTCAGTCTTAAATAGCATTGCCTTTTAGTGACTCATTCTGTCAGCAAACACTTCCATGAACAGCTGGGCTGTACCTTTGTTAGCAGTGTTTATTCTTCAGCCTCTCTTAGGGTCAAACGCGCTTTAGGGCTTTCTAATCTAACCTAATGTAATGACTTTCTTACCCAAAACTGACTTCAAGCAGTTGCACACAGCCCTCCGATAGAACAGAAATGCTGTGTGCATTATGGCCTGTGGACCATTTAGTCTCTTTCCACAGTAGATCAGTGTGAAAGGATCATAGTCTTGAATGAGAGCCCTTCTTGTCTTCCTGATCCTGCTCACAGCTCTGCCAGTGCAGCTCATTCCGAGCCTGCTGTCCCAGTCCGGAAGCCAAATCAACCTCCTACAGGTATTTTGAGGGTAACTTTAGAATGCAACAGGAATTGCTCACATAAAAGGGAATCGCCTGATCCCTAAGGCAGCTCCAACAGGTTGCCCTGCGTCCCTTTTTGACAGCTTGAATTTCAGCCCTTCATTCAAAGTTTAAACCATCTTGTATACAGTGCTGCTTTCTAGGCCCTTCTTCTGCTGATGGTGTCAGTGCCTCACAGATGGGTCTTCCCAGGCATTGACCTCATTTGTTGTGTACCCAAATGACTTTGAACTCTTTGGCTCCATTGAAGCTGATGAGAGAGTCCTGTTGACTATGGAGGATGTCGTTCCAGTATGGTGCTCTCATAAACTGAAACTCAGGCAGTTCCATCTCCATATGAGGAAGAACTTCTTTCCTGTGAGAGTACCAGAGCCCTGGCACAGGCTGCCCAGAGAGGCTGTGGAGGCTCCTTCTCTGGAGATCTTCCAAACACACCTGGATGCCACCTGCGCCCCTGCTCTGGGTGTCCCTGCTGGAGCAGGGGCTGGACTGGACGATCTCTAGGGGTCCCTAGCTGTTACTACATCCTTCCTGAACCCCTCAAACGTGTTTCCTGTCAGCCCCCATTAGCAGTGCTTGCCAACTGAGTGAAAGTCATTTGGATGTTGCGGCCTTGTGAGGTTGTCACAGTGTTGGAAGTTGTGTCATAGCGTGTGACAGAATGAGCTATGATGTACTGACATAGGACTGGCCTAAAATCAGAGCTCCTAGGCCACAGTCTGGCGTATGCGAGTAGCCTTAACAAGTAAAGGAGGACTTTGGCTTTTATTTTGAAAGGCAGCATCCTTTCATCTGCAACAATGCAAAAAAATCAGCGAAGGGAGACCCAGAGTGTGAGGCCTCTATAATTATGAGAACCATCACAGTCTGTTTGGGAGGTGGACCAAGAAGCCCGGCTCTGCTTTTATGCTGTGCCAAGGTGGTACCATATCCTGTTTGTATCATGGGAGCGTGCTTTGTTTGCCAGCAACAGAGTCAAAGAGCTGCATAGTAGGGATGAGCATCACATATGAACTGATGTGTTGGAAACAAAGACGGGGGGTTCTCAAATTCTAGCTGGGATAGTCATAAGTTTGGAATAAGTCTCTATAGTGGCGTCTCTGTAGTCTCTGTAGGTAACCTCTTGTGACATCAACAGGAAAAGAAGTCCCTTGGCAGGACTCAGATGCTCACATTGGCTTACCATCTGGAGGAGCATCTATCCTCAATGACTATACAGAGCCTAGAGAGTCTGTCCCCAGAGAACAGTTTGTGCCACTCTGTCTTCATGGACTGACTCTTTCCACTGGATGCCTCAGAAATGAGGCTGCTCCATGTTGTATTAACCCTTTCCAGTCATTGTGCAGCATGCTGCCTGTATACATCAAACCAAAAAATTACTAGTAAGCTGGTGGTTGCTCCGGCATACTCCAAAGGATTCCTTGTTTGTCAAGCAGAAATCTGAGGAAAAGCCAGCCTCCCTGCTTGGCAGGAGTAGGAAGAGGAATGTCCTTGCAGTGGGGCAGGGACAAGAAAGCAAAGCCAGAATCCCCTGTGACTTCATTAAGACTTCTTGGTTAGCTGGCTGGGTCTCAAGTATTTTCCAACTGTCTATGGAGGGCACTTGGACACCTTCCATCCAACCCCACTCCAACATCCCCTCTGAAATGTCTACAGGGAAAAGACTCCTATTTTTGAATTGCAACGGAATTCCTGTGGCATTACTCGCTGCCTCCTTTGCAATACCCAGAGAATTCTGGTTGACTTATGATGTTGCATGGGGTACATGATGGCCTTGCTTTTCATTCAGAAATGCCACCATTTGTCCTTCACAGGCACTGGCCATTTTTGTGTCCATGCAAGGCCCCAAATCTTTGCATTACAATGTGGCTATCACTAAAACCTGCCCCTCCTCTCCCACCTTAAAACCAAACAAAGTTTGTGTTACATCAGTGTCCTGTACTGCCCAGTAGTTTAGCAGATCCTTTCCTCTGCCTCATTTGTGCACCAGGAGCCCTCCCAGTGTTGCTGCTTGGAGAAAGAACAGTTCTGTCTCTCTAGAACATGTGGAGCTGTCTCCTGTTACTAAGCTGGTCCAGAACTTGGCTTCCAATATGAGTAGAAAGATACCGTCACTCCCCCAGGCTAGGACAAAATCGTCAAGGCAGAAGCCTGAGAAGGGAAGTGATTGTCCTCCAGAGGGGCTTAGTAGCCTGGTTGGAGCACAATTATTCAATCACAAGGAAAGAAAGATTTGTGTCTTGAGACCTTAGGCAGTAATGGTTTTCTATGCAAAGTAGTGCTTATCCAATAGCTTTCTCTTTTGATGTGGTTAGAAGAAGGTCCTAGACTCTTCTCAGAGTTGCATGGGGGTAGGATAGGAAGCAAAGTCACAAGTTGAAACATGAGAAATTTTGATCAGATATTAGGATTTTTATGTATTTATTTTACCATCAGGGTGAATACATATTGGAACAGATGTTCAAGTCTCAGCTAGACATATCCAGGAACAACTTGTTTTGAGCAGGGGGTTGGACTAGATGACCTATGGAGCTCCCTTCCAACCTAAATTATAATTCTGATTTTACAGTTCTATGATGATACAGTTAACTGAATCTTCTGGACCTCTTCCTTTCCTGTCTTGATAGTCTGAAATATCATGCAATGGCAATGCATCATTGCATCCCATACAAGGCAAGTGCTCCTGACAGAACACCGGGACCACATAAGCATCGATGCTGCTCTGCCATGCTGCTGTAGACCCATATAAGGTCTAGGCTTCCTCCTCCTCTTGCCTCACATCAGCCATGACTCCCACAAATAAAACCAGTATGCCGTGTAGTGTCCAAGCCTGCTTTTGAATCAGACTGTCAGCTAGTGCCGTCTGGGAGAGCTCTGTTGAAGTCAAGAGTATCATAGGTGCTCACCTGCCATATGCGAGGCACCCACATCTGAACTCTTCCAAATACTTTATTTCAGATGGTGTTGATGCCTACAGTCATTTCTAATGTGGGCCTTCTTCTTCTGTGGGCCTTCTTCTCTAAACCCAAACTTCTTTGGCCTGCATGTACTCTTTTGGCAAGCTGAACCCTCTTGAGGTAAAGGCTTCTTTGTTGTACCAGGTCAAGCGGATGTTACCATCAATTGTAAGCCACATGTAGCTGCTCAGCAATAAGTTTTGTACATTTCTGGAAAAATATTTGCTTTGGATCTAGCAAACCCAACAAACCTTCTCTGCTTCAGTTCTGTCCTCTGCTCTATTCTTTGTTTCTGCTGTTCAGATGAAAGCTATGCCTTCACATGTTCTTCTCCTCCTCCATGTGTTTGTGTGTCGGCCTGCAGCACCCACCCTGCCATAAATGTCATCTAGTTTGGAATCCTTTAGCCTTGGAGAAGTTAGGAAGCTATCTGGGGAGCAGAGGAAAGGATTGTCATTTGCCCTATTTGTGGAGACCAAAGACTGTTCCGCCTTCTCCCCAGGGAAAATCTCAGAAGTGCTAAAGAAGATGGGTAGCATAACATTGGCAGTAAACGACCAGTAGAGATGCCAGTGGGAAATGTGGATTGAGAGGAAAAAGAATTCTCCATTCTAGATTTGTTTTGGTCTTTCTCATCTTTGGAGATGCCGACAGGACGATGTTTGTTCTTTCTTTGATAAAGTGGGTGCAGTGGGGTCCCTCTCCATCCAACCTATTGGAGCATCTCTCTTTTGGAACCGCTTTCCCTACCCCCTGACGCCACCCTGAACTGTCCAAATCTCTCAATGGACGAAATTACAGTTATTTATAATTAAGGGTAGACAAAATATGTTGCTAGTGTCAAGGGAACAGCAGGCGACAGCCAGAAAAACATCATGTCTCCAGAAGAGAGGCGGCGGGAATATCCCTCTGAATAGGGCTGATGTCAGCTCTTGGAATTTGGACTGCCTGAAAGGGTTTGGGGCTATTTTTCCAAGATATCATAGGTCAGGAATCAACGTTATTTTTAAGTCCATGCTCCCTGAGCAGCTCTGGTGCACGAAGGAGATTTTCTCTGCCTCTTCCCCCTCCTTTACACTGCATTTCTATGAATTTTTTGTTTCTTTTTCTTCCGAGCCATGCCACAAATATGTCCTTCAGGTTTATTTATTCTTCTCCCTATCTATTCCTCTCGTCCTGCTCCTGCCTTGCTTGGGTTGGAGAGATGGCGTCAGTGCGGCGCGTGTCTGGGATGCTCAGGCAAGACATCACAGAAAGGGGTCGTGTTATCCTAATTCACAGTTTCCGGTTGGGAGAGTTTTCTTTCCACAAACTGATGTGGCTGGGGAAAGTGTTCTGGGAATGCTGCTTTGTGGTGGGAGACCTTGAGGCTTGATGTAGACAAGTTGGTCATCTCATCCCACCATTAAACTCTGCCATATGGTTCAGCCAAGATTTTCTCAAGTGACTTAAGTTTTGGGGCTACATTGTTGCTGGGAGGGTGGGTGAAATGTCCAGCCTTCAATGGCTTCTCAGGACTGATTGGTAGAGGAGAGGTACTTGGTACGTGCTGACCGTCAGACACTTCCCAGGTCAGTAATGGCTTCTGAAAACTCTTTGCCATCTCATATCCAGAGAAGTGGCCACCTCTGTGCTTAAAGCCCTACTCTCCACATGCCATCCTGCTCTAGACTGCCTCTGCAGTCGTTTCCCTTTTTTTTTTAAGTCACTTTTCCTTCCTCCTCCTCCATTTGCTCTAGCAATCTCTATCTTTCTAAGCAAATCTGTTGGTATAACAACTCTTCACCAGGGATTCTGCCATTTCAAATTGTGTATTTGCACATCTTTCACTCTCGTTGCTTTTATTTCTCATTTCAGATCTTAAATGAGTACATACCTTTTTCCCCCTTAGCCTATGCTTAATGTTTTTCATTTTTCCTTCTGTAATTCCTTAGTGTGGTAAGGAATCTGCTAAGGGATGTCACTTTTACGGAAGCTGCTGGTTCAGATATAGCTGATGTGCCTTCAGGGCAAATCCCATTTAAAGAAACTATTGCATTCCTTTCATAATCTGACTGCGCAGCTTGAAGATGCCAGTTACTCCTGGAAGCATGGGAATAAGTGAAATGCTTTCCACCACCTTAATGTTGCTGTTGGCCTTATGCTGCAAATTTAGTCATTCTTATGACATATTTCCACAACGGTGCATTTCCATCACCCTTCCCTGGTGATATATTTGAAGCCGTTTCCATGCCTTTTCACCCCCTAGAAATCTCTTGAGCTAATGGAGTCTTTCCTATGAGTTCACAAGCAGTGGGTCAAGCTCCCCAGGTTTCAGAGACTCATAGAAAATGGTATTACCTTTCCCAGTACCTTTTTAGCCCCTAAGGTTGATGGCACTGATGGTGGCAATGGTAGTGCTTGATTAAAATTAACGTCCAGTATTTGTAGCACAGCCCAAGACCCTAAAATCCGACTAATATTATTATTGGCATTGCTAATAAGTTAGCTCCTGATCCTCTTGCTAAGCTCAGAGCATGAACTCCACAAAGACTCGCATTAGGACTGTTGGTGTATCAATAAAAGCAGTTACAGACCTCTGACATATGCAGAAGGCAACAATGCAGGCAGAGGTGGACTGAGAACTGTCTGAGCTGCTGGGCTCAGAGGGTTGTGACCAGAGCACAAAATCTAACTCAAGTCCAGTCACTAGTGGTATCCTCTAAGGATCAATACTGGGGCCAAAACCATTTAGTATCGTCATTAAGGACATGGGAGATGGGAGCGACTGTACCCTCGGCAAGCCTGCAGACAACACAAAAATGACAACACAAGAAGGGATGGGCAGAAAAGAACTTCATTAAGTTCAGCAAAAGGAAGTGCAGAGTCCTGCCCCTGGGAAAGAATAACCCCTTACGCCGGTACAGGCTGCAGGCTGACCAGCAGGAGAGCAGCTTTGAAGAGCAGGAGCTGGGGCTCCTGGTCGACGAGTTGAAAATGAATCAGTTGTGCATCCTCTTGGCAAAGAAGGGCAGTGATACTCTGTGCTTAATTAGGCAGAGCGTTGCCAGCAGACTGGGAAAGCTGATCTTTCCCCTCTGCTCAGGGAGGCCACATCTGGAGTCCTGTGTCCAGTGCTGGGCTCCCCAGAACGAGAAAGGAGGTAATGGAGCATGTCCAGTGAGGGGCCCTGAAGATGGTAAAGGGCTGGTGGTGTTTGTCATAGGAGGAGAGGCTGAGAGATGTGGGATTATTTAGCCTAGATAGGACTAGGGGTAGGGGGACTGGTGTTGGATCAAATGGGTGTGTATAAATACGTGATGGAAGGGGGTAAAGAGGATGGCCTGAAACTCTGCTCAGTGATGGCCAGTGAAAGGACAGGAGGCAACAACCACAAACTGAAATATGGAAAATGCCAGTTCAACACAAGAAAATACTTCTTTACTGGAAGGGTGGTTTACCATTGGAATAGGCTGCCCAGAGATGCTGTGGTGTCTCCAGTTTTGGAGGTATTCAAAACTTGATTGGACATGGTTCAGGGCAACCTGCTCCAGCTGACCCTGCTCGACCAGGGGTGTTGGACTAAATACCTGGAATTCCCTACCAAAGCCATCTGTTCTGTGATTCTGTGATTTTCTTTCTCCTCCCTTTGTTTTTCCTCCCATGCATTTTCTTTTTATTCCATTCTTTAGGGTGTTCTCTGACCTTGTTCCAAAGCCATCTCTAAGAGTAAAACTCAACCATAACAGAGCTACAGTTACTAGTAAAAATTCTTCATATTTTTTTTAACTGCATCCTGCCCACACCTCTCTTGGGGCAGAATCAGTAGTCTTGTGGGACATTCTGTTGAAACTAGCCAAATTTTGTCACGCTTTCCCAGATGTTCTTGGTCTCAGATGGCTGAGGATGGTGTCTGCTCCCTTTCCTGGGAGTTTCCTTTGGGTGTTTTTTGCGTTTGCTCTTTGCTTCATTAGTAATTTTGCTGACTGTCTCTCATCTCTTGTCCTTGCAGGGCATACATGAGTGTGAAGGAGCTGAAGGAGGCGCTGCAGCTGAACAGCACCCACTTCCTAAATGTTTACTTCGCCAGTTCAGTGAGGGAAGAGTTGGCAGGTGCTGCCACCTGGCCATGGGATAAAGAGGCCCTTAGTCACCTGGGTGAGTAAGACAACCTCACTTGTAGGGGGTCCTGTGGTTGCTGATTTTTACATTTTTTTCAATTAATTTGGAGAAAAATGGCTGCTAGGCACTGTTCCCAGAAGCGCAGAGAGGGAGCAAAGGAAAGCTTGTGATATGGGACAAAGAATTTTGGCTTCAAATACAAGTCACTTCAGGAGACTTGGTACCTGTCCCTCTCCCTTGATCCTCCTTTACTAGAACTTTGTGTTTTGGTGTTAAGCAGGAAAGTATTCAGGGAGAAAGGGACATTTACACCTGACACAGTCAGTCTTCTGGGATGTGGCCAATCATGAAGATGAGCACAGATATCCTCTGAAGACTGACAGTGACATTTTAACAAGAGGACTGGATTTAGAGAAAAATGTCTATTGTGGCCATCACGCAGGAGTGCAAGCAGTAGTCTCAGGGAAATGATGAGTAGAAGTGTTACACTGATGGTCCCTGAAGCTAAACAAAGCTCCCCCAAAAAAAAATTCAGAGAATTTTGTACTTTTTAGTTAGGCTAGTTCTTAGTCAGGCTGCTGCAGCTAGAGCATATATGATTATAAGTTTGGAGAATATGACCTCCAGGGAAAGTACTGAGGTTATTTATTGAACAGAAGGTCATGATAACAGACTTTGGATGCGCCAACAGCCAATGCTATAAGGAAATGATTTCCCGGTCCCCCTGGGAATTAAAGTCATGGTGTTACATTCAGAGCAGTGACATTCAAGTTGATATAAGAAACTCATTCTAACGCTAAAGGTGTTGGAGCACTAGGACAAAGAGCCTGGGAAGGTAGCAGGTTCACTGTCAGTGCAGACTCTGCAGAAGGAGTTAGGCTGACATTTTTCATGAATGTTTTAGGTACAGCTGATTCTACAACAAGGTAAGGTAGATTTTTGGGACCTTCCAGATCTATCCTCCATGATTCTGTAAATGGTTGCCTTCAATATGGGGAACTTTGCAAACAGCAAATAAACCAAAAATCTCAGTAATTTCGGAGCTGACACTCCAAATCTGAGTGACTCCAGAGCTGAACAGGTAGTGAGTACCTGCCACTTTCAAACTAGCTGCAAATGTGAGGATAACTATCAAACCACTTTTATAACTTGGATATTACCTACTGAAGCTGAAAGCTAGTTCTCTTTGACTTCAGTGCATGAGAGACAGATCTTTAGGGTCACCGCTCCTGGCAGACTACAAATAGTCAAAATGGCAACTACTTCTCTAGAATGTAAATGTACTCTGTGTTTTCTTCTATTTCTGCAGTCCCTCTCTCTCTCTCTCTCTTTTTTTCCTCCTGACTCTCCCTCCTCCCTTCACTCCTTCCATGTCAAAGTTTTCTGGCAAAGGCTTTTACACTTTGCAGTCAAAACATTTAAAGTGTTTCTCAATAAGTAACTGGAAATAATTACTCTTGACACCTGCACAGCAGACCTAGACCTTCTGCTTTTACAAGTGCGTGATGTTCAACCCTTAAAGTTTTATGTTGCCATTAAAGACCTGTTTTACAGTTCTTTCTTGCCAGTTTCCCTCCCTCAGTGAGTTTCAGGACTGGTTTTTTTCAATAGCATATTGCTACAATTGCTTGTTGAGGAAGGCAGATCTCCATGAAATTTATTCCTCCAGCTTCCAGAAATCACTTCCAAGGCTCAGCTTGATAATCACCCTACTACGGCAAGTGCTTCAGCCACACATGTTCTCTTCAGACCCCTCCAGATGGCACACAGGAAGATGTACAAAGGGGTAATCAGGCTAATTGATTTAATCAAAAGCTTGCGTTTAACTCTGGTCCCAGAGTTTGTGTCAACCGGAGTCCTTAAGCAGAGGTGGGTTGCACCATCTGGAAATGTTGGACCTGGGTTTTACCAGTGAAGTTCAGGGGAAGAGGGGTGTTGTCTCAGCTCCAGTGCCAGAGCTCTGAAGTGTGAAGCTAGATCTGAACGACTTTGAGACTCTGGCACAGACTGAAGACTTTGGTTGAAGACTGTCCTTGGTTTTAGATTTAATGAGTTTTGGAGGAAGAGTGATGGATTCCGGTCTCTATAAACAGCAGACTCCACCACTTCATCAAGCGTTTCATACCACGCAAGACATCTATTATTGTCGGCGTAGACAACATTTGCAGCTGAGTGAGTCACTAATGTAAGGCTTTTCACAAAGCCTCTCATCAGAGGCAACTGGAGAATCTGAGTAAATGGGAAGGTACAGCAGTGAGTAAAGAGCAAGCAACATATTTGGAGGAGTAAAAGTAGTATGAGAAACTTTCCCAGGCTTTGTATAGGAATATGAAAGTGATTGGGGAGGAGACAGGAAAGAGGAGAACACAAGTTCCTTCCCTTCTTGCACTGATTTTTGCCACTGTCCTACCTCTCCTGATGTAGGTATTTCAAGGTCATCCTTGCCAGGCTCTGACTCTGCCACTGTCTGTTCCTGTAGAGCAGAAATGCCATTCTGATTTCCACCCCACCAACTGTTCTCTCTTACTTCAGTTTCCCCTCAGAATTAAATTGAGTCTTTGAGTTTGACTCAACCTCTTCAAAATTTAACATGCCTCTTGCTCCAGCAACTATCTCAAACTTTGCTCTCCGCTTGTCTCCATTCGTCTCTCTGAACTAGATTTTCTTAAATGTTTGCAAGAACTCCATGGGACTTTTTCTCCAATTCTCTTCTCTTCCTCTTTTGAACTCTTCCTCTCACCCCAAGACTCCCTATATGTGCTATTTCCAAATTGCTCTCTACCAGTTCCGTTATAGATATTTCTGTCTGCTGCTTGAACTCCATGGAAACCCTTCTCTGACCTCTGAGCGTGTTCTTCAAGAGGGTCTTGCACACCTTCCAGTTGCCATCTTTACTTTCTGAAAGTCTTCAGTAAACTTTTTTCATTCATTTCTCTTCACCTGTACTTCTGGGGCTACCAGAAATTTAGACACCATTCCTATGCTGATGGTTTGGAATTATTGCTCTCCTTCAGATTATTTTCCTGACTAAATTTGAATCCCACATTTCTCTCTGAAGGGTTTAGGATGGATTACCATTTCCCAAGGCTCAGCATTGCAAAACTAGCTCTTCCCTCACCCCTCCTTAGACCAATATGCTCTTTCCTGTCTATCACAATTCTTGTCCTACTTCTTAAAGTCTTTCTCACTGTAACTGCAGCATTGCATCCCCTTGATAAATAGATCCTTGCTTGGCCTACCTCCACTCTGCATCCACTGCTGGGAGCATGGACCTGACTCTTGAGGCAGCAGTTTAACTAGTTTTATCAAATTAAAGATGCCCATTTCCTTTTCAAAGGTTTTTGTAGCCTGTCTTTATTTTGCTGTGCATCAGCCTCATAAAGTCTGGCCCCTTTCAGTGCTTTCTCTTGGAAATCTCCAAAAATGTGCCTTCATCAGTGTGCCTCCTTTGCTATCCAAAACATGGTACGTTGCCTTGGTGCTGTGCTCAGCAGTGTAGCCTGCTTTGCGTAACGTGTCCAATCCCCTGTATGCCAAGTCCACCAGGATTTGCCCTGTGGGAGCATATCTAAGTAACGGAGGCTTCCCGACAGAAGATGGATACAATGAGCCGAACTAAGACCAAGGCGAAAAGATTGTGCGAAAGTCACCAGCTGCAAGAACACAGAAGTAGGAGAGGAAGAACCTGTAAACAAGCTTATCAGTGCAGGATAGAGGACTGTGTGCGGGCCAATCATGTAAATGTGTGCCCCAATATCTACAGCCAACCTAGTACAGTAGAAGACGCATGGACAGTAGTATGCAACCAATTGCAATGTAAGCGTACGCATGGCTAGATGACTTAGCAGAAATGTAGTAGCTAAATAGAGTGCTGTAACACGAATAAAGTGATTTTTGTTAGACTCATGTTGAAGCCTTCAGGAGTCGCGTCTGGCCTCCCGCATTGCCCCTTGCATTTTCCTGGAGCCATACACTTTGTGAGTCCAGGATGTCCTCGTGATCCGTGTGCCTCTTGTGCTCGGGCCTGGTCTTAGCCCAGTACAGTACCAGTGAAGAGCAACAACACTGATAGAGGCATAAGGGACAATGACTGGCTGAGAGAGGGTGAGTTACTCTATCCTATTTCTAAGGCAGTATTTCAGCTGCTGTAGAGCTTGTAGGCCAAGGCAGCTTGCAGACAAAAAGCTAGCACTAGAGGTAGACAATCTCGGGTGTGTTTGCTCCATCTAAGCATGCTTTCTCTCTCACTTTACACCACTTTCCACAGTGAGTTCTTAAATATGAAGTATTTCAGCTTGAAATCCAGATTTAATTTTCTGAAAAATTATAAATCTTTTAACTACAAAAATGTGGAGTTAAAGAATTCCTGTGCTATATATGTATATATATAAAAATAGCTTTCCACAATGATTTCCTTGTCTCGAAAAAGCTACCAATATAATAATGCAGACACTTTAAATTTTGTGTAATTGTATGAAAAATGTTTTCTTTTTGTATAAACATGGCTGAAAGGCAACAGAATCATGGATCCTGTAGTTATATAAACTGAGGTCAGCTCACATCTGACTGAGGTCAGTGGATCCTGAAGGAGCGCCAGTTATTCCATCAGAGGTACCTTATGCAATGGCATCTTCCTGTCTGACTAACTTTCATGAATTTGTTCCATTAATTGCCATGACTCAGTGTTGAGGAAGACTGGGCCTGTGATACACATTTAGGTTTGTGGTTTGTATGCATTTATAGCTGTTTAAAGATCCCATGTTGTCTTGAGCATCAGTTCTCCACAACAGCCCAGAACCAGGAACCTGGCATTAAATTTCTGAAGATTCATTGCAGCTGTCCAGCTGTTTTGTGTTGGTAGAACTGAGAACGGCTCCTTCCCAGCCCATTTCTGTAGGAAAAAAAAAAAAAAAAGATTTTAGGTTCGTAGTACCCATCCTCAATTAGATGCCATGAAGACATCATCTTTGGGGTTTTTCCTTATCATTAGTTCCTTCAAGCATCCCAGTACTTGCTGCTCTCAAAGGGTGGTGGAGTAGGAAAGAACACAACTTGATTTTGGGCTGGGAGAGGAGGGCTGTCTTGAATTAGAGCCCTTCAGTCACTGTCAGAACCAGGGCACGGTCCTTGGACTGGAGGCTTCTGAGGGAAGCGTGCTTGAGGGCGAAGTGGGATCTGTGACAGTTGAAATCATTCACCCAGTTACGGATTGGACATCTCTTACTGTGTGAGTGGAACTGGGCCTTAGTCTTTGGGACATTACCAGCTCTGCAGCTGTAACTGCCAGTTCCTGTCTGGAAGGACATCATTATGCAAGGTCAGACCCTCAGCTTTCCTGCTGCTTGAGCTGAATTTGGTGTGCAGGTCCAAGAAAGTCTCTGGTTCATCTGCTATGCATTGCTGCACTCCCTAGATGTCATGGACACCATATGTTGAGATTTTTATCTTAGCTATATCAATGCTGACCTTGGGGAGCCTCTTTGGGTTGGCAGACTTCACTTAAAGCCCAATTCAGTCCTTTTACCAGATCAGAAGGAGACAGAGGGGAGGGGTAATGAAATGGGGGAGGCCTGATCTGTAGAGAAGGGAAAGTGGAGGCTAGTTTTGTTGCAAGTGGATGTTAGGAATACTTCCACATCTTGCCCTCAGAGTAGGACACAGCTTCCTGTTCCAGAACTGGTTGCTCTCCAGAGTCCTTTGCTCACCAGAGAGCTGTGGGGACAGAGAACAAAGGAATGGGGATATTCCTGAAAGAAGGCAGTTCTCATGGTCTTTCTGATCCCTCCATCTAATTAGCTATAAAAATATGTCTCTCCTTGTGTGAGTGTGATGGGGGAGCTGTCAGAGAGGAGGGAGTGAGGGGTATGGAGTCTTGGCCTCCCGCCTCTGCAACTGCCTCCCCTTATTAGAGTCCCCCACCATGGGAAGAGCTTTGAGTTTCTGTTGGAAGGAAGACTGTTAAGCTGCAGAACCCTCAGGGCCCCAAGCACTCAGTCCTGTTCCACGTGGACTGTGCGGCAGAATGTGTAGGGCTTTCACTTCTTATTTGTTTATGGACATTTATTTTAATTTCTGCATGAACATTCCTCCTTTCAGGTAGCTCCCTGCATTACTTAGACTTCGGGTTGGCTGCAGAGATGCCTTTTCCTTGTCTTCTCTCACCCTTCTCTCATGCTCTATTAAAAATGAGAAACAACTTCTTATATATCCACTGGTTTCTCCATCAGTGGGATGCCCTGTGCTATCTATAGTCGTTTCTAGTCTGAGTGGAAGCAGCAGGAGTGGAATACAAAAACCTAATGGACTACAGGGACACGGTTGAACATGAAGACCCCACAGGACTTGATATTCTCTGTATCTCCTTGTGGCCCACCTCCAATCAGAGAACCATAGGACCAAGAGCTGAGGGGAAGTACAAGGAGGACTCCTCTGCTTTGGGGACGTTGCAGCTGGGGTGAAAGGGAATGCAAATACTGTGTGACCCGCCTTCTGCCTCAGGCTAAAAACATGCTCTGGGTGTTACATCCACCCTTTGGGAATGAAACAAGAGAAAGAATAAACATTGTGAATATTTAAATAGAGAATGGTATCAACTGGTTGGTTAGTCATCTTTCAGCCACTCTGTGGGTAATGCAAGTGGGATGCACAATGAAAGATGCTCCCTTTACTGCTTCACTCTCTTACAACCTGACTGGGCTTAAGAGAATTGCTCAGAGCATCCTGGAAGGTCCCTTTCCAATCCCAACCTAGTGTTCATCTAGCATGGCTCCACCAAAGGAGGCCCCGTCCTGCTGGTGTCCTGCCAAGTACACTGTGATCTGAAGGAAGCCCTCTCTTGAAAGGAATGCCCTGTACTTGAGGATGTGAGGCAGTCCAGTAGTGTACAGAGCTCATCCAGGAGCAAATTTCAAGCTGTCTATGCTGTGTTTGGACAGAGGACAGCGCAGTGGCTCTCTGCCAGTTTTGACTTCACTGGCAGGGGCAGCAATCAGCAGCACAGATGCAGTAGCAGAGGTTTTTGCTGTGAGGTAGCTGGCACAATAAATCCTCCAGGGCCCTACAAAGGAGGCAGCAAGCTGTGCTGCAGCCAACTATTTGCTGTGCCTGCCATCCAAACTGTCTAGGTTAGAAGTAATTGGGTAAAAACTGCCTGCCATGCCACAGAGATGCTGCCTGGCTGCCTGGAGTCAGCCTAGATTTATGCTGTGATCTGCTTTCCTCTTCCATCTCTCCAATCTTCCCCCCAGACCTCCCTCCTCCACCTTACGGCAAAATGGAAAATTTGGGGAGAGGGGTAAGGAAGGAAAGAGTTGAAGGGACAGGAAATTGCCATTTGAAAGCTTCAAAATCGGGAAAAAAACAGAGTGTCCGAAGAGTCTTTAATATAGGCCAAATAAATGAATAAGTAAAACAGATCAAGAGAGATTAAAAGAGAGGCAAGTTTCATTCACAAACATCCCCAATGCAGAATTTCCTAGCAGATGTAAAACAGAGGTGAAAGAACAGGGCAGGCATCCTGGGGCAGGAGTTAGGTATTGTGCAAAGGGAAGGTTCTGTTCCCCTTGGCTTTCCTTAGTCTGACTGCTCCTTGCTCTTCACACCCTTCCACTTGCAGGCAAATGTTCACGAGAGGAAAATACCCCATGCTGCAGCCAAAGGGCAGCTTAGGTGAGGATAAGTGCAGGACCTGTCCATCTCTGTGTTCTTGCTGTCACTATTAGGTGGCAGCTCTGGGCAGTCTCTGCTGGGGCTTCATCGGTACCCATGCTCAAGCATCTTCGAAAGGTAAACTTGCATCAAGAAGGCTTGGAGATTAACTACCCTGTTGTGCCCTCTCGACTCAAAGGGCCGGGGTGCCTTGATTGAAGAGGAGCAGGGCCATTTGCACTGCAGATGCAAAGAATCGGAGATTATGGTATGGTCCCCATAGTGCTCCTTCTCCACATGCAAATCCCCTTCAAAGGAAGGATGGAATCCTCAGAAACTCAGAAAATCCCATGCCAAAATGCAGAGTGAGTTCATGGTCATGTTTGTGCTAGAAGCTTAGTAGACCTCCTATGAGTTTGAATTTAGCCCTTTGGCTCAGAGTATGAAGCAGTAGACCGCCAATGCTGCCTCAGCAGGGGCCGTAAGCAATGCCTGGGGGTCTTTAAACAGATTTGTGCTGAAGGCTGTTGCTAGCTGACGGCTATAACTGTGTCAGTACTTTGTCAGACACCTCATTCTTTTTATCAGCTGTGGGTACATACATGCTTTAGCCACCTGGACTTATAGGTAAACTGCCTAGGCTTAGGAGGGACTCTTGCCCTCTTTTCTCTGTTTGATGCCAACACCAAGAAGTCCATTTTGAGTTGTGTGTTAGCGTGAACCAGAGCAGACGCTAGTATTATTGACACAGGAAATGAGACTGAGAGAAACAGTAGCTAAAATGATTTAAGACTAGAGCAGGAGGATTTCAAAAAGCAGAATAACCCACCCACCCTTTTCTAAAGCAGAGGAGCTCTCCCCCAGTCCTAGAAGATGTTGAATACATCCATGTTCTGGTCTCCACCTCGTACTTTATTTGTGATCAGCCAGCTCAATGAGAGAGAGAGAGTTGTTGCCAGTAAAGGTGAGTAACAGCAACTGTCCAATGTCTTTGTCTTGATGATATTCTGTGTGCTTGTAATTCTAGGTGGAGTTGTCCTCAATCCGTCCTATTACGGTGTGCGTGGCCACACAAACACCATGATCCATGAAGTGGGACATGTCCTGGGGCTGTACCATGTCTTTAAGGGAGTGAGTGAGCGGGAATCTTGTGACGATCCCTGCAGGGAGACAATTCCTTCTATGGAGACTGGAGACCTCTGTGCTGACACTGCCCCAACCCCAAAGAGTAAACTCTGTCGGGATCCAGATCCTACCAATGATACTTGTGGCCAGAAACACTTCACTGGAACACCGTTCAACAACTACATGAGTTACACAGGTAATAATTTTCATTACAATTTTTAGTGTCATTTTCACTATAAAGTGAGTTTTGCTGCTTACAGCTTTTTTGATGATTGCCTCCCTCACATTCTACCTAGTCTGGTCTTTGGTTCCTCCTGATGATCAGAGAGGAGAGAATTTATAGTCCAGACTTGCAGAAACTTGGGCCCTTGTTCACAGAGATCTCTTTCTATCCATCTCTCCCTGCCTTTTTGTGGATCATTGGAGACATACTGAGTCCAGTCTGTCTGGTGGAATGCATTCATTCTCCACCTCAGTCTCCTGAAGCAACATTTTATTAGGTTCCTAATATAAATTTTGGACTTTCAGATTAAGCCCTTTCGGCTTGACTTCCAGAGGGATCCTGGGGAGAGGTTATGTTTCTCCTGACAACCCAGGAGGCCTGAGCCCTGGAGAGTAATTCTTTTGCCCTCAGGTAACTGAGTGCAAGTCCCTTGAGATGGTAACAGTGCCAAGATGTGAAAAATGGCATGAGTGAGGAGATGAGCTCTGAGGCCACTGCTGAAGAGTCCTGGTGTTCCAGTGCAACTAAGGCAAGTTCAGGATTGTCGAGCTACTGAGGTAGTGCCATCTTGTGGCACTGGGAACACATGACATGAGGGAATGCTGACAGACTGGCCACCACGCACAGGTGTCCCCCACGCCTCCACGATCATCCTACTAAGGGGCCTTGGTGATCAGAAAAGTGCGTGCAGCACCATGCTCTGCCAGCTGATTCCTGTCCCCCTCAACCTGCCCTCTCTTCCCCCAGATGATGACTGCACCAACACCTTCACTCCTAACCAAGTGGCTCGGATGCATTGCTACTTGGACTTGGTGTACCAGCGCTGGGGCCAGAGCAAGAAGCCCGCACCCATCCCCATTCCGCCCATGGTCACGGGGCAGACACAGGGCTCCCTGAGCATCTACTGGCTGCCTCCCATTAGTGGGGTCATACATGAGAGGTAAGAGAAGAGATCCACTGTTACAATGGCCTCAGGCTTGCACAGGAACCCTCTGCCTGCTGGAAATGCCAAGATACAAGGCTCCCTGAGAGGCAGATCCCATTTGTGGTGCTTCCTCTGGTCCCCTGCTAACACTGTGTGCTGGTTGTTTTGCCCAGTACTGTTTATTTGAAGAGGGATTCACCGCAGAAGTTGCTTGGCACAGAGCTGGGGGCAGACAGACGGTGGAGGGAGGGCTTTCCAGGAGTCAGTGAAGGCGACGATGGTGGGTTGGCATATCCCGCACACCCCCTGCCAGCTGGCAAGTCTTGCCTTTTGTGCTGGTGTTGGTGGGGATTAAGTAGCTATTTCTGCAGCTGCCCTGGTGATGGGGGGAAATGAGGCCCAGCCTCCCCCTCAGCCCCTTTCCACCCTTGCCAACTCCAGCAGAGCCCACCAACATGAGAGCTGTGCTGCTCTGATGTCTGTGTTTGCACGTGGGTTCTCCCACAAGCCTTTTGCTGTCAGGGTGCCGGGAGAGGAAGCCAAAGAGCATCAGGAGATGATGCCAATTTTTAAGCCCAAGAGCGCAATCACAGAATGAAAAATGAGCTTCATTTAGCACTTATTGTATAAACTAGCCATTTACCAGGAGGAAATGTAGCCTTGTGGTTAAGGCAGGGAGCTTGAACCACAAGAGCTGGGTTTCATTCCCAGGACTGTCACAGACTTGCTGTGTAACTGGGGGTAGGTTAGGAAGCATTTCAAGTTGGAGAAACTGTGCTGAGGAACCTGAATCACTCAGCATGCAAGGCACATGGAGTCCTGAGGTCCAGGGCTGCTACTGTTCCTTCTCCCCCTCTAACACGTGGGTATGCCAACCTCTGGTGATGTGACCACACATCTGTAATCCCTGTGTGATTTGTGTGATTTGGGAGGGTTGGTACGTGGAGATCTAGAGACATATGTTTCTTGAGGATTTTTTCTTTAAGGTAGGTACCGACCACTTTTTGAAAACAATTTACAGAGGCCTGGAGCAGTACGATAGCAATGAAAAACTCTCTGGCTTTGGTGGGAGCCTGCTGTACTCTCCTGGTTATTCCTGGCCTGAAAAATAGCCCCCAAAAACATTGTTTGAGGACAATTGCTGAATCCATGTCCACTAGTCATTTCAAAGAAACGAAGATCTCCATAATGGACCTTTCCTCACAGAGGAAATGAGAGCAGGGATCTGTTGTCCCATCAAGCATGGAGAGGCTCAGATAGCTGGGTGGATTCGAGTCATGCAAACCAACAGCTTTGGGGCGGGAGGGAGCAGTTTAGAAGCAGGAAGAAATGGGCCTGGAAGGTAGATACTGAATCATCAGATCCAGCCCATTGTGTGATCACTTTCCAAAACACCTCCCAAGCTGACCCCTGAGGGAGGTTTCTGCTTTTCCTGATGCCAAACTAAGGAGAGTGACTGAGACAAGCAGTTATTGTGGAAAAGCACCCTTTTCTTTCCTGATTAGCACAATGAGACCCTCTTTAATTGACATTATTGTGACATTCTGGCATAATAACAGTCCTGAAAGAAAAAAAAAAAAAAAACCCTGAATTTGGGACTTATCTGGGGTAGGCCCAAATGCACCACACTACTACAGAGGTGATTGCCCGAAGAAACATGAAATCTGTTAATTCCACTTCATGGGTAAGAGAATGGATGACCCAATGACTCATCTAAGATTATCCAGGGAACTTATAGAAGGGAAGAGATTAAACCTAGCTTGTAAAAGGTCACTCATTTTCCCTTTTTTTTTTTTTTTTTTTTGTCAGAACTTACCCTAACCAAAAGGACATGCTAAGAAGCTTTGCGAGCATTTAGTTTTTTTGGTCTTCCAGCTTGCCATCTGATGCTGCATGGATAAACTGGATGGCAAATGAGTTGGTCGTGATTATACATGCAGGTGTACTTTCTCTCTCCCTCTCATTTACAGGGAGCCTGACACGCTCTGTGAAGATTGTGCTGAAGATGGCACTTTCCATCAGTACGTCCATGAGGCCTCTTCTCCTCGGGTCTGTGATTCCTCTGGCTACTGGACCCCAGAAGAGGCAGAAGGTAGTCCTCTTTGCTGTGAATCTCCCAGACAGAGATGAGATGTTGCTGGGAAAAGAAAAATAAACTAATAAACTGCTTTTCTTGCAGCTCATTAAGGCAGTTTCTTCTCCCAGAAGAAACAAGATCCTTCAGCTACTGCTGCAGGAAAGCTTCAATCTGCTTTTGCTCTGCTGTGTGTCTCTGTACTCTGTCCAAACCCATTCAGCCTCAGGAACTCAAAAGTCTTATGGTATTGGCATCAGATGCCCTCTTGGCAGGCCTTCTACCCCCATGAGACTAAAGAACAATTTTCATGTGCTTCCCAACTGTGTCCAGATTGTCACTAGAGCTGCTGGTGGCATTGAGACCAGCTGCAGTGTGGGTACTATTGTCCATATCTCCAAGTTTGTTAGATGGTTGTAACATATGAGGTTTGGCAGAGACAGTGTTTGTGTCTGTATCCAGTAGCTGGAAAACTATCGCTGCTTTTCGCTTTCTGGGATTTGAGGGCAGATACTACCTGCTTTAGAACGTGTCTAGTGTGTACTAGCAAGGGAACCTGCAGCTATAGCATAGAGATGCATAAGATCCAATGCCTACGAGGTACCTGTAGGGCAGATTGTCTCTCTGGGTCTCCCATGAAGTCAGCTGTCCCCTAGCTCTCATCAGTTTTCTCCTTGACCCTCTGTCTAGGGCCCCCAGACGTGGATCAGCCCTGTGAACCCAGTTTGCAGGCCTGGAGTCCAGAGCTCCACCTGTACCACATGAACATGACTGTGCCTTGCCCCCAGCCTGATGGCTGCATCCTGGAGTTGCGCTTCCTGCATCCTGTCTATCCAGATTCCCTCACACTGTGGACCACGTATCTCTCCACGGACTCTCCCAAGGCCCTGTCTGACATCGAAGTCCTAACAGAGCATGGAGAATCCATCCATTTGGGCCCACTAGATACCTTCTGTGATGTTCCTTTGACCGTGAAGCTCAACATCCATAAGAAAGTGTATGGAGTCAAAATCTACACCTTTGATGAGAGGATGGAGATAGATACAGCCCTGTTGACCTCCAGGCCTCATAGCTCTCTCTGCTCCACCTGCAAACTGATAAAATACCGAGTCCTCCGCGATCCTCCATTTGCTAATGGCTCTCCTGCCACAATGGCACAAGCACACCGCAAGTTTACTGACATGTGAGTGGAAACATTGCTTCATCACCGGCCAAGTGGGTCGTTGTATTCGTTTTGATTACCTTCTCAGGTTCTGCATTTGGGCCTGTGAATGCTTTTACAGACATGACAGTGTTCAATCTTGTGAATAGATTCCATATTCTGCATCAAGAGAAGGCCTTAGTAAACTTGTTGTAGGCCCATCATGCTAATACAACCCTTGCCAAGGAGCTGACTTGAAGGAAGAAGAACTTCCAGAAGAAGTTCTTTCAAACTAAAAGGAACTCATTAAACCTAGAAACATTTCCCCATAAACATGAGCAGCAAAATGATTGCTCAAGTTCTCTCCCGTTTAAGCCATAGGGGTGGCAGGCTCCTCTGCATAACCTCATAGAAAACCCTCTTCCCACAGTCTCTGCCTCTGGCAGCTTAGAATATGAAGACATATGTCAAGCTATGATGCTGCCTAGGTACAGACGTGATTGCTATAGCTGTGATGAACAAATGTGCTGCAGATGTATTGTTTTTTCCCTTCCCTATTTGTTTGAGTCCTCTGTTTTTCTGCAGGGAAGTCACACCTGGGCAGGTGTATCGCTACCAGGTGCAGGCCATCTCTGGGACAACCTTAGGAGAAGCCTCCCCACCACTAATCCATGTCCATGGAGCTCCCTACTGTGGGGATGGGAAGGTGACCACGTAAGTCAAGAATCCCATGTTTGGGATCGTCCAGAGTAACCTTTTGTATGGCACATGATAGCCTTGCACAGGTGGATTCTGCAGCAAGCACAGCCCTATATGTCTTGGCATGTTTAAAGAGCTCTTCCACTCTCTAGTTAAAACACCAAGTGATGAAAAAGGCACCACACCCCGGAGTGAGCACTACCAGTGGTTAAACTTCCCTGTATGGGATGATTATGCCAAATTTCCATATTTTAGCTTTTTCAGACTTCAACTTACTCAAAATCATTTTTCTTTGCAGGTATCTTAATTACCCACTTTTCCTTTGCTAAAACAAGTGCAGGAGGGATTGTGGCAGCATACAAGACCCACAGAGGGGAAAACACTTACAGTGGATTAGACCTTAAATTGATGTAATCTGATGTATTTTAGTGTGAATTCATCCCAGTTGAAGATCTGGCTCAGAGAAAGCAAATGGTCACATTACATTCAATTGTCAGCTTCAATAAAAAGTAGAAGAAACAGTAGAAATGGACAGTAGTCTGCATAGGAGAGACAGACACCCCTGTTCCTGAAATGCTGAGGGAAAGGCCTTATAGGAAACCTTCTCTATTGAAGTTTTCCATGGTTGTGTGCAATAGCCAAAGACAGGAGAATAGAACACTGAACAAGACAGGAGAATAGAACATTTTTTTCATGTTAGATTTGAATGGAGATAGGTGGGCACCATAAAATATATGTATGCATGGGAAGCTTTTTCTCCTTGAGTTTAAGATGCATAACTCTGCATAGTTGTACATGTATGAACATGTAGGAATCAAAGCATTTCTTTCTGCTTTTCACAGGATATCTACATTTTTTTTTTCCCTGGTAGAGGGACTGAGCCTTCTCATTGAAATTGCGTATGGTTTGTTTTGTTATCTTCTGAGATGCAATGCCTGTTTGGGTTGATATCCCAGGATTTTTTCCCATCTTTGGCTTTTTCCCTCTCTCTTCCCCTCCCATCTCTTCCCCACCTCCCACTGAAGCACTAGCCCCCATCTTGGAGAACCTGCTACTGTCTCCAACACTAGCTTTCTCCAGTTCCCTCTTCTTCACTTTTATGCTCACTTTTCTCTGTTGCATATAGCTTCATTTTTCTGCCATAGTTCTTGCTTCAACCTTTAGATAAGGTATAGACTTGACCAATACTCTGTGTTTTCCATCCATTTTCCTCTCCTGAGAAGATACTCTCCTCTCTATTATTACTAGAGGTTGTTTCTCTTCTCCCGTCTCCTGTGGAAATAGATTAAAGAGATTGAGTCCTCATTCAACATGAGGCTGAAACACCAGGAAGTGCTGAATCAGGGGCAGTGTTAATACATTTGTTTTTGTCCTCTTAGGAGCTTGGAGGAAGAATGTGATGATGGAGATTTGCTGGATGGAGATGGCTGTTCCAGGATGTGTAAAAAGGAGAAAGGCTTCAATTGTGTTGGTGAGTCCAAATGGATTGATTCATCCTTTCCATATGGGAAGCACAACGGTACACTATTCACACCTCTCTAATAACTTTTTTCAGAGCGTGTGGTGACTTAATTACATTATGGCAAGACAGCATGGATCTTCAGCCAGAATGATCCATGGAGCTTCTCCATTCCTTGTAATGAGAAATCCCTGTGCCAGATGGCCAGCATGGTTCCTGCCAGCCATAGTCTTGTTGGGAGCTAAACTCAATGTGTACCTTTATGTTCTCTGGGGCACTCTCTGGGTGTGTGTCAGGATCCCCCTCACAAGACTGTCTTGCAGGGTGGTCCTGGTTGAAGTGCTACAGAGCCTAGGAGAGGAGGAGGTGCGTGACTGGGTTTGTGACTGGGAATGGTTTGTAAACAGGGCAACTGTGGTCTCTTGCAGGGGAGCCAAGCCTGTGCTATGTGCATGATGGGGATGGAGTGTGTGAGCCTTTTGAGAGAGCAAGCAGCATCCTGGACTGTGGTCTCTATACCCCTGAAGGATACATTGACCAGTGGGCAGCAAAAGCCTACAGCTCCCATCAGGATAAGACATCATGTCCTGTTTCCTTGGTGACTGGGGAGCCTGTTGTGAAGGTGAGAGAAGGCACGACAAAAGAAAATATTTTTCTAACAATGTCCATGCAGTTAAGCTGCAGGAGTTTACAGTTTGACAGAGTTTAAGCTGCAGAAATAAGATCTTCAGAGCAGTTCTGGAAGTATTCACTAACTAGTGCATTGCCACACACAGAGCCAGAAGACGACCTGGGCTTTTCTTATGGCCCACTTTTTCAGCAGTCTATAGAGGCAGGAATTGCAGTATGCAGAAGGGTATTTCATCAGAACAGGAAGTACCTCTCCATATCATGAAGTTTGCTAAGCAGTGACCACCCTCATCCCACCAATTCAATGCAAACTTTCAGGGTGTAAGTAGTTCCATTGCGTCTATTTAAAAAAAAAAAAAAAAAAAGTAAGTCTACAGATTATAAGGCCAGGGCCTGACAGGATAAAATCACTCATGCATCAGCATCTGTGCTGCTCTCAAAATGTCTGATCTGAAGCCAATGAAAAATCAATCAGAAAATTTCCACCTTTCTCATCCATCTTTGGAGCAGGACCTTGAGATCTAAGATAGGATTTTGCTTGGTAAATGTTAACATACTGTGTATAGTCCTGACTGAGGAACTGAAGAAGGTGAGGAGGGAGAGGTCTGTAGAGAAGACATACATTTAGCTCTTTGTGTTTATGCATTCCTTTTGACTTGATGCAAAGAACCATTCTCTTGAAACCCAGTGCATGATTAAATTGCCTAGATCTATGTGTCTAGTAAGAAAGTCTGGGCTCTGGTGCCTCCCCGCTCTAGAAAATCATGTTTCAGAGTCAGTTCTAGGTGGATGTCACAGATAGTCCATGGCATCAAGTGGCACTGGAGGCTGGTGTTTGGGTAAATGGGTAGAACACCTTTAGATCCCGTTGGCCCAGTCAAAATCTGGAGGCCATAGCCTTTCTTATGGTCTTACAGCCTATCTCATTTGTACTGGTCACTCCCACAGAAACCACAAGGTACTTCAATATAACATGTTTGTAACACCTCAAAAAGGCAAAAGTCTCCAGTGCGTATGTATAGGTGATGAGATGCCATTCCTGCTTCTGGAACCCACATCCTAATTATCTTCATGCTAGGAGCTAACTTGGGGCTCCTTACATTGTGTTGACTCTTGAGGGTCTGTAGGTGCTGTAGATGTGTAATAATTCTGTCTTTTTCTCATTTTTCTTGCTTCAGTCTGGATTAAAAAATGTCTTCCTTTCCCAGGTATGTAAATCTCACCTTCATGATGTGCCAAAGGACCTTCCTCTTGTTGCTTGGTTCCCTTGTACTTCCAGCCAAGGCAATGCTCAGGATCCAGATGGGGAGAGGATGCCTTTGGATAATGACAGAGTCTGGCTCAAGGTAAGCAAGGTTGTGTGCTCAGGCACAGAAGGAATTCTTTGTCTTTGCTTCAGCATTTCAGTCACAAAGACTAGTCCTTTTTGCCCTGGGTTGTCCTTCAGCAGGAGCTACATCAGCCTTAAAAATTGTTTGGATGGAACTTAATACCCTACTGACTCATCACAGAATCCAAATGCCTGTGACTTGCCCCACTGATACTGTGAGCTGGACCTGCTACAGGAAACCCATCGTGAGTGCAGGTTGCCAGGAGCAGGGCTCTGTCCGAAGGAGAAGCCTGCAGAAGTGTTTTGAAGTGGAGAAGCAGCAATTTGCTTTGGACAATTCCCTGCAGCCAGGCTGCGCCCTTACACCGGCACAGGGTGGGCACAGTCCCGTTGCCCTCAGCTGTGAATAACAATAGAGGGTAGCTTAGAAGGTGCATTATAAAGGAGTGGTCTGTTTAGGAAGGGTTGGAGTGACCTGTGTGTGAGCCTCTGAGAAAGACTGCTTTCTGTGTGTACCAGATTAAAGATCAGAATGTTTTCTCTTCAACTTAAGAAAAAGAGACTGAAAATTGACTTCATCCTGCCATCCTGAAAGATCCTGAGCATGTCAGGTTCCCTGAGTACCCAGACTGAATCAGCCCCGTCAGGGAGGTTCTCCTACCCTCCCAGAGGCTCTAGACCAAAGGAAGCATTTCTGCATTTACAAGCTGCTGGGTCCTGCAGCCTCATGGTGGCCTCCCAGCCTGTTTCCACAGCCGTGGGCTGCCTTGGGAGCGTGCCCAGTGCTGCGGCGGTGGCCAAGGGGAGCATGGACCAGCTGCTGGACCATGACTCCCCGCGCTCTGAAGCAGTGTCAAACCTTGCTGTCGTGGTAGGCAGAGGAGGAGGATAGAGGAGGATGGGAGAGGATTAGGCCATAGCAATTTTTACAGTGTTGATTTTCTGACCGCAGCCCCAGTTTAGAGGTTTTGTGGCTGTTGCCTTGTGTTACTGGAAGGCTGTGATCTGGCTTGCTTCTTCCTCTGCAGTTTATGAGGGCCACCTTGCCCTGCTTTGCTAGAGGCTGTCTAGAGAGGAACTTCTGATGAGCCACTCTGAAGACTCAGTGAATCATCAAACCTTTAGTCAATAAACATTACTATTACCTCTTAGTCCTCTGCTTCTCCAACTTTTTCTGCCTTGCCAGAGAACCTTCTTTTTTTTTTTTTTCTTTTTTCCTTCCCTGTCTGTGTGCTTAAAACCTACTTTCTAGCTTCCTTCTCAGGCATAGGCCATGACATATGTGCCTCCTTTCTTCCTTTGCTAACAAGAAAGTAGAAATCTCCCTCTCTGCCTCACCTAGGTGAAAGCTTGCTTTCTACTTCTCACTAGGGGTTAAAGCGTGTTCCAGATTTATTGGAGCTTGTGGTCAGTTCTCTTCCTCTATGGATGTTTACATTAAATACTTTCATTACTGCTTCTCCATGCTGTCTTTAGGAGTGCTATTATTTTCTATACATAAAATTATTTATGGAGTAATAATACATTAGCAATACATATGCTCTTTTCCTTCCTTCCTTCCTTCCTTCCTTCCTTCCTTCCTTCCTTCCTTCCTTCCTTCCTTCCTTCCTTCCTTCCTTCCTTCCTTCCTTCCTTCCTTCCTTCCTTCCTTCCTTCCTTCCTTCCTTCCTTCCTTCCTTCCTTCCTTCCTTCCTTCCTTCCTTCCTTCCTTCCTTCCTTCCTTCCTTCCTTCCTTCCTTCCTTCCTTCCTTCCTTCCTTCCTTCCTTCCTTCCTTCCTTCCTTCCTTCCTTCCTTCCTTCCTTCCTTCCTTCCTTCCTTCCTTCCTTCCTTCCTTCCTCCCTCCCTCCCTCCCTCCCTCCCTCCCTCCCTTCCCCCCCTTCCTTCCCCCCCTTGTTTTTTTTTAATAGATTTTGCCTCGTTGGTAACATACTGGGTTGGGAAGGACAGACTCTTGTTTGCAGTGTGTTCAGCACACATGGCTGCACAAACAGGAATCGTGCTGTTGTGCGGGCGCTTGTACATCCATGTACACATTGTTCTGAACCCATGCACTCCCATGGCCATTTTAAGGCTGCACCTGTGTCACCAGCATTAAAATGACACCACAAGTCTCATCACAGGGTAGGAATTGATTCCTACAGCATTTCTCAAAGGGTGGCACCAATGACCAGGGGAAAGACTGGGTCCTGCTGGAGGCACGTGGTTGTGAGCAAGCTAGAGCCATGTTCCAGGGACTTGGAAATGCCTGTGCCACCTAACAAACCTTCTGCTCTCCACCTTGGGTCCGTCTGCAGATGGGAAGGGTTAAGACTTGCAGATTTGTGGCTGTGTTTTATTCTTGGGTTCCAATGTGTCTGATGAAGAGAGGAATCAAAATCATTTGGAAGCAAGTCAGGGTGTCTAATACATAGGAAAATACTGAAAAGGCAGGGAGAGAGGAGAGGAAAAATATTAAGAGTGTAGCCCACTGTGGCCAAGCACATAATATGAGAAAAGAAAGAATCGAGGGGATGTTAGTTAGGTAAGTCAGCTCCTAGCTGTAACTCAGGGCCACAATTTCCCTCATGTCTGAACAGACGCACAGTAGGAAGGGAAAGGAGAAACCTTCTGCATCAAGCTGTGAAGTCCATGCAAAGCCTCACTTGATTCCTCAAAACATCTTTCCTTCCCTTTAAGGAACTGCCTTTGGAGGAGTGGGCAGCAGATGGCATGGCTAAAATTGGCCAGTTCCTGCCAAGCCACAGCTTTCCAACTTGGGAGACTCCTCAGAGCAGGTTCCTGCTCGGTACTGGGCTTTGAGCATGGCAAGGCCTTCCCTTTTCCCTTTTTCCTTTTTTTTTTTTTTTTTTTTTAAATTATTTTCAAGGAGAGAAACCTGTTTCCCAGTCCCTGTCTGGGCAGCTGTGACTTGCCCTCCTCTGGAATATAAGTTGACTTGAATTTCTGGGCTCCCTTTAAGCCTGGATTCCATAAAAACACTCCATAGGTGGATCTGGATCAAAACACATCACGGCACTGGGTGGGGGGTGCTGGGGAGAGGGAGAAAAACATTTCTATCCTCTTACTTCCAAGGAACGTCTGCTGTGCAGTGATTGATGGCATGAATTTCCCGGCTGTCTCGTACAGCCTGCAGGGCTCCTAGACAAGTGGGGAACTGTCAGCTTTTCTAATAGGCAGGACTTCCTGCCACAAATCTTTCCACTTGTTGGCTGACGGACGGTGTGCAGTCACTCTGGGCACTGGGGCCCTTTTTGTTTGTTTTTCATGGAAACATTTCAGTGGCCCAGCTGGTAGTTCTGCTCTCTGGATGCCTCACATGCCCGGTCCACGCCATGGGGTGTGTAAGGCAGAGCCCAGCTAGGAAGGTTGAAAAAGAGATTGCCTGGCCCTGGCTGAGGCATTGCTCAAGGTTTAGAGTAACAAGAACTGTGGATCTGGGAAGATGCCATAAACTTATTGCAAGGATTGATACATGTGGAGCATATTGGTAAAGAGGAGGAGGAAGATTAAGTGGGAAAGTCCTGTGTCCTTGATTTTTCTTCCTGTGCGTCTCCACTGCTTCTGCCTGTTCTGGCACTCTCTTCCCCGCTCTTCCTTTCCTGCTCTTTCCACCTACTCACTGCTCTGTCTACCTGCGGCCTGCTGGCCCCTTAGAGCCAGGGCCCGTCTCCCTCTGCCGTCCCTCTCTCCCTGTGACTCGTGTCAGGCTACGGGGATGGCCGGGGCGGCTCCCGTGGCTGCGGCTGCGCGCTCAGGCCCCTTGCTTTCTCGCACAGGTATGCTTCCACAGGCCGGGAGCACCCGCCTCTCTCCTGGTTTTCCTCGCGTCTGATGGCGCCATCCCAAACGACCAGCGCAGGCCGACTGTGACTGTCCAGCTGAGCGACATAAACGGGCGGAACCACTCTTGGGGTGAGTGTCATATGGGCTGCAGTACCAGTCCTGTGTCTCCCGCACTTTCCCTGTCTGGCTACTGAGTTCCCCCCCTTTCTTTCCAAGGCTGGATTAGGAGATCTACAAGTGCAGCAGGCTATGCTTGTTGGCTCCTGACTGTTGTCAAAGGCAACGAGCTGGTGCTCTTGTGGCAGGGACATCAGAGCATGGCTGGGCCTCCAGTGGATGAGGTGCTGGTGCTCCCATCCCAGCTCCCAGCCCCTCCTGCGTCCTAACCTTTGCACGGAACTCCAAGCTTGTCCTATGTGTTCGGAGTCATGGGAAAGCAGGAGCAGAGGACCTTAGTATGGGAAAAATCAGAAGCAAAGTAAACATCATGTGATTGGCTTCTTTCTTTTGATCTCCCCTCCCCTAGGGACACATGAGCTGTCATGTCAGCAGAACCCACTCATCATCAATGCGACCCACAACCAGGAATACTTTTCCCACCAGATTGCTTCAGTGCTGCTCAATTTCTCCTCCCCACACGTGGGCATTGCAGCCGTGGCCTTGCGGACCTCTGCTCACTCCAGTTCTTCTGATCCAACCACCTGTCTCCTGGGACGTGAGGAGGGACACAGCCACCAGACCTACAGGTATTGCCTCCTTGTGGGCCCTTCCCTTGTGGTCACATGGAGCCCAACTTTTTTAATTTCTGACATTTTTAGCTCTACTCACTCATGTATAGGCACTTTTTGTCTACTTGCTGAGTTGTTTTGTGACTACTCTTGGGTGGCTTTTGAAAGGCAATTGAGAAATTTAGTGTAATAAGTCTCAATTCAATCCTCACTGTGGGGAAAACATAGGAAAACAGATCTTGTGTGTGGCCTGTGCATATGCATAAAACTACATTAAAGGGATTTTTCAGATAGGGAAATCAAGCTCCCTCTGATGAGGAATTATCATTTGGTACCATCAATGAAGTGCAAATTGAGATTTCTTTCGAGTGTGCTTTGTCTTTAATTTGATGAAGACTCACAGTTCAATTCTGCAGCACCAGAGCCCTGTTTGGGCCTCCCTCTAGCATGGCACCCAAGCCAAGCACGTGAGCATCTCTGTTAATAATACCAGATTTCATCAAATGAAATACCTAGTGGTTTTTAGTCCAGGCTGTGTTTGCATTCCTCCTCAGAGCGGGCTGGTCAGATCTGTCTCCATCCTTCCCAGCCACACCATGTGGGTTTGCCGAGCTGCTTGGGAGACGGAGCTGGAGCTTCCTAGGTCGTGTCTGGCACCCTCACGGCTCTCATTAATGTGGAGGAAAAACACCACAGGGGTGACTTTCTGAAAAGCAGCCTGCTGGCGAGAGCCTCTCGGACTCCTGCCTTTCCATCTGGGTTTTGGTTTCCTTCCACGCCACCACCACGTGTCCCAGCCCCGCTTCCCAAAGGAGGGCAGCGGGAGCCTTGCTCGCCCTGCTTGGACTTGGGTGCCGCAGGAGATTCCTCGAATACCTCTGTGTGCAACTCCTCCTCCTCCTCCTCCTCTCCCTGGCTTCCCGTCCACCCCAGGCCCTGCACCAAGTCTTGCGCTGCCCCCACTATAACACAGTGATAACAATAATAGTAGTAACAGCACTTTAATTTATTGGTGTCCGGCACTCACAGGCGTCTGTATGTCTTCATAAAGCAGTAAATGAGGAGCAGTATTTGCAGAACGGGGCACCGTGTTCCAAGTAAATTGTGCTGGCAGGGGGACAGGGGGGAAAAAACTGTCATCCAAGATAGACTAAATAAACAAGGCAAAAAGAACGTGCTGAGCAGAGATGCAGACCCAAGAAGGAATTAAAGGAAGGTGCTCGGCTTTGTCCTGGAGGAATAGTGGGGCTGATGACAGCCAGACCTGAAAAATCTGGCTTTGCACTCAAATCCCAGGTTCCCTGAAGTTCCAAGTATCCAGACCCAGGGCTCCGGTCCAGCCAGTTACTCAAGTGATGTGACTGGGAATGCTAAGTTTGGGCCTAAGCTTTCCTGAACCTGTGGGGGCGGTAAGAGCTGAGGGCTTTGCCCAGGGTCATCACATCACTACTACTATCATTATTTTTCTTCTGCTGATGGCCCCACGTGAGTGAACATCCGTGATAATGAATGAGTGGGCATGTGTTTGTCTAAAAGCTTGTGGGCTCATAGTGCAACTGATTTATGTTATGTACATTTTGCCTTTTTTCTCTGTTTTTTTTAAAGTGCATGTGTAATTTATACTGAAACATAAATCTTAGTGAGTCAGCATATAAATATTATTCTCAGCCTTACATTAAAGGATCAGCGTCCACCTGAAATGCAGTCAGTTTCCTCCTGGTAGCAGTTACAGTTATGTATACACATGCTTCCAAGACCCTGGCCAACTGATGTGGTTTTTCAATTACGTTCTCTCATCCTTTAAAATAATTTTGCTCTCTCATTGCTTGAGAACTTCCCCCTCTCCTTCATAAGGTGGGAAGTGACTACAAGGAGGAAAAGACTGACCAGATGCAGGTGAGCACCATCTACATAAAGAGAAAATCACATAGAGGGAGAAGTGCATGGAAAATATATATACGTGTGTATATATATATATATATATATTTTCTAATATCTGTTTATGGATTTTCTTTACAAATGGGCACAAAAAGACCCAACAAGATCCTTAAGTCTTTTCTTCTCTGTCTTGCTCTTATCCTGTGGATTCCCCCATGGCCTTGGGCTTAGCTGCAGTATATCAGGATTGGTGGGGTCTCCACTGATCTTCTTTTCCCCTCATCTCTCCACTGGTTCCTCTGTGTTCCCATGCCTGATTAGATGCAATGTTGTAATATGTTGAATTACAGGTTACATAGCTGCACTTAGCGAACATTCTGAGTAAACTGGGATCCCCAAAATTTCTAGAGTAAGAAATTCTATTTATAGTTTTTCTTTTCTGGACAACAGGCTTGAATACTTAGAGTGTTAGGCTTTTTATCTCCAGTAGTCTTGCTATTAATAAAGGATCTGCCTTTGCTAAGTTGAGAAGTGCCCAAGTATTTTTTTCCTCCTTGTTTTATTTTAAAAATCTATTTCAACTCCATAACAAATGTACTTGAGAGCAAAAATGCTGCAGTGTTTTTATTTTTAAGGGCTAATAATTGGTTTAGTATAAAGGCAGGTGGAGCTGGGAAATGGGGTGGGTCTGTTGTTAAAATCAAGGAATATAAAATCTTAAGAAGTTTAAATATAGTTGTAAAAGATCGAGTCCATGTTATTACAGTAAAGAACTGAATTCAGTATCCGTATGCAACCAGCCCCACATACATAGCATGTATATGTAAGCAGTTTCCTAAAAATAGCCCCAAAAGTCAAAGTAACAACAGCAACAGCAAAAAGAGGTTTCATGAATTCAGTCTAGAAATGCTCATTGCCAAAATAATAAATGTAAAGGCTTTGTATTTCTGTAGCATCTTCCGTCTTAAAGGATCTAAGTGCCTTGCAGGCTCAAAGTTCTTTGCAAATGAAATGCAGCCATCTCTGGGTCAGAACGCAGCAGGTCTTTGACACTAGCCAAGTGCAGCCTTGTTTTGGAGGAGAAGCCTTCTCCTTCCAGACCCTCTTGAGGTGCTGGAGGTCAGAAGAGCAGCACCAGCAGAAACAGCACTGGGATCCCTCCCCGATGCTGCTCTGGCAGCGCGGGGCCGTGAGATTCCCTCTCTACCATCCCTGCCAGCAGCCCTTCCTGGCAGGGCCTCCTTTGCTTTCTCAGATGAATCCCAGACTCCGAAGGTCAAGCAGGAATCAAAGTGTTAATGAGTTTCCTGAAAATTTGTAGCTGCAGAGAATGATGTGCTCAAGAGGAAAGCTCACCCAGGGCACTCTTGAGTTAGCAGCACCATCCCTTGAGTGCTTCTGTTCTCAGTCGTGGTGAAGACCAGGCTCTTGCTGGAGCTGCGACTGCTGCCCCATCAGCACTGCAATCCTACCACACTCAAACTCTCTAACTTTCGTGCTTACTCTTTTTCTTTGGATTTTAAAAATGAGCCACAGTCCCTTCTGTTTTCCTTGGTACAGACTGTATGTCAAACCAGGGAACATTGTTCATTTCCTCTGTTATTTTTATTTTTAGCTTGGTTTTATTTTTAGTGTTTTATTTATGTTAGCATGTGCGGGAAATGCCTTGGCACGTTAGCAGGAAAGGTGCTGCAGAGCAAAATCTGCTTTGTTTTCTTATTTCCTATATGATTGCCCCCCCCTCTGCTAGCCTAAAAGCAGGCTTAATGTATTGAAGGGGGATCTGGTTTGGATTTCTTTTAAATGTCAAATGGGTGTCAGGGAGGAAAAAAAAATCAGACATAGACTTTTTTTTTTCTTTAATATCTTGTCAATTGCTATTTGTTTGTTTTGTTTCCCCCATATGCTAATTTTATTCAGGGTCAGACTATGAACTACATCTGTGCTGGTGTGAAAATCTGTGGAAAAAGGAAGCACCAGCATCCTTCCTACTGAATGACTTGCTGTGCCACTACCCTGGCTTAGGTCCCCCTGGTTGGAGCAGAAAGGGAGGACAAATAGGAGGCAGAGGAAGAGGATGGCTGTCATTAGCAGGAGAAGACAAAATTGGCACAAAAGGGTTTGCTTTGAAAATACTGTTCTGCCAAATGCCATGCAACGTTGACTCAGGAATATACTTTGTTCTAATATCACAGCTGATAAAGTGATTCAGTCCTGAGGTACAAACACCTTGAGACCCCAAGGTCACCCTGCGGAGGCTGCAGCGCTGGGGCATGCTCAGGTCAAGACAAACCTCCATCCCCGCTCTGTCCTCCCAGCTGGTACCTGCTCGGGCTTTTCTTGCCTCCGCAGTGCAGCAGGCGTTGAGAACAGGTCGACCCTGCGGACAGCACGTGCTGTCTGAACAGCCTGCCCCTATTCTACCCTGCTCTCCCTAATGTCACATACAGGCAATAGCATTTTTCCCAGAAACTGGATGAAACTTGTCCTTCAGAAGGCTTTCTTTTCTTATATTGCAGACTCTAGGAGGTGATGAATCCACCTTCTTTCCTACTAAGCTATTCTTATCTCTGCCCTCTTTGTTGGGAACCTGCCTCTGATTTTAAGATGAAAGTTATCTTTCTTCAACTGCAATCAAAGGCTTTTGCACCCTGCCAACAGATTTCTTTTCTGTGTGCACACGTTGTAGAGAGTGGTTGGAGCCTTTTACCATCTCCTCTCTGTTGTGATATATAGTTTCTACTCCTTAAATCTTGTAGTCTTGCAGGTCTTCTGTGAATTCTGCTTGCAGTTTCCTTTTGATATTCCTCTAGTATTTCTACATCCTTCTTGGTTTTGTTAGCACCATCATGAATGCTACACAGAAAGGCAAAATCATTTCCTTCCTCCTTTTGGATGGCATTCTTTTTGTGTCTCCAAAAACCACAT
Source organism: Tinamus guttatus (assembly GCF_059628265.1). NCBI lineage: Eukaryota > Metazoa > Chordata > Aves > Tinamiformes > Tinamidae > Tinamus > Tinamus guttatus. Next base: position 2,849,534 of record NW_028288749.1, read on the forward strand.
TATCCCCCCAGCTATTAGCTTGCACCAAGATCACAGATGCATCTATCTCCACTGATCCCAAAGCTCACTGAGTACCTACATTGCATTGCGTTTGTTGGTTCTACCATCTCTGAACCTAAGAAGCAGAGTCCGGGAAAGACTCTGTAAATATGTAGTGAGCATGTAGTACTTTTTATCTGTGTAATGCTCTTTCCTTCCATGTTTTGTGGATCAGGAGCTTCATGAGACAGAGGCACTGCCTTTGTTTAATAGCCTTTGAGGAACATTTCTTCTGAGTCTTCAGCATCAGCATAATATGGGATACCCATTCTCAGACTCCTTTGTGAGGGATTTTGTCTCAAGTAACAAGAAGGCACACGTCCTGGCAGATAAATTGTAGCTGTGTGCTTGTCTCACGACTGACAGGTAGACTATCTTCATGTGAGAAAGATGGCATCTATCAGGAGTGATAAAGCTGATTCTTCCTGAACTGGGAAACAGGCTGGAGTGAACGTGAGATGCCATGCAGCTCATTCTGTGCTTCTATGAATACGTTTTGGTACAGCAAACAACAAAAAAAAATGATGGGAAAGAACCATTTGAAAATACATTGAGATTAAGTTCTCCTTGCTTTTCTTGCACATTTACCATTTTGGCTATGAAGAGGTCAGCACATCATTTAGTATCTTAGTGCTTGCTTTTCTCTATCTGTGAGGTAGCTGGCTATGGATGACTTGCAACAGTGTTAATTTTGCCATTTCAGGAGTCATTTACAAAAATCATATACAAAAGCAAACACCCTCTTCTTGAGACAGCAACTTCAGTAAAGATTTTAGTCAAGAAGCATCACTGCCATTGGGTCTGTACATGCATCCCACTCCCACAAGGATGGTTGCCATCAAATTTGTAGGTGTGAGATCTTTCCTCTTCAAAAGAAGCATACCTGAGAGGAGAAGAAATTCACATTATTTCCAAAATACTCTAATTTCTTTGTTCTCCTCCTTGCCAGACCACTTTGGGGTGAATATGTTTTATCTCAATGATGAGGCAAATCCAGACTCGATCAGAGTACACGCATTGACTTCCATCAACATCTCTCCCTCCCCTCTTTAACCGTATTAAAGTTGGAGCTAGCTCTTAAGGACTTTTTGGAAAGCAATCTTTGGGTTAAAAATTTGGGGAGATATTACAGTAATTTATGGGTGATTTGTTGTGTGTTAGGCAGCTGCCTTGTATTCATCTTGACTTAGTTTTAGTTTGGTAAATCCATCAGCATTTTGGGGGTTCCGTGAAATAAATATACCAAAATGCAAATTTTCAACTCTTCAAGATTTGTTTTTTGGGAGAACAAAAAGATGTCTTTTTGCCAGCATTGTCACTATTGTTTCAAGGTGTTTTGTTGCTGGCAGTGGCCTCCCGCTCCTATTACAGAAACACAAACGATCTCAATGGAAAAGTTTTGCTATGAGTTTGTAGAATTGGCCCTACTTCATAACAATGCTCTTATCATTCCAGAGCAATTAGAATCATCACTAAACTGCTGAGAATTTCACAAATTTCCATATTTGATTTTTTTTTTAATGTGTGAATTATGAAACTTAGGGAAATAATATTGCAAGTTGGTGCTGATGTGGAATAAGTTAGGAGAAAAAAATATATATTTTGTTAAAATGTTGTTGACAAATCATTAGTTTGGGCTTCAAAAGATGCTAAGATAAAAATGGAAATATTTTTTGATGTTTTATGTAGAAAAAAAATAGCATATTGTAAATCATACATGGCCTGAATCAAAAATGGACGAATGTCAGGAGTTTCCAGCTGCAATAGAGGGATTTCATTTATCATCAAAAGCCGAAAGAACTCCTTCATGCTGAGATCAGAACTGGGCTAACTGCACCATTTCCTCATCCAGCCATCATTAGGGTATTCCAGCTGCTGGGAGCAATGATTTATTCCAACACATTACCCAAACTGTGGTAAGGCATATGGATAATGGTAGTGCCAGGCTACATAGTTTCTTTGTCCTCAATTTGTGCAGCATCAGACACAGAGGCATCCTTGCCAGTATATTACAATGACAGTGGTGGTGATGACAAAAAAAAATCAAGGCAAAGTTTGTAGTGGGAGATGATATTTTTTATTAAACTTATTGATAAATTAGAGAAGAATAGACAGCTTTCTGCAATGCAAACCTCTCCTGAGGTCTGGAATAGAAGCATCAGCACACAGGTTGAGAACAGTTTCTCACAACATAAGCAGATACATACCAGACCCTCTCCAAACTAAGCTGTTGTTAGTATTTATAGGACTAGGAGACTATTGCAAATAGAAGAAGGCGATAAGTTAACCAACATTTGGGACAACACAGGAAAAATCTAGTTATTTCTAAAATACAGAATAAATGTATGTATATATATGTGTGGTATATATTAAAAGAAAGATTTCTATCTCATGTTACATAGTTATGAATCTCTTACATATAACTATGTATACCAATATAATATTTATATAATAAGAAGAAATTTGCTGATGGCTTGATCTATTAAGATACATCAGCCTTGCTGGTTATGTTTCCAAATTTCTGGAAAACCAAAATATGCCCAGTAGTAAAGGGAATGATAAGTAAGTGCTTCATTATTGCTGTTTAATAATGGCATTGTCATCCTAGACAATGTAAGCTCCGTGTTCTGTCATCACTCCACCGACGTCAACACGGTTGTGCTAACAAAGCATTTGGCCTGGCTTAATGCAAGCAGAGCGCGTCACCACCCTCTCCCTATCCAGCACTTGGATGAACACGCACTCCATAACTCATCACAACTTCATAAGCAGATGAAGTTACATGTCCCGGGGCTCTGCGGAATCTGACCTGGCAACCCGGCTCTGCCGGCGCTCTGACACAGCCTGCAGCCTTTTGGCTAACCCACCACACGCCCGTCTCCCGGCCCAGCTTCTTGACGTGTGGGCTACGGTGGGTTGGGACTTTGCTGAATAATCTCCGTGTGCCTGGAGGCGTGCAGGGGTAAGGACTTTCTTCCTGCGATGTGTCAACGCATCACCAAGGCCAGGGTAGGCAGGAATGGGATAGTGGTCTTTGCCGGGCGTTTCTTGCGTTTCCCACAGGACAAAATCCGCGCACAGTTCCCCGTGGCGGACACTGTGTGTGCAGCAAGGCGGGCTTTGCTGAACATGCTTTAATTCTCTGTCCTCTGAGGGGACAGAAGGCAAGAGTAAGCCTAAAAAGCAAAGGAACTCAGCCCCTCTCGCACATGGCATGTCCCAAGACAGGCACAAGAGGAGTCTGAGGACACGGGTTACATCATGGGGAGGTGGAGCTGGAGATGAGGGAGGTGTGCGTGTAAGTGCGTGTGCTGGGGGGAACAGGCAGGCAGCGACACAGCCGCCCGGAGAAGGTAACGGCGGGAGGGGAGAGGGCTGCAATTGGTACCAGATGCCCTCAGAAGCTAATGACCTGACAAACGCTGCACTCGTAAAACAAATTCTTTAAAAAGGAAGCAAATGGAAATATAAGCTAGTGAAAGAATTTGCAACAGCTGCCCTGAAACCATTTCTCACTTCATAAACAGGTCTGCACTGAAAAAAAAAAAAAAAGTTTTTTTTTTTTATTATTATTCCTTGTTCTTCTTTGTGGCCCTTTCCTCTTGCTTTTCCTGCGCTCCCCCTGTGCCCACTGGGGATCTCAGAGCCACGAAATGGGGACATGCACTGCAGATTCCCACCAAACAGACTCACCAGGCTTGCCTGGAGTTAGCACCACCTTGCTCTCCCCTATCTTCCATGTTGGTACCTATGTTGTATCTTCTGTTGGGCTTCTACATGTGCATCTTTAGCAGGAGAGACTGAGCAAATGGTGGCCAGGCAGCCTCTGCCATGCTGGGCCCCCAGTGCACAGAAATGGTTGCATGTGGAGTGAGCTTGGCCAGGGAGCAGAAAGGGGGATGTTGAGGTGCACCTCCCTTACGACTCTCCTCAGTTCCTGCGTGAAACCAGGTGGAAGGTTCAGCCAGCAGCACCCCTGCTTAGAGGGGCTGCTGTCTGTTCTAGTACTGCGACCTGTAAAAAAACAGCCCTGACCATTGGATAAGCAGGGTGTTTTCTTGGGGGAGCTGTTATATTAGCCCCATGTCTTGGCCTAATTCCATCTGAGGTAATTAATCTGTGGGTCATACTTTGCTGATAGAGAACTTAGAGCCCTGACCAGCACTCCTCTCTGCTGGGAGATTATTTTTGATGCTTAATTCATCAGTACCAAATGGCAGGAAGCTGCTGTGGCCAGGAGGGGAGGGTTTATTTCCTGGGAACAGGTTGTACACGGCTCTGGCGGGGGAGCTCTGAGCATCTCAAGCAGATGCCTCTTGGAAGGAGTTGCTCCTTACTGCGGAAGCACCAGGACTGCTTTGCTGAGCCTTTCTGTGTTCTCTTCCACAGCTGTGCCCACCGTAGCTGTGCAGAGCCGGGAAGCTGCGCACACCCGGTGCTTGCTCACACCTCCACCCTCAACTGCACCTCCAGTGGTCCCAGGGACATGGAGTGCATCGTCTCCTGTGAAAAGGGATTTGTCCTTCGCTCCAGCAATGGGAAGAGCCTGGGCTCTGTGCAGGTGAGTGGACAGCAGAACAGACATCACCTCATGGCCCATTGGACAGACTTAGTTAAGATAAACTTCAGCACCCTGAGGGGGCAGCGCATGACCCAGGACAGCATGTGATTGCAGCCCCGGTCTCCTCACAGCTTAGTCAACCACCTCAGTGCAATGAACCCACCAGTGCTGGGCCTCACCGCCAATGGCTGCTGCTGCAGGAGACCCCGCTCTAGTCTCCCTTGTAGTCCTGCTCCTGCAGCCAGCGCTGCGTGCAGACCGAGGCTCTGCCAGGCTGCCAGGAGCAGAATGTGTGATGTCCATGATGCCACGCTGGGTCCATTCCTGCACAGGTAGACATTTTCTGTTCTCTGCATGGGCATTGCTGGGAGGGTTAAATATCCCTGGGACATTTTCTCTCTTGAAGTTCAAGTTAGTGGCTCAGGAAAGAATGAAGTCATTTCAGAGCGACTAAATTTAGAGGGCTAGAGATGAAGAGACAGCCAACAGGACCAGGAGCTTTTCTTTCTTTTTATCATGTTGCAATCAATGCTGCACAAGCCAGCAGGGCAGCACAGAGGTCAGTATGAAAGAGTGCAACCCACTTTCCAGTGGGCCAGAGTCTGCCTCATAAAAGCCATGGCCAGCTCCACGCTTAGACACTAGCTGAGGAGATCTGACGGGTCCTTGGGAGCTGAACTCCCTCAGATCTAGGTAGCCACCTTGGCAGGGTTATGGGCACAGTTTGTCCTGTCCTTACTTTGTTCCTGGAGAGCGAACATAAACCTCTGGGGCTGAGCTGGCCCTGCACACCAGATGAAATGAGAGGATGTAAACTCACATTCGGTGGAGATAGATGGAGGTGAGTCAGGCGATGTAAGCAGACGGGGCTTTTTGTCCCAAGAATTCATGTGTGGCAGACACATTACTTGTGCTGCAGCAGTCAGTGTTTACCAAAGGATGAGGTAGGCACTGGAAAGTGAGGCATGACAGGGTGCAAAGGGGCAACTTGAGATGCCCCACTTGTCCCCCATGTCACTTGGAAAGTTATTAATTACAGGATCATACAGTTTTGCGGGCCAAGGCAATCCTTTAACACACAGCAGTGTGTTCACAAGGAAAACAAAATGTTCTCGTTTTCTCCTAATATGAAACCACACTAAATAAACTTGCTGTGAGTGACAATTTTTTGATATTTGGCAGTGAGATGGGAAACTTCTTGACAAAGCTTAGCCTTGTGGTTGTCGTAACAGATGGCAGCTTACAGGTGCCCTGCCTCAAGCCCTGAAGTGACAATACCTCCGTTTTCCTACCTCTACAGGGGCAAAAGGGAACAGCATGGGGGCTCTGATAGGGGACAAATCTTTGGCGGGATACTTTTCTCTGATGAGTGCTGCTGAAAGAAAAGAGGTGCCCTGTTTTGCTTGTCCATAGAGAGGATGGAGTAGGTGCAACCATCCAGTTGGTCTCAGGGCCCCCATCTCTCCTCATTTTCTCAGTCTCTGACAGTATGTTAGTTGTCATCTCAGGGCATTCTGAGAGAAAATGTAGAGCTCTTCCCTGGGCATTCTCTCCACATGGCAATGGACTTTTTTTTCCCTCCTGGGTAGCCCTCAGGATGTGTCTGTCCTCCACCCAGCAGTACTAAGGAAAGAACACTTACAGTTCAATTACAAGGTGATCCTGACATGCAATGGAGAGTGCTAGATTCAAATTTAATAATGCCCTGTAGAGCCAACATATTCAGACCTATCTTAATTTGAAGTGTATTGGCTGGGAGGACAAATCACAAGTTTCACTGTATTAGCAACCTGATTGTTTTCAACCAATAAGCAGACATCAGGAATAGTTGAATGAAAACTATTTGTAGTGAGAACTGCTGGGATAATGTTAGATGGGCTGAGAATGGAAATCATGGCACACCATCACACAGTACTTTGTTTTGACTAAGTGCATAGCACACGCTGGTTGTATTTAGAACTGGAATCACTGGCAGTTTAGAGTCAGGAATCTCGTGTGGTTCCCCAACTATGTAAGAGGGGGCATGTAATTATGGGTTATGAATGTACCACTGGGTTATATGAACCACTGATTTCAGTGGTGTCTGTGGGCTGAGGCAGTGTGTTTCAGGGAAACCTTTTAACATGAGAGCTGCGCACCAATGGCTGAAATAAGACTTGATCTAGTAGGGCAGAAAACTAAGACCTGTGCACAGAAATGGGAATAACATGCAGCCCAGAAAATTGTTGTGTTATCTTGATTTTTTTTCTTGCTATGCTCTGTTAGTGCTTAGACAATGTTGTCACAGTTGAGTGAGAAGTGATACACTTCACTCATAAGAGAGAAGGAGCAATATATTTTACTGAGGTCAGATAGTGGCTCAATAAAGCTCCATCATAAACAATGATTTAATGAGGTTTGATGTCAATGTTCACCCAGTTATCTATTGCATGGAGACCAGGATCAGCTAGAAGTATTAGGGAGACCCTCCTGTTGAGTCACAAGTTTCGTAATCGATCTCCTTGCTTTCCAAACTCCTTCTGTGAGGAGTCTGGATGAGGCTGAACCCAATCCTAGACCTAGACTTGATCAACCATTTATATCTAAAGGATTTCCTAGCAAAGTGTGCAAAGGAGAACCTCTCATTGAGTTCTGAGGTTCAGAATGGACCCTTTGCTTTCCAAACAACTCCTGAGAGGAATCTGAGTGTAGCTGGATCCATTCCTAGCCCCAGAGTTGGTTGATAGTTTATGTCTAAAGGGTTGATGTACAGAATCAGTCAGAGACAGAACTTATTAAAGTTTCCCAAAGGTTTACAAAGTTTGATCGTACTATTTATTATTTATTGAGGATGTGTGACCTGTAAGGAATCTCTCAGCCTTGGGGACTAACCTTGAAAGGTGTCCCTGCTCAAGAAGAGGTTCTGCAGTGCAGTCTGCTGCCATGCAGGGGAACTCAGTGGGTTCTGTGGACTGACCTCTATTTTTATAGGGGGGATGATTGACTCATAGTCATAATTTGCATGCTAGGCAGGTCTTAGTTGGTGCATGCCAAGTGACTGCCTATCTATGAGCTGTTTACAAGGAGGTCAGGTTGAGGGGGAGAGAACACACTGGGGAGTGGAAGAAGCAGACCACCGCAATTGTGGATTCTGCTAGCGTTTGGGGGAGACAACTAGAGAACAGGAATTTCAGGTCTGGAACCTAGATGGCTTGCATGTTATCTCAAAGACCAGTCACTGCTTCCGCATTCCAAGCATCACATCATGCATAGGTAGGTGCTTTGCATTGTGCCACACTGGGCTCCAACTCAGTGTCCAGAGGGGAGTGCAAAAACTGGGAGAGGAAAAAATGGAGAAGTGCATTTCTCATCCCTGAAATTTTGGCCAGCCCTTTTTGCTGGGGTGGTAAAACAGTAGGCTAAAACTCAGTGACAGGAGTCCAATGGAGCCTTGCTTTCTCCTCAGAAGGAGGTGGTGCTGACCTGCAGCTCAGGGCAGTGGGACAGATCTGTGACATGCGAACCTGTTGACTGCGGTCTCCCTGACCAGTTACATGTGTACTACGCTGAGTTCTCCTGCCCGAAGGGGACCACGTACCTGAAGAGATGTTCCTTCTCCTGCATCCGGCCAGCTAAGCTTCAAGGTAGAGTCTCAGGTGTTGAGGTATTTAACCCTCTTTCCCCCTTTTGATACTACCTTTTGTGTCTATCCCAAGCGATTTCAAACTGAAATTTGAATTTTTCTGTTATCTTGGCTTTTGCCAGACAGTTGGACTCTTGAAAGACCTCCTTAACTGATAGGCATCTATCATCCTAGAGTAGAAATACCATAGTGGGGGGATACTGTGTGTCTCCTCATCCGCCAGCTGGCACCTCATAGGAATGCACCTCAGGGTGGGGGTTTTGTCTTCTCTGGATAACTGTTGAGCTCCTCGCAGGCTCTGGCTTTACGGAGACCAGGAACGCAGACAAACTGTGCAGGCAGCCAGTGGAGAGGAACAGAGAGGACTTCAGAAAGCCAGAAATGGCATGCTGCCTAGTGGCTATGTGAAAGCGTGTGATTGAGGAGGCCTGGGGCCTTACAAAGCCATAGAGACCGGTGCCCGCAGCTGCAGAGCAGCCTCAGGGATGTGCGCCACCCAGACACACAGCAGTCCTCCAGACACGCCATGGCCTGGCTTTCATTCTGCCGACTCCATCAATAGCCGCAGGAATGTTTCTAAGCCAAGTCAAAGAAAGAGCGCTACTGTTCCTGTCTATACAAGGCTGAGCTGGATGGGATTTCGGGGGTAATTGCCTTGACAGCTTCAAGCATTGGGACTTTATGTGAGTTTCCACCAGCGCATTTGCTCTGAACAATCACTTACAACAAATCATTTTAATGGGTGCCCTATTTTACAGAGACATTTATAGCTGAAACGTATGAAAATCATTTACTACTCTTTTTTTGGGTTAAATCTAAGGAGTAAAAACTGCAGGGAATTAAGGTCTCATTTCATGACAGGGGGGATGCTGGCTGATCCCAGTGTGAGCTGATCAAAGCGTAGTATGTGAACTACTGAAGTCGACAGGCCATATTCCATACAAACCGATGTCATTGCCTTTGGTGGGTCAACTGAGGGCAGAGTTTTAATGTGATATTTCACTAACAGCCTCCTCTTGTTCCCACTGAAGTCAATGGGAGATTTACCATTGGCTCCCTTGGCGGGAAGGGAGGCCCATCCATAGAGCACCCTGGATGACTTCCAGGAGTTGACACAGCTCCTGGTGGTGTTAAGCCAAGGCTGTTGAGTCGTGCGGGTAAATCCAGAGAAGCCCAATTGATTCCACTAAGCTGTTGAGGCAGGAACGTGTCTGCTTCTTGTTCTCCCCAAAGGCTTGCATCCTTGTGGGCAGTCTGTCAATGCTAATAAATACTAAGAATAGACAAGGAAAAGATTGCATGAGCCATGCGGCTTCTGTCGTGGAGCTTGGAGGCAGGAGGAGCAGCCATACAACCTGATCCTTGGGAGTGCAGGCCCACTGGGAACACAAGCCATGAGTGGAGGCGCTGTCTGAGGCTGCCAGTCTCGGCCTTTTCCAAGCGTGGTTGTAGACAGAGCAGTGATCCTATAAAAAGAAAGTGATGCTTCAAGGGAGTGTGGAGAAATCTGGCTATACAGAGAACCTGCTTTAGAGGCCTGATCCAAATCTTTCAATAGAGAGACTCCCATTCACTAGCTTGTGAGTTTTTTGTTTTTGTTTTGTTTTTTTTGTTGTTGTTGTTTTTTTGTTGTTGTTTTTTCTTGCTCAGCAGTTCCCAGGGAAATGGCTTTGGCTTAGATTCAGTTCTACAGTGCGTAGTTACAGTCCCGGATGCCTCACACAGACTCCATTTTAGGCCACCTGTAAGGCAGGCCTACCAAATTCTCTCTTTTCTAGACAGACAATGAAGAGTGAGGGACCATGATAGTCAGATCAAATCCTCTATAAGATGGCAGGTTGAATTCACCATCACACCACTTAAGATTAAGATTTCTGTATCCATTCTGCTGGTGCTTTCTATGTTGCACTGCATGTGTAGCACAGAGCTTGACAGCTTGTAAGGGTAGGTGCTGGACAAGCTGTACAAACTACCCGGTGAAAAGCTACATGGCCTGAATTACACACAGCAGATAGCTGTCATACATAAAAGCCCAACAAAGGCTCTTCTGAGGTGTCACTGGTGAGAGAAATTTTAAGGGAGAGATTTGTGGAATCAGGATCTTTTCTTCATCCCCTAAAAGTCATCCCTTTCCCCTTCCTGTCTGTTTTCAAGGGATTCAGTCTCTGTCCCAGCCTGACCAACCATACAATGAGGTCCTTGATTTTCAAATTTTTTGCCTTTCTTGGCATTAATATCCAGTCTAAAAAGAGGGGGGTTTGCTGGTTCCCTTCTGCTTCACTCACTTCCAGGGTTCCACCCCAGTTATGCCATAGTCTGAACATTCTGCTTCTCTCTTGGAATTAGGAATGAGTCAGTGGCTGACCTGTCTTGAGGATGGACTCTGGTCACTTCCCGAAGCCTACTGCAAGCTGGAATGTGATGCTCCTCCTATGGTGGCCAATGCCAAGCTACTGGTCCCACGGTGCCTGCAGGGGAACCATGATGTGGGCTCAATATGTCGCTATAAGTGTAAACCTGGATACCACGTGGCAGAGAATGCAGTAGGCAAACCTAAGAAGTAAGTCTGTGTGTTTTCTCACTGTTTTGCCACATTTTCTTCTCCTTTTCTTCCTGCTAGCAAGGTCACTGAAAGGAGACGAGGTCACAGTATGTTGTGTGCAAAAGCAGCGTTGCAAAGCTGCTTTGGCTGGTGGGATAAGTTAAAGGCAGAGCAGTTTGCTCTGATCATGCACATGCCATTGCCTGAAACCTGAAGGGCATTTCCCTAGTTTAGGTCAAAGCACAAGTTGTCCTGCACGCCTCAATGTACTTTTCACTTGATGAAAATTAAGCATGTATGTGGAAGTATTTTTAAACTGTTCAGGACTTCAAGTGGTAATAAGCAAATGATGTAATAAAGATGCTGGAAGACTCTTGTGAGTTGCTGCCTTTCATATAAGCAACAAAGCATAGATCATGAGATTGAGATGGTAATGGCAATATTCATAGCAATATTCTGTAAGAATTAACATTTTATCCCCTGCAAGTCTTGGCTAAGTTTAACCTCAAACATTTATATTTCAATTGAGGAAGATTTTCCCAACGCTTTGGGGAAAAAATCCTTGTGATTCACTAGCACTGTACTCAGCCAATATCATGACATGGGGGATAATACAGTATTTTGTGCATGACACCTCCAGATGAAGTCCCTATTTTATATGATCACCAATTATTCCATGGCACTGTCTGGGTGTTCCCGAAAGTCTTGACACTAGTCAGGTAATTATGTGCTAATTTAATGTCGCCTTTCCATTTTAATTGGATGCAGGCTTTATCTCTGTTTTGCTGTGAGATAGGTTTTTTGTGCACTAGGAGGTGGTTGCCAAATTTCTTGCATAGTAACGAAGGAAGTGGTTTCTGTAAAGAGCTTCTCACAGTGCTAGGGTTTCTCAGGCCGAGAGCTGTGCGAATTATGACTATGGGTATGATCACTTGGATGCTTTGTGAACTTGCATGCCTGTGACATTCAGGCACTGAAGTTGCAATCAAATCAACACAGCTTGCCAAGCTATGCATTTCTGCAGCAATTGCTGTCAAAATAAAAAAAGCAGGGGGATGCTTTCCAGGAGTTCCAAGGCTCTTCTGCTATAGGTGTAACTTCTGTATAGGTCTGAATAACCTGCAAAATAAGCCAAGGAAAATCATGCAAAATGGTCCTATTTTCAGGTTTGCTGTTATCACTACTACTAACTCAGCTAACATCTTTGACGGTATTATGATGATATTTCATCAAACAACAAACATTCACAGAATGAGAAAATTCATCCCTTTCTCACCATGTGCAAGATTAAAAGCAAGAGCCTTTCCTTGCGAGTGTAAAGGCTGGTGTACTTGTTCATCTGAAGTTCTGTATATACACGCAGCAAATGTAGCTTGTGGCAGCTATTAGCCAATAAAGGAGCTAGTAGATGACTAGATTTCTGGAAATCCTTCTGGTGTATCAGCCCTGGCAGGCACAGGATCTGCCAAAGTGAAGGATTGCTCTTAGTATCCAGGGCTGTCTCTGAAGAAAGGGAGTCTTTGCAGATGGTGGCGGAGAGCTCTGGAAGGGGCTGGCACTGGTAGGGTGCAGGTTCCTGATATTCTCATGAAGGATTAGAGTCTCAGTTTATGACTCGGCCATCAGGTTTTTGGGTGTTCTGTAGTCTCTTTGGCTTCTTTCTATGTTCACCAAACTGTGTGTCCGTGTTTCTGTGCTCCCTCATCATTACCCCTTTCCTGGGATTAGCCCATTATGTTCAAGAAGACAGACCTGAGAGGCTGGCAGGATTAAACAGGAGACACAGTGGTGGGACCAAGGAATAACTGGTACCTTGGCCCTCACCAGAGATCAAGGGAGCCATGAAACAGTCCAGACAGTCCTGTCCCTCAGCAAACTTGCATGGAGATATCAGCCCTTCCACCTCCCTTCCCCATTCAAAGACTAAGTGGGCTGATGGCAACCATGAAAGAGGAAGAGAAGGCAGGGGAATGTGGAGAAGAAAGTGGAGTGTGTTGGCAGACTGAGGGTTGGAAGCACTTCATAAAGATCCTAGCGGGCAAAGCAGGACAGACTAATCCAAGAGCATCAGAGTTTAGCAGGGCACTGGGCCATTGTGTATTTGTGGTGAACGCATAGGTATGGGCTCTCACCTCTAGTGCCCACATCTGGACCCTTCCAGATAAAAGGCAAACACACATGCAGCTTATGGAGCCATAAAGCCAGGGAAAGAAAACACAGGCTGTCAAACGGACTCCCATGGCATTTCCACCTCTAAGGCCCCTGATGAAGATTTACAACCCAAGTTGTCTAGGATGTTTGGAGAGAAGGGGAGGAAAGCAGCAGAAGTCCTACAAACTGGCATTGCTTTCTTTGATTTTCCAGCAAAGTCTCTGTGCTTCTCCCCTGTTTTTTGCGAAGCCATCAGTCTCCTACCATGGGGAAATGAGGTGGACTTTGGAGTAATTTATCCCCGTTTCTGTACACTGCACCCAGTGCTCCAAAACCTGGCCACTCCACTCCACCACTGGATCCTGGCAAACCTTCTGCATGCATAGCTCCTGGAGCTCAGCTAACGCATATGCCTTCACATCAAACACAGCCCTCGCTGGCCTCAGACGTCTCCCCTGCCTCCTTTACCCATTAGACATTGGATTGCCCATTCGGAGGAGGAATCTTTGACTCCGATTTTCCTGGCTTCCTGGTTAATCCTTAAGAAATGCTGCTAACCCAGATCAGAAGAAGTCGGGGGGTCTGGAAATTTCAAGCTCCTACAACGTATTTTTTTTAAAGCCTCTCCCTTCCCTTCTCCATGCCTTAATATAAACTGCTCACTTCATCTATACAGCAGTGGGCCACGTACCACCTTCTACCCTGGGGTCAGGCCAGGACAGCCCTGTTTGGAACTTGCCCAGCATAAATGCTAGTTGTGGGGGGAGCCTCCAGGAAAAGCTGAGTTTTTATTTCAGCTCTGAAGATTGTGCAGTAGTGTAGTGGGACAGGGAGAGAGAGGGAAAGACAGGCAAGGATGAACAAAGAGATTGTCAAGGGAATTCAGCTGTGCCAACCTCCTTCCTCTTCCTGCCCTATTCCATCACTCTTGAAGGTGGTCCCTGGGCTGCTCCTTTTCTCTCCCTGGTTTAGTCATCCAAGGCAACAGACAGGTCAGCTCCTGTGGGGAGGCACTACATGGCACCAGGAGTCCATGCTGGAGCCGTTCGAGAACCACATCAAGACAAGGAGGCCCAGAATGGGCGACAGGGCTGCAAGCCCTGAGATTGCTGAGATGTGACCCCCGCCATGCTCAGTCTCCCTCCCCAGGCCTTCTCATGGCTTTAGGTGCAGGGTTTCCACTGCAGCTTGGAAGAGCAACAGTGATGTACAGTGGCTGTATCAGTTATACCCAGGTGGCTGATAAGTGAGTGAGAAATAGCATGTGTCTAGGGATGGTCCTGACCTCTACTCTCTGCCTGAGGCCTTGCTTGTAGCAGTGAGGCTTCATACCACCAGTTTGTTTGTATCACCATAATGGCATCAGCTATCATCTCCAGCATTGCTGTAATATGGTAGTGTAAGATGTGGCCTGTTCTGCTCTGATTAGACCTGCATAACTCATACAGCTGATTTACACCCTGCATGCTAGGCAGTCCAGTAAGGGGAAACAGATTTGCTGCATGCAGACATGGATGTTCATCACGGCTCAGTGTCTCCTAGGATGTGCTTGCCTTTAAGCAAATGAAAAAGTGGGCAAAGCAAAGCATTCAGTCCAGGCTAAGAAGAACCAAGGGCTCTTCTAAGGTGGGTCAAGTCTTTGAAAGGCGGTGAGCATCATTCCAGAAGATAAGGCAAGTAGCCATGAAAATGAAATTAGTGGTGCACTAAAGGCACAGATGTCCACAGTGGGTTCCAGAATTGTTTCTCCCCACCAGCCTTCCAAACGAGACGAGGTTGTTTCACCTCCCATCTGTCGGTTCAAACCTACTGCTACCAGAAGGACTTCCTCGCATCATTTCTGCTCAGAGCCTCACATGGTAGTAGGCAGTGATCCCATCCCCAGTGGCATGGTGCCGTATTGAGGGACCTGTAAGTCCCATCACCTTTGTCCACCTGCCTTCCACCTTCCCAGTTATCTGTTTGAAGCGCATGTTCATCAGAGCAGGAACCCTCTGTCACTTTTAGAAGGTCCCTAGCATAAAAGAGAAAAGCTAATGAGGACTACAGCCAGTCATCTTGCCCTGCCCCATCTATAGAGTAGGGCCTGAATGGGGCCACCTTGCTGTTCCAGGCTGTGTGACCATGCACCAAACTGGTCAAGATGGTAGCAACGAGGCACTTGTCTGCACCATGCGATGGGGGACAGCCAGGTGGCCCTGAGGAGCAGCTCAGAACAAGAGGCAATTTAGTGCCTTCACCCAGGGATTTCTCTAATCTAGGGCTGCACAGCTGAGGAGACGTTCAATCTCCCTCCTGTGCCTGTGGTGTGCTATAAACCTGGCGTCCTGGCGCCCTGCCTGCTGGCACAGGAATCGGAGAGGGCAGAGGGAAGCATCTCAGGCAGGTCGTCTAGTAAAAGTGGAGGGGTGCGTGTTGCAGAAGAAAGAAACCTTGTCAGATCTTGTGCATTGAGGGTGTTCAGTGACATGCGCTCATTGGGAGAGTGGTCCGCAGCTAGCCCAAAACATGATGAGTTTTTTACACCTTTATGTAAAAGATGTGGTATATACATCGCTGGCAGGGACAGGAGACTGAAGCGGGTGGACTCCACTTCTGGACTTTGTCTTCTTTTCTTTTTCATATTTTTTTGGCAAGTATTTTGTGCTTGGACTGTTTTAGCAACACAAGCTGATATTGGTCTGCTCTGGTATGACAATTCCTCTGCTAGAGTGAGATTGACAGATTTGGCCAGAGTACAAAGAGGAGCCTTAGGAATAGCTGGGGCCAGGCCAGCAGGATTTACTGGTGGAGGCTCATGCGCCTGAGTGAAGTATGTAGCTGCTGGCTGTGGGACAAAGCAACTCAGTGCACGTACCCACAGGGACTGGGGGGCAAGAGAGTGAGGGGACCACCGGAGTCACTGCGTGCGGGGCTGACCTGGGCAAGGCCTCTCTCTCCAGCAAGGAAAGTGCATGCTTAACTGGAAGCAAAAATTGGAGTTTTAGGGGAAACTATAGGGCTGAGGTCTGTGTGCCAGTGCCCTGGAGGCCCCAGTGGCTCCCACCCTCAGGAATCAAAGAGAATCAGAGCAAAGCTCTATACCCTTCACTGCGGACCTGTGGAAATCATCTGCCTAAGATTCTGCCAGAGCTGGTCTCCAGGGAGAAACTGCTGATCCCCTATCTCCTTCTTCTCATTTCTCTTCCTGACCACATTAGACATCCTCCTTGGCCTGTGATGGGCTGCCCCTTGGCTCTTCACTGGGGAAGCCTCTTCTGTTAAGGGCTATGCAGCTCCTGAGGGTGTAGAGCAAAGTGTTGACTGGGAATTGCATGTGCTGCCCTTCTGGGTCTACAGCCCAGGCTTGTGGATGTGTTTTTCCAGGAAGTTCCTGAAGATCCAGTGCTTGGAAAATGGCCTGTGGGAAGAAGGGCACTGCGTTCCTGTGGTGTGTGAGCCACCTCCCCCGGTCTTCGAGGGGATGTACAACTGTACCCAGGGCTTTGAGCTGGACAGCCAATGCATCCTGAACTGTGAGCCACAGAGTGAGAGGGTGAGTGACCTTGGGAAGGGACAGACTAGCCAAGCACTGTGTTTCAGAGCATCCGAAAAAAGGTCATAGCACCATGGAGAGGGATGCGCACGTCCCCAAGATGGGATCATGAAGAACAGCAGGCCCTGGTGTTCTTTGACACCCAAAGAGAGCAAAAACACTTACTTTGCAAATACTTCTTCCAGCCAGATGCACAGCTGTGCTCCTGGGAGCAAGTGCTGGCTTCACGATGGTCTTCCAGACAGTGTGAAGCAGCTGCAGGACCTTGAGGCTACTGGTCAGAATAATCTCAAGGGCGCTGCAAGGGAGATTGTGAGGCTCGGAGGGGCACAAGCAGCCTTATGGTTCCCCCCACACTGGGGATGCCCTTGCTCTCTCCCTGGTAAGGCAGCCATTCGTCCTGTCGGCATGCCTGCTTGTCCTTAATGGAAAGGGTAGGGAATGAAAGCAGAGGGCTTGAAGCAGTCTTTGAGAGCAGCTGCTAATGTGTTTGCCTGCAATGATCAGCAATATGACTGCAGGAGACTTGCTGAAAAGGGGCTTGCCTGGGGCTGGAGGCCGCTGCTGCCGGCCAGGATCTTCCACCAAAGGTTTGTGTGTGGCCTGCTGGAAAGGCCTCATCGACAGAAGCACAGTGAATTCCCTCTGGTGGGATCCAGCAGCAGCTGGAAAACGATTTGCTTTCTGGTCAATAGTACAACGTATCCCTAGACTGGACCAGATGGCCACAACCCAGTTGCTCTGGAGTATTTTGCTCTGGACTTTACAGGCAAAAGAGGGTCATTTTTCTTTCTATTACCCCCTGCAGCTGAGCAGCTGGTGTGAAAATATCACTAGTAGCCAAGTCAGGGTAAGCCTGCAGCTGGCTTGTAGTAAAGAGGACTGCTCTCTTTTCACTTTCCAGGTTCCCATCCTTTGCACGAAGGAAGGCTTATGGACAGAAGAGTTCAAACTGTGCGAGAACTTACAGGGCAACTGCCCACCACCTCCGGAGCTGAATTTTGTGGAGTACAAGTGTGAACAGGGGCATGGAATAGGTGAGGACGGATGAAAAATAAGCAAGGATTGAAACAAGGTGGAGTCCTGGCCCATCCCTCCTTTTCTCTCCTTGGAAGTGGCTCTCTGTTGACTCAGTTGTGTCTCCCAGAGACCTAGCCAAAAGGTCATTCTTGCTGTACTAAATTTGTGGCAAAATTCTGTTTTCTGTCCTCCTCCTGAGGACAGAAACAATAGGGTGACTTCAGCCATGTGCATATAGTGATTGTATTCATGAACAAGATAAAGTTGGCTTCACTATAAGGATGTGTATTTTCAGAAGCAGCTGGGCAAGCCCAGCCCTTCAGAGCAATATTTGCTTCCTCAGGCCCTCTACACACAGTGTCTCTCTCTACTTATTATTGCTGATGCTTGCAGGGTTAATGTGGCAGGTCCTAGACAAATGCTAGAGTGACAATTGCATGTAACGGCATGTTCACCAGATGAGGGACCACACCATTCATTTCTTTCTTGGGTTTTAGAACCTCTTGTGTTTTCAGGAAAAGCTGCAATTCTCAGTCACAGTTACGTGTCATTTGGCATCCTGCTGGACTAGACACTTGAGCAAAACCCACATCACTGAAACAAACACAAAAATCATCTGCACCTGATCAAAACTGGCTGAAGGAAGTATAAGAGCAGGGCCTGCTAAGCTTAAGTTTCATACAGATCCAAAGTTAGGCTGGTCAGTGTTAGGTCTGTGACCCACCTATTTTTTTCAGGGTACTTTTTGCATTTTTTTTTCTTGCATGTCTTTATTAGTTCCTAAGCAACTAAGACATTTTACCCTTATCTATAAAGAGACAGACATTATGCGATTGACTTACGTTACACTAGGGGCAGTCAATCTTGTTTTATTTCTTGATGATGAAGGCTCTGGGCCGAGCAGTTTTCCTGATGTTCTGAGAAGAATGGAAACGATGGGTAAATCTGTTGTTCGGGAATTCAGACATCGTGGAAGGTGCCAACATTGCTTCAGAAAGATGATCACTCTGTCGTTATTTCAGTCTAAGAACTTAACGCAAGAGGACCCACTAGGTTACATTGGAATGTAACCTGTGCTGGAGCAGGAGCAGCTTCTGAGTAATAGAAAGGCAGTGGGTATTCAGCTTGGTAGAAAAACACATGAAAGAAACTCCCTAACATACCAACAAACATCCCATAACATCCAGGGCACTCTTATTTTCGAGCTGGATCTGATGTCCTGCTATTTGAGCTATGATCGATGTTTGATTTTCTACTCAGCTGGGAGAGGGGAACTGGGGATAATTTAAGATTCAGGGAAGGAATTGTCATCCCGACCTGGAAGGAAAAGGATCTCCTTTACATCTGCTTCGGCTCTCAGTGAAGAGCCTAGACGCTTGGGTCTGGTGCCATGCTGTAAAACATAATTGCCTGGATCCTGCTAAAAATCCTCAAGGCCCTGTCTCTCCTCCGGCAGGTGCTGTGTGCATTCCCTCCTGTGTCATCCCCCCCAGCGATCCCGTCACGCTGCCCGAAAATGTAACTGCTGAGACTATGGATCACCGTCTGCAACCCGCCAGAGTCCAGGTAAATGGGAGGTGCTCGTCCTCTAACAGGGCATTCGCTAGCAGCATGTTGATTCTCTGCTTCTGGCTTCCCCATGCCTGCCTTGGGAAGACCTAGAGAAGAGGCCTCAGAATATTTCTCATGTGGTCTCCTTAGTTCTGCCTCCATTCTCTGCAGTGATTTTCAGAGAAAGCCGTGGAGAAGGGTTAAAGTTGGAAAGGGGAGTAGCATGAATGTGTGTGGAGTTTGGCTGTCTCTCTCCAAGGAGCTCCAGAGGGTGCAAGCTGTGGAGAGAGCTGCTAGCTGTGCATTTTGGCCACCTCTGCCTCAATGTCCACCCAGAGACTGGTTTGAGCTCCACAGAGTCAGGGAGAAAGATGTGCAAAACTGGAGAGTTCTGAACCTAGGCTAGATGAGCACCACCTGCACAGCCAGGAGGGAAACCATTCCCTGACATGATTCGTGCATATGGCAACAGGTCCTTCATCAGAGACCTTTTGGTTTTGGAAATGTTACAGTGTAGCATCTGTATGTTTTTTTGGTTCCAATAGTCATTTTTCTCACCTCTTTCCAGTGAAACCCCTGACTTCTGGGCACGTTCCTTTGCCCATATTGAGCCCTTCTGGATAAATCCATTTGGCAGTGAGGAGGTGGCTGGGTGACAAAGCCAAGAGGGAGTCTGGAGCCCTGTGCTGAGATACCACGTATCTCGTGAATGTCACCCTGCCTTGCAATTTTCCACACAAAATGTTCTTCTTGAGCTAAAATAATTTCTCTCAGTTTCAACAAAAATGGCATAGACTTTCTTAAGGATAAAAGGGCTAAGAAATACTCATATTTCTGCCTTTTTTCAGACTCATATATTTGGATATTTAAGCTCACATTTCCCCAGTTTTTGGCAAGCTCTGGCAAAGGACTTCACAGTACCTGGTACATCTCCCAAGTCCATTTCTGCTGAGAGGCCTTCACTCATGGTCAGTGGAAGCTCTAACCAGTCTCTGCATATGCCTGCTTCAGCAGAGGCCACAGGGCTTCGAGATAACCCTTGCTAGGCATGCTGCTCCTCTTACAGTTTATAACGAGATTCTAGTCTTCCTTGGCACAACTTCCACCACTTCTTTGTTTTTGGTCTGTTCTAGATGCTACTGCACCGTTTTCTTCTCTCCTATACTCTACCTATTCAACATGTTTATTGAATATCAGCTCTCATCTGAGCTGTCAAGGAGGAGCATGATATCTCAATGAATGCAGTCAAATGCAAGAATCCCACTGATTTTTCAGCGCATAGTGCATGCCTTAATCTGCTGCACTGCTGTTAACTGTCAGCCAGTGTGCTAGGAGGGTTCAGTCTGGGAGAAAAATTCACCCTTGACACTTGATACAATGAGAGTTCTCGTCGCCAGTGACCTGGCAGCTGAGATGCAGCTCCAAGTAAGCATCTCTCTGCTAAAGAGGAGGCAAGGCAATGTCAGTTGTGAGGTGTCTTTGGCTGCCAGAACCCTCTGGCCGGGTCACTGCCTTTTGCTTCTGGAACTGGTAGCCTTTTCCTCCCCATCTCTTACTCATTTTGTAGGTAAAACAGCTCGAATAGCTTAAATAGTTTGGATCTTAACTGCACAACTCTCCAAAAAAGCAGCTCCAGCAGGGTAATATTTCTTAAAATAAAAATGAAATGCATAGGAAGGAGGTGGAACAAAGAAAAGCAAACAATCTACTCAGGAGCCAGCGCTCCCATCCAAACACTTTCCCCTCCTCCTGGGAACCCACAGGAGGCCCAGAGTTACCAGTGCTTCATGCCTGTGGATACCATTTTACGTCAGATTGAATCAGACCCACGACAGATCATTGTCTGGGGGTGAGGATGCCCGTGGCATGTGGGATTGTTAAGCACGATCATTAGGAGGCCTTAAATTTGAGGCATCAGATGGTTTGGCCTGTCAAGGCAGTGGCGTTCAGCTTCCCTTCACCACCACTGTGGGTTCTCGTGCAAGGGAAGCATTTCACAGAGAGGAGGAAAGCAGGAGGAGGAAGCAAGGCATTATTTTAAGAAATAGCACTTCTTGCCAGGAGCTCTCCCTGGAACACCTTGTTATTATCTCTTCCTCATCTTCTTCCTCTGCTTCCCCCACTTTTCCTTGTCTAATCCTTGTTGCTCCATTCAGTGTTGGCTGCCCGGGCTTGCCATACCGGGTGCTGCTGTTCTCCTGAGGAGACAGGGAGAAAATGAGACAAACTAGATCTTATGTTGGCCCACCTCACATGGTCCTGCACAGACCACTCTGGGAGAACCACTCAGGGTCCTGTTTTGATTTCAACACTAATTCATTGCATCCTGC
Source organism: Tinamus guttatus (assembly GCF_059628265.1). Taxonomy (NCBI): domain Eukaryota; kingdom Metazoa; phylum Chordata; class Aves; order Tinamiformes; family Tinamidae; genus Tinamus; species Tinamus guttatus. The sequence continues at coordinate 2,870,885 of NW_028288749.1, forward strand.
AGCCAAGCAGGTTTGTTCTCTTTCTTAATTTCCCAATCTGGAATACGCATATGCTAAATTGCCCTTCAAAACACAGAACAACCATGTGTGAAACATCCTAACAGAGTTAGGATCCAAATATCCTTAGGACTGACTGGGAATCAAGGAGCTCAGCCAGCATCCTGGGCCTCTGTCCCATCTGATCATGTCTTCTACTGGGACTGAGTTGCCTGCGCTGGCTGAGAATGGTGCTGTTAGGCCAGACTTGCTCCTGGCAGCTGGTCAGGCTGCAACAGACACTGATTGTAGCAGAAGGAAGCTGAAAAATACAGCTAAAATGCAAGAGGTCTGGGTGAACAAGCATCTCATATGTCTCTTGCCACCTGCAAGGGTGTTAGAGCAAGGCAGCGTCCTTGCTCTCCACATGCGTTCTGGCCACCTTCCAGCGTCAGCAAACAAGGGCCCAACAAGAAGATGATAACCCAGCCAGCCAGCTTCACCTGGGTAAATGTGTAACTGGCTGAGCCACATCGTTGCCTCAGCTGTCGCCAGCTGAGCACACAGCTAAAGGCACCCCTTGAATTCAGAGCTCCTGCTGACTGGAGAGAGCTCCCCCATCCCTGCCCGGCAGGAGTCCTGGGGATGCTGGAGCTGGGCTGCCTTCCACTGTGCATTTCAAATGTGAGACGTGCCCTCCTGTATGGTTCCTGTTCTGTGAAGGGCATCCTAGGACACTTTCAGAGGCCAACCATCATTTTACGGGCCTCAGGTTTCAAAGTCTGCCTGAACTTTACAAGGAGGAAATTGTGTGTGTGGTGGGATTTTCCTTCCCCCTGTATAATCATGTGTGCTCTTAACAATATGCCTTCAGAATTCGTGGGACGGAGCGTCTCACTTAGACGAAACCAAGCCCTCCATATCTTAGTCTTGTATCCGGTTGGTTGCAACAGCTGACTTACTACCTCGTAAATACCAGAGGTAACCTCATGTGCACATATGAACGTGAGGCTGTTGTATCCAGGCTGTATTCAGACCAGGTCCAGGGAGGTTAGAGTCCCGGTGTCCTTTGGAGACCTGCTTCTCAGAGCCTGAGTAGGATTTAAGTTGCCCATGGACATAGGCATCAAGTGACAACCACTTGGGCCCTACATCTGCTACCAGCGAGTAGCTGCAAAACTAAGCATCATGCAAAGAGGTGAATGGAAGGATCAAGTCTGCTGTAGCCCTTCCAGCAATAGCTTGAGGCCAAGACAGCAGGGCAGGGGCCCAGGTTAGGCACCATGACAGCACTGTCAGCTGACCTCAGTTCTGTGGCAATCCCTGTCATCTCCCTTTGTCATTTCCCATGTGTATGGCCTCTACCTTGAGCAATATACCAAGGTTTGTGGGTGAATCAGACCCAGCTGCCTCAGTTTTGATGGACTTGAAATGGCTTTCCTCTGGAGAGAGGTGCAGAGAGGGTGGTACTGCTGTTTTGCACTGTGATGAGCAGTGCAGAAACACTGCATCTCCAGAGAGCATCTAGGGCTTTTGCATCACTCTTGCACCTCACCTGACACCTCTTTTCTCCTTTTTTCTTCAGCATATTGTATGCACAGGTAGGCTGCGATGGTATCCAGACCCTTCTGTCATTCACTGCATCCAGTCATGTGAGGTAAGCCCCCCTTTTTCCAGCATGAGCTGCCTGCTTGTTGCAGGAGAGTTCCTGGCAATTCACACTCACTCCAGCATGAAGGTGGAGCTGGACAGCTTGAGTTAGTGTTCGCGCTGAGCTGGGCCAGGGCTTGCTGCCTGAGCAGAGAGACCAGAACAAGCATAGTTGGGAAAGTGCAGCGATGACAAGCTGGATTTTCAGAGCCACCATATACTGCCAAGACATCACAGAGGGTGGAGGAAACTCCACGGGTACAGGCAGTGCAGGCATGCAGAGCATTTGGGGGAAAACAGCCAGATCTCAACCAGGGATTTCCAGATACCACAGATTTTCGCATGTGATTCCTGGCACTCTGGCCTCTGACTGCCCGCAGCCCATGTGTAATGAAAGGGTAATTAGGTCTGGGGTTAGTAGCACAGACTCCTTAAACAGATTTGATCTTCGCTGAGGTTTGAGGATGTTTTAGATCAGAAATTCAGTGGGAATACACTGATTTTTTTTTCCTGAAACTCCTGTTTTGGAAGAAAACACTCAGGTCTTTTACTGGGTGCTTTATCTCCAGCATGCTCAGTGTCAGTAGGACAGGCATGTAATTCTGCAGTCCACATGCAAAGCAAGCAGAGAAATACAAGTGCATGAGGTAAAGGAAAGATCAAAGATAAGCAGGCTTTCCCACTCAAACCCATCCATGGGCCTGAGTCCTGCAGGAAGAGACTGGATCAGTAACTAGTTGGTGGAGTGGAACGTGGCTATGGGCTCAGCTGGATGTTATTGGCTTGGGAAGTGGCATGGTGGTGAATGCCGCTTCCATATCTCATCACACTGAGCGTGCAGGGCAGCAGCCAGGATGAGACTGGGCAATGCGATTGCACTGCTAAGCTGCAGAACTGGGCCAGGTCCTCATAACATATTTCATTTCTTGTACACTTCTTCCTGGCTGACTCAGGAAGAATGTTCTAGCAAATGATTTCACTGGCAAGGGGTATCCCCCAAAAGGGTATGCTGACTCCAAGCCTGAATATTTCCTTAACCAGAACCACAGTTCTAGAGTAAAACTGATCCAGAAAAGCCCTGTGTGATTCACACATCCAACCAAAACAACTAGGATTTCCAGCGTCATATATGCAAAACAAACCACTCCTGAAGAATCTGCAGACAAAGAATTCTTTGCAGAAATTGGTTAGCCACTCATTTCATTTTGAATAATGACCAGGCACGAGAAAATAATAGGCAGCTTGGAATCAGTTAGCAAAGGAAAATAAAAATAGGCAGTCTTTGTCAGACACTATTTGTTATTGTAATTGAGGGTAAAAAGAAAATGGGAGGGGAAGGGAATTTTGGAATGTTGTATGCTTAAACTTTGGGATTTTGACCAAAAAGGAAAATGTAAATGAAGTTTGCACACCAAAAATAGCATTGGGTTTTGCTGATGCATTTTTTGACACACTCCTTTCATTGAAAATGATTGCTTTTGCTCACCAGTTCTGCTCAGCTAAGCTCTTTGTCAGCTGAAGTGTGTGTGAAAGGGCAAAGGATATGATCACATGTGACTGTGAGGTTGGGGGTTTGCAAGGGGCTTCCTTCTCCAGGAAGGACACATTATGGTCCAGCAGAATGTGCAGCAGAGTTATTTCCCAGCTTCCACTGATCTTTTGCATGTGTCCACTGTAAGCCATGGGCTCCAAGCACAGGGCAATATCTGCTCTGTACCATAGACATTGGGTGGTTGAGTTCCAGAGCTTAACGATGGATCCTCCACTGTCATGGGAGGACTGTGTCTTTCTAACGCGTAACCTTCAGCTCAGCTCCAGGGCAATGGATTTGAAGCAGTTCATAACGTTTGTGACCTTCTCTGGGGCTCCCAATCAGGTCAAACTGAGCGAATGGAAGTGCCTGTTTAGGTGACAGTTTGCTCCAGAAAGAAGACTTATGTGATATGCTCCTTCCCATATGGCTCAGATGAGAGAAAGAAGGCACAGCCTGTGAATGCTGTCTTAGACACAGGTACTCTGGATGTACCTTAGCCCCTCTTCCTCTGTGCTTTCTACACCTCAGCCTGGATCTGTGTTTTCAATTATAGGCTCCATAAGAAGGATGAAAAATGCCAGACTCTGTGTGTGTGTGTGTGTGAGAGAGGGAGAGAGAGAAACTATGTGAAATCCCAGAATCTCATATTGTTGCTCTCTTATTGTTAGCCACTTAAACATACTGATGGTCAACACTAGTTCTTTCTGTTCCTGTGTGCTTGTCACCCCCATCTACTTTTAAAAAAAACAACTGCAGACAACTGTCTACAAGAAGTTAAGCAGGCCAAAATTTTGCAATATCCTAACAGAAGATGCAGAATCTTCATCACCCTTGTAGGATTTTCTACACCTTTTCTTTCGCTTTTTCTACACCTTTTTCTACTCCTTTTCTGCTTTCAATTAATCTGTCAGCAGGAATGACCAAGCAGTACGCAAGCCTGTTCTGGAAATCTCTCTTCTGACAGGACCTAGGAATGTATCTGTCATTTCTGCAGTTGCATCAGCTTGGCAGCTCAGAGATATCCTGAGGTCAGCAAGTACACCCAGATCTTTCTCTACCTCTTTTATTTCCAGCTGATGAGCTCCAAGCTAACAGCAGATGTTTTACTATCAGTACTCCAGTGCTTGCCCTTCAATTTTATACAAATGCATGTCATCCTGTTTCTCTCTCTAGTCCTTCAGGTCAACTAATGATTTGTCAGATATCCTGATCCTCCCCTGTGGAACAATGTCTCTTTTCTTTGGCTCATGAGCAATTTCATCAACACAGACTTGCTCTTAAGGTCACAGTCATTCACCATAACACTAATCAAGATCAAGCTTCAGATCGTTCCTTCCAGTCTGTATCTGTTCGCTCTCCTTCCTTCCTTCCTCCCTTCCCTTCCTTTCTTCCTTCCTCCCTTCCCTTCCTTCCTTTCTTTTGATAAACCCTCAGCCATCTCCTCTCTAGTCTTCTTCTCTTCCCTTCTCATGTGCTTGTCTTTGATTATTCTTTTTGCTGGGAGTTCTCCTACAATCTTGCACATTATTCAGGTTGGCCTAAAAAGCCAAGTTTTGCCAGATAACTTCCCTCTTCTCTTTTTTATCATGGGCTTCAGAATAGTCATTCTCTGGCCAGAAGGAATAACTCATACCAAAACTGACTCATTCAAAGTATTCCACTTAGGACTGTTGTTTGGCAGTGGGGGCAAAAAGGAAACCCCCTAGGGTGACCATGGGAAGTGCCCTGAATTTTGTTTTCACTTAACCTGTGCTCACTTCTGTCCCATACCCTCATTTCATACCCTAGCTAAACTGCCTTCAGCTTTGTGCCTAAAAGCCTGACAGTTCTTGAAAGCCATTTCATTTGGGCATCAATCTCTTGGGGGACATGGGGACATCAGAGAGGGTGAAAAGAAGTCATCCAATATAACCTCTAATTTGTTCTTGCTGCACAAGCCTCCTCCATCTCCTTTTCTTGTTGTCTTCTTGCTTTATCTGCCTAAGGAATGTTTTACTTTAATAGCCCCTTTTGGATCTGACTTGGTTCAGTTTGACTTGCCAGCTGTGCCTCTTAGTCCTAGACTCATGATCATTTCATCACTTATATTCATATTAATCCCTCAATTGAAGCAATCTCTGCTATGCAGTGGGCAGAGAAACACTGTTCCAATGGACTATCCAGGTCACCTAAGGTCTGAGTCACCCTTCAGAGATGTTATAGTCTCTCCATTGAGAGCAGAGAGTGTGCTGGATGATGAAGCTTTCTCATCTGGACACCTCAGGGGAACAACCCTGTGTAAGAAAAATCCAGGCATCCTGGCTCCTTGCAGTCTCTCCTTGAAGAAGTCACTTCAGGCCGGGATATGGGAGCACCATCCAAGCTACCCAGCCCTAGATGGAGCCCTGCCTCACAAATCTACTGCTGGAAATTTCAGGTCACTGTGCAGTGACATTAGAGGAATTTTCACTCATCTTTATCATACACTGGCAGTGGATCAATCTGCCTGCTCATCCCTGTCTCTCTCCTCTCCCCACCTCCCTTCTCTTTCCATTAATCTTGTCGTCCATCTGCCTCCTGATCTCTCGGCATGCCTTGCCAAGTTCCCCATTCCCAGAGTGCAGAGGCACGTAGTTCAGCGGATGAAGGAGGTGGGGGGATGAAAAGCATTCCAGAAGCTCATCGGGAATACAAGTTACTGCCATCAGTAGAAAAACAGATGGCAGCAAGGCAGAGTGAAAGGAGAGGGCACGCAGAGAGGACTTGGAGCTGGGTGGAGAGGGGAATGGAGCAGCAGAGAAACTCCCATCTCTCTCCCTACTTATCTACCTGGAAAGAGATAGTTAGGATGCTGGTGTTATTCTCAGCAGCTTAGGAAGGTGTTTGCAATCTCTGAAGCAGTGTCTCCCAAGCCCTAAGACAAGCTTGCATCCACATTCCTCCCATGTCGAGGAACGAGGGATAGCTGAAGAGAGGCTACTGCCTGCAGAAGAGCAGAGAACATGTACAGAGATGAAGGCTACAAGTTACTGTGGCTGCTCATTTAACCTGTTCCTGCCATAGTCTAAAATGCTCTATGTAGTGGAGTAACTACCACCATCCCATCCAGACAGGACAAGGAACACAAGCTGCTTTTGAATGATCACAGCAGATGTGGGCAGGCTATTCTGGGAAGCCAGTATGCTCTGCAAGATGCTGGCCCTCATCACTCCTTCTCCTCTTCTTCATTGGTTGCAGGTAGCAAAGTTCATGGCAAGTGATTTAAAGCAGCATGCTCTAGACAGACCATTAGCAGGTAGAGCTTCATATTGTTATGATTGGATCAGGGCAAGAACTGAAATAGCTATTGGTCTGCCTCCTAGCCTAGCAATTCCTTCCTAATGTGACTCAGTGCTGAATGCAGACTGCTTCTGATACAGTTCTCTCGCTTCCTGGCATCTCCCATACCTCCAAGTTGACTTCTTCTCGTGAGTGAGTAGGGTGACTCTCTATTTGACTATGTGCATAACATTTTCCAGCCTCATTCTTCCCAATCTTCATCCAAGGTCCAGACAAGTTACCTCGTTTCCTTCTTTTATGTTGTTAGTGGGTCTAAAATCCTGGTGCTAACCAAGAGGAGAGTTCCCAATCTACAGCTTGGGCCTGTATATGAAGCAAATGATGCATGGTTTACAGTTCCTCCAAAATCACTGCTTGGCACCTCCTCTCACCCCAACCTGTCAGCATTAGCAGAGCAGGCAGCTTTTATTGCCATTTCCATGTCTGCAAGCAAAAGCAGCAGGACTGGGTGTGCGTGAGAAGCCTTCCCGTGTTCACCCACATGTGTGGTGTTTCTCTGAGGTTAGTAGTAGATACTAGGCATATTTCAAACCTTTAATCCAAGCCATCTGTAGCTGCATTCCACACGCTCTCTCAGATCATTGCCTTGCTTTCATCATCCTCTCCTTTTATCCTATTCCCCCTCCTCACTCCTCTTGTCTTCCACTTGTCTTATACGTATTCCAGACACAGGCCTTAGGTAGCCAACAGGTGACTCACACTGGCCATAGCAGCACACGTGCTTAGCTGACTGCCTGCAGCTCCTCTGGAAAGGACAGGTTACGGGCAGGTTCCCTGAGTCTCATCTCAGACCTAACGTGTGGAGAATGTGGGCATCCGTGGTCCTGCGATATCCCTCCAATCCAGCCTCCAGCCAAGCTTTCTCAGTGCAGTGCAACATGGTAGATTGAAGTGACCTGGCTCCTGTGCTCCCTTCTCTGGTTGAGTTTGGTCTGTTTCCATCTCCTGCAGCAGCCCTGCCTGTATGCTGGGGGTTATGTCCAGAGCCTTTGGCTTGAGCCCACTACTCTGGGTGAAGAGAGGCCACGCTAGAAAGTTGTCACTAGCAGAAACTGCCGGGAATTTTTCAGGTCTTCCCTGCAGAAGGACAAGGTCTAGCTGCCCTTATGTGCGCTGCTGGTCATGTTATCACACCTGTAAAATACTAAGCCATCTTCTGTTTTGTGGTTTTCCTGAATACTTGCTATGTAAATCACGAAAAAGTGATTGAAGCGTATCTGTGGATATAAGTTGTTCAAAAGTCCAGTTCAATGCAGCAGGTAGTCTGCAGGACTATCTATGGCCCTTCTGGCTACTATGCACAGAGCCCTCACTTGGCATGTCTGTGGCATTTGCCCAGCATCTGATAGCCATAATTAACCCTTTTGAAAGCATCTACAATAGTGGCAGTGGGAAGTCTTGCCCCAAATTAGGTCCCACTGCGTTTTAATTTTGCCATGGTCTTGTGGTAGGAGGCAGACTGTGACTCGCTCCCCTAGGCAAAACACTAGAGCCTGGGCCCAGCTGTAAGCAGCTGCCTCTGCTCATCAGCAGGGTTGCAGCACAGGCCAAAAGCTGAGTTTTGTTAAACTGCAGCTGGGATAGAAAACTGGGTGTGGAGGCTTCTGCCAAGAAAATAGCATCACCTCAGCCTGTCTTTTTTTGTGGCTCCATCTCTTTGTGAAAGATTATATCTAAAGGTGATGATCAGTGATGTCTTGTGTTGGATCAGGGCAAAAGTTCAGTCTCTCTGGGGCTGGCTGCAGGCGGAGATAACTCTAAGGCAGGGGCAACGTGTGAGGATGTGAGTGGGATGTCTGCAACCCGGGAACAGGACAGAAGGGCAGGATGCAGCCAGTGGTAAGTGTGATCACTGTGCATGCCTCAGAATCTGTCAAAGCCCTTCCTGCGCTGTGCTCTACCTGTAAGAGCAATGACAGTAAGAAATGCACATTAGTACATCACCTGCAACATCTTAAGCAGCCTTAGAAGCCCTCAGAATGGGTAGTTATTTAGCCACCATGGCCTACGTTATTGTCCCTCATCCCAGACCCAAGCGGGCCTGGATTTGTATCATGGCAAAGCTCAGCCCAGGAAATCAGGCAGAAGTGTGACTCTGGTGGGATGCTATCTCCTGGGCATGTGTAGAGGACTGGACCAGGTTCCCTTCCTAATCCCTTCACACGTCATGGAGCAGTACTTGCAAAGAGTGCTCTGTTTTGTCTCAGAAGTGGCCATTGACCTACAAGAGCAAAGCCTTTTATGTGGGGGAGGTAGAAGATAAGAATGGAAGCTCCTTGAGTACCTCCTGAGTATCTTTTCATGCTGCCCTTGCAACACTGGTTAGCACAGGTAGAACCTCAACAACTAGGGGTGGGGGAGATGGAGGAGGTAGACCTGAAGTCGCTTTTCCAAGAAGGAAAGAAACAAGGGGATTTGGCTGTGAAGTAACAGTAGCAGCAAGAAGTGACATATTTTGCTTGCTTCTTCAACAGTGGAGGACCAAGGACCAGGAGCCCCACAAGGCATAGCTGAGTGTGCATTCAGCACCTCCAAGCTGTTAGTATTTTTCTGTCCTATGCAGCTCAATTGCCATTCCCTCCATCCCTGCCTGTGTCCTGCTTTCCCCTCTCTCAGCTGATCACAGGTCTTGTACCCTGTGACACAGGCAGAGGGAGTGGAAATCTGCCAAAAATACACTCTGTAATAAAAATCAATGAGTTGCTTTTGCTCATAAATAAATATTCCCAACCTTAATCCATCCAACTGCTCTTCCAACATGAATATTCCTCTTCAGCTCCTTCATCCCTTGTACATTGTTTTTCTTTATGTTTAAGATCTGTGACAAGAACTTGGCAGAAACCAGATACAAGTGGGTCAGGAGGCCCTTGTGGTTTTCAGGGCTTGTTTTTCATAACCCGTTCTATCCTGCAACATATTTTGTGCAAGTGCTTTGCCAGGAGATCTAATCCACGGCAAAAGGCGAGCTGCTGAAGGGACTATTGCAGGCTGGTGCTAGTGGCATAGGAAGTCCTGGCTTCTCTCGCATGCACACAACACCAGCCTTGAGAACTGAGAGTGCTGGGGACCCATTTCTGAGCGCCAAAGTGCTTGCCAAGAGCGCTATCTACACACAGCATCTTCTTGTGCTCCCCTTTGCCTGTTCTTTCTTGCTTCTGTTTTCTTCTCCTGTTGCCCCTTGTCAGCACTGAGGTCGGTGTGTAGAAAGGATTAGGCTAAGGACCCTGCCGTGAACAGATCATAGATGCAGAAGCTTTTATAGACACCACAGAGGCAGAGACCTGCTTTTAGATGATGTTCATCCACTCCATCTTTCCATCTCTTTCTTTAGTCTTATTCCTGTAGGCTGTGACAATGGCCCTTCTGCATTGCTGTCTGCTGACAGTGTCTCTGAGAATGGAGACAGAGAAACTGTCAAGGCAGAAGTGTGTCCCCGTTCAGTATCCTGAGGTGCTACATGCTAACTTCTGCAGCAAAAGGTTGTCCAGACCAAATCCTTACCTGGGACATAGTTCAAACACCATGAAAGGAAGGACATGCTCTCCCAGTATGGTCATCTACAGCAACATTCCAATCAGACACCAAGCAGTGATTGAACCACTGTGCTCTTATCCTGTGGATTCTGGACTCCATTCCTGTCCAAACTCAATTCAGACTGATTCAACCAGGACCTTGGTGCCTGCAGGGAGACCCATGTTCATGGGACCATCTTTGTCCTGAAATCACCTGGAGCTGCAGCTACTGACATTGCAGTTAGGTCTATTGCTGGGAACTGGGCCTTTACTTATTTACCTTGGGCAGCAGAGTCCAAGTGATGACACATGGGATAAAACCAGAGCACACACCTCCTTCCAGCCTGTTGCCTGTTCCCTCAAGAGATAATTGTTGCTCAGTGGGTGCAGGTCACACATCTCCGGTCCCTCTGAATGGCCCTTGCAGACCTGGTTGACAGCAGCTATTTCTGATCCTGGAGAAGGATCAAAAGAAGGTCCCCGGAAGGAGGGTTTGCTGTTATTTCTCCTGCACAGCTTTGGTTTCTGACACCAAGTGAAGTCCACCTTGGCCTGTGGTGAAGGCAGAGTTTGGCTTCTTTTGTACCGCAGTCACTGAAAGCTGGGGCTGATATGCGATGATAGACTGTCTTTCTCAAGCAAGAAGCCTTTTTTTTCTTTTTTTTTTTCTTTCTTTTTTTTTTCTTTTTTTTTTTTCTTAGAAGAGGTGAAAAAGATGCTGGAGCTGAAGCAGGCATTTCTGAAGAACTGAGAAATCATGACGAAGGAGTTCCACATGTTGAGTGAATAGCTCAGGGACCCCAGCAAACTCAGAGACAATCAGCATTTCTCCATTTTATTTTCTGGCCATGTCTGAGATGATGGTGCAAGTCCATGATTTCTCCAAGCAAGCCATTCCAGGGCCATGGGCTTCCATGGTCATCCACCGTAGTTTAACAGGCCACACAGGAACAGCTCAGGGGGCAGAAGCTGGAAAACAGAGAAATAACGTATGAACTATTGGGCCTGTATGAATTTATTTTTATTTCATCTTCTTCAGGCCACTTGGCCCCAGTTGCCTCTTGCCAAATTTCTAAAGCTCTCTTCCCTCAAGCCGTGCTCACTTGGCCTTCCTCAGTGCGGCGGAGCAGGTAGCATTTGCCTGCGGATCAGGGTGGCTCAGGGCACTGAGACATCCCAATGAGCTTTCTGAGCAGCAGCCAGCACTCTTCCCTCTCTGCTCCTCGGTGTTTTTCAGAGCAGATTTCCTCTTTGCCTGCTGGACGGCCTCCGGAAGGAGAGAGGGAAAGTGAATGTGCTTGGGCTGTTGGGGGTGGTGGTGGAAATAATAAAATAAAAGACACACTGCAACAGAAAGAGGGCCAAGAAAAATATTTAAACCAAACAATGAACATTGTCGTTTCCTCCCACAGTCTGCATTCCCAGTCAACTTCCCTGGGCAAGCAGGAGGAGCCAAGAATTGCCGGGCCGTCTGCCCCACCAGTGTGTGTGTAAGGAAGGGGATGTTTCCTGGGGACACTGTGCGGTAGCATCACTTTAACCAGCTCCTGCCATGTCTGCAGCTGAAGGGACTGAAACAAGCTTTATTCTCTACAGAGAAGCACTGGTTTGGGATGCTGTTGAAGGGATAGGATCGGAAGGATGAGAGGGAGAATTTTCAGGTACCCAAGCAAGGATGCTGGGGTGATGGATGCACTAGGGTTTCAATTGAATCTGACCTTCAAGAAGGGCTTGGATAGGCTTCACATCATGTCAGAGATGTGCTAGAATGCACTTTTTGGAATATTTTGGCTAGGTGAAGTGGGAAGGAAGGCTATGCAGTTGAAATAAGATGCACTATTTTTCCTGCCACTGGCAAAGGGCTATCACAGCCTCTTCAGGCTTCCTTTCATCGTTGCCCATCTGTGGAAGCCTTCACCCCCTCAGCCAGCTCCATCCCTTGATATACAGCGGCAATACTTGCTTGCTTTGCACCCAGGATGCTGTTCCTCCTGCAAGCCTTAGGTCCTTTAGACTTTCAGCTCTTTGTGGGGTGATGTCCTCAAGCCTTCGGGACTCCTTGCTGCCTGTGCTGTCACATATGGAGTGCCAGGCCTGCCATAGTGACTTTGGAATGAGCCTTGTTTTGGGCTGACATCCCAAATGCCATCAATTGTCATGACAAGAGCACAACCAGCAATGGCAAAGTTGCTACAAGAGGCACAGCCGTGATCATAGAGCAAAGGCAGCTTTTCTGGGCTGGCCCTGCCTGTCTCCTGTGCTGAACTGATGCTTCCCTGTTCCTCTGCAGTTGCTTGGAAAGTTACAGCTGATGAGGAATATAAACACCAGCACGTCATCAGTTGCAGGGTCTCACAGTTATCTGAGCATTCAAAGAGTTTGCCCAGTCATTTCTGATATCTCAAACTTCAAAGCCAAAAATACTGATGCCTAGGGGGAAAGACACAAGGACAGGAAAGTTCTTGCTGACTTAGAAGCAGCATAAAGGAAAACTACGTGCCCTCCTTCAACCACTGCAAAACACAGGACACGTGCAGCCTCCCAAAGCCTGGGGGACACATTTTGCTGTCCTGTAAATCTGGGCTTGATCCTCTGAAACTGGGATATGGACTTTTTCTAACTGCAGACAAATCGAAATCGCAAGCGCTTTCCATCCCAGTCAGGAGCGCAGGAACAGACTTTCTGCTGGAGTGAGGAAGGAATTCTTCCCTCTTGCTGGGGTCATGTTACATAACTGGCCAGGTGCATGTTGTATTTTCTTTTTACCACCTTCCTCCAAAGCATCTGGAATGGGTCACTGCCAAACTTCAGGTCTATTCAACTAGCACAAAACTTGCATTCCTAAGAAATAATGTTCCTCAAGTATCTGTGAAGTAGCATCAAAATCTGTGTGATACTTATATCATTTGTGATTTATTCTTCATACTCAAGTACCTTCCCCAAATCCAACTTCTCTGTCTTGCTTGCTTCCTTTCCCTTGCTCTGTCACCCCCTTTTAAGTTCTTTCACAGCGAATCAACCTACACAGAAAGTTCTTTGAAAAAAAAAAAAAAGTATGAGGATGCTGGCCACCTCACTGATGACACTGGAAGAAAGAGAAATCAAAGGGCAACTCTAGGACTTGGGATTTGCTCCAACACTGTTTGACGATGTAAAAGGCTTGGGAAAGGAGCCAGCGCACAAGGAGAGAGCCAGCAAGCTCGGCCCCAGCTTGGAGGGATCTGCAGGGTCAGTGGAGAATGTTGTGTACAAGACACGGCTCCCTGGACAGCATCTCCCAGGAGCTCCCAGCGAGCGAAAGGACACAGCAAAACCCTGAAACGCCCAGGATGCTGCACAGCCTTAACGCGCGTGCAGAGCCAAGCCAGCTGCAGTGCAGCCTGGGACATCCATAATCCTTTCTCAGATTCTGCTTTTTCCTGCAATATTCCTCCTCCCCACTCCCCCTTCTTTCATCTCTATTCCCAGTTTTGAGAGCATGTGTCTTTTTTAGCCTATTTGAATTGCCAAGCATTTGATTCATGGTTGCTATTTTTATTACGGTAGCACAAATCTCAGGCCCTGGTGCCAGATGCTGCACCTCCACGTGCTAACACATGCCCCAGTGAAGCTACTGTCTGAATAAACAAGGAAGACAAACGTGGAGAGCGGGGAAATGAGCCGACCCAGCCCGGCTCGCTGGCTCGCTCCAGCAGCCCCGGGGTGTCATGCAGCCTAGCAGAGAAGCTCCATCTCGCTAATTCAGTGCGAGGCAGCTGCAGCAGTTGCCTTAGTCACTTTTTCCCATTTTATACAAGCTGTTTGAATTGATTCTTTTTTATCCTTGCATTGGAGGATGCATATTCTGGCAGTTGAAACTCAACTGGATCACATGCATTTGCCTTCACCTGGCTGCATTTGCCTTTCCACATTTTCCTCCAGAGCTACACAGGTTTTTGCTTTGTTTTGTTTTGTTGCCAGCATCTTTAAACTTAAGTATTTCTGTGAGTTTCTGACATGGGCAAACTTTCCTTCTCCCACTACTGACGTTGCTTTCTGTGGATCTACCTCAGAATCTCAAACGTTGCCTGGAAAAAGGTCATGTGCATCTTTTACACATGCACACCTGTATGTAGCCCTGCACTGGAAATGTCAGTTTGTGCAGCCAGTGTCCTCCTCTGCCTTGCTGCTTGCAAAACCGAATGAGATTGGCAGATGTATGGCCAAGTGAATGTCAAGCCCACGCCTGTATCCTTATCAATGAAGGTGATCCATCAGCATCTTTGTTTTCCCTTTCTGCTTACAAAGACTGAAACCAACTGGAGGTCCTTGAGAAGTCAAACCAATGGGATTCATTTTATCTCCCTTGGAAAATTACTGAAAGAGGCAGCTCCTTGCCAGCCCAACTTCGGAGTTATTTCAGGAGCATATAAAGAATGAAAGTCTCTTGCCTCATCAAGGGGCAGATTTGCAGCCATCTGCTAGGCAAAAGTACCAGCTACTGTGGCAGTGTAAGAGCCACATCACTGGACTATGGAGAAACTGAAGAGCTTGCAGTGCTGGCTTAGCTGCCCTTCCTTCATAGCCCTGCTGTTCTCCTAAGTTCTTCACTTCTTCACACCTAGGCTCCTTCACTGGGGGTTATGCTGACCCAGGATGGTCTTGAAGTGTTTGGCTCCAGTAGAGACAAGAAGAGAGAGGAAGAGATGTCGCTTGTGTGATACACAAATGCTGTGGGGCTGTCACTGCCATGGCTCGCCTGCTGTGCTCGCTGGAATAGCCTGGGCTGTGTGGGTGCTGCGTGCGAGGGGTCTGGATAGCTCACAGAAACAGCTCTGTTTCTGGGACGAGCCGCTGTTGCAATACCTGCAGCGGGCCGAGCACAGGAGGGCAGAAAGGTCCTCGCATCAGGCCTGCAGTGGGTGGGAATGGTCACAGGCCTTGAGCAGAGCCGGTCTGACCCGTGCCATGCCGAGGCCAGGGCCACCCCGTGCCCTGAAATGCTGGTGGCAGCAGTGAGACCAGAAGGAGGAGGACAGGAAACACCTACCTGGAGGTAGATGTAGACCCTCTACTCGGGAGGTAGCTGCGGGGAGCCTGGGCAGCTGGGCATAGCAGAGCCACCGGTCCCCAAACCATGCTTCTGGCTCTCTTGAGCCTCGAGTCCAATTAGTCATTTCTTATTTTCCCCTCATATGTTTTTCCAGTGTAATTTGGAGCATGTGTTGTTAAGTTTCCCCAACAAGTGTTGCCATAGGAGCCTCTATTTGTTTAGGGTGGGGTTGACGGGTTGAGGGGACGGGGCAATTAGCCCTAATAGGTGTAGAGAGAAAGCGGGAGCCTTTTGTTCTCAGCCCTGTCCCTGTCTCTGTCCCCCCCCAGCCTTGCACACAAGACACGGTCTGGAAATCATTTCAGACCTGTGCAGCCAGGACAGGCAATCCTCCACAGCAGTTATATGGAAACTACAGAAAACGTGGGTTTTGTTTTGCCAGTGAGTCATGACATATGGAGCAAAGCTCAAGGAAAAACTCCACGGCATGGAATGCAGCAAAAGCAAATCACACCCAGCCACTTCCCCGCCAGCGGCCGCGTGAGCCCCCAGCCGGTCCCGGCACCTGCCAGCGCCAGCCCCTCGCAGAGCCGCCTTGCGCCGCGAATGGAGGCCTTCCTCACCTGCCGCCCTCTCCTGGGGAGGTTCTCGCTCCTTTAGGAGCTCCTAGCAGTTTCCACTGGGGAAAGAGTGTTAACCCTGGCACCCTGACATGCCCTGGTCTTCGCACAGAAGAAAGTGACCCTAAAGGGCCCCAGTGCTGGGGCTCAGCTCAGTCCTTCCAGCTCCCTCCAGCAGGAACCTGGTGGGCAGCCTCTGGCAAGTGCCTAAGCCCCCTCTTCCTCAGTTTCTCTATGTGTGAAATGGCACTAATATTTCTCTGCTTTGCTGAGGGGTTGGGAGAGTTTCTACAAGGTGAGAGACCTTTCGCAGATGGTGCTTTTCTCTCGTGTTGTCCTGATTTGCACGTGTCACCAGAATAAGTTTTGTAAAGAAGTTTTCTCCAGGGCTTTGCGCACCATCCAGAAACTAAGCTGTCATCCCCAGGAGCTCAGGTTTCCTGGGAACGGAAAGCTCAGATGAGCAGTAGGGCAGTATGAACAGAGGTATCTAGGCCAAGCTTTGGGTGTCTATCTGCACTGCCACTGAGCCCCAGAAAGCAGATGTCATGGCCATGGCAATGAGGGGTGTCAAATCACTTTCCACTGCTGCTTTCTGGATGTGTGAGCGATGTTATCCTTACATGCCAAGGCTCGCCGTGCCTCAGTTTCCCAACTGTAAAAAGGCTCATCCTTTCTTCTTCTCAGGCAAGATCTTTCAGGCAAATGCAGTCTTTCCTTTGATGCTTGGATTTGGCCCACAAACTGTAATTGTGAGTCATACTGCTACCCTTGACATGGGTCATAATCCCTGCTCTTATTTCCTGTCCTGCATGAAACAAAAGTGATTATTAATTAGCATTGGGTCCACTTGTGGTCCTTGTGAGTCATGATGGCAAAAGGCTACATCAGTAACCAGGTTTGGTCATAGTTTTCTCATGGCAATAAATGGCAATATCCTCTGTTCTTGCATGCTGGCTTCAGTGTAGTGAAGGCCTGTCATGGTGTGCTGACCTTTCTCAGCCTCAAGCTGGTTGGCTAAGTGGTGCTGCTGGCGAGTGACTTTCAAAGGCAGAGTTCTGGTACATTTTGAGAAGCCTGGTTGTCATTTGTGGCCACCAGATCCAGGGAAACGGAGCAGCTACTTTCATGAGCAAAGGAGTGACAAGCTTTCTGCCAGCAGCCTTGCAGAGGACAGCAGCCCTTCGGGAGCACAGCCCCATTTGTGGGTCAGCAGCTAACAGCACGGAGCCTAGAGCGAGAGAAGCATTTCATTACTAGTCACACAGCTAATGAATGGCCTCTCCGTTCTGTTAGCACATTTATTTGTTACTTGGCGGTGCTGATGTGTATCTATGATAAATAAACCTCAGTTGCAGATTGTTCCTGACAGTTCATTGCAAATGCTTCACAGGCAAGTTATTTAGTTACACCAGTCACACATCATTGTTTCTCAGCCCTAGTTGGCTGCTTCTCAGCCCTAGTTGTTTCTTTTCTCTGATCAGATGACTAAACAATAATAAAACAGATTTCTGAATGGCTGCTTGTGCCATTTAACATTTCTGGTCAGAAAGCTATTCTGCTGGCTTAGCCCTCTGTTTCCATGTTAGAGATGAAAGCAGAGAAAGCTTGTTAATGATGGGCCGTTTACTTGAGCTGCATCAAGGCAAGCTGAGCTCTGCAAATTCTTCCTGGTTCAGGTAGACCCAACAGTGTTTTATAGCAGAGCAGCAAACGGCACTGGGCTATGCCAGACAAAGAAGATGCACTGTTCACAAAGCACATACAACGTCAATATTATTCTGATAATGCAAAATCCTTGCTAGGCAAGTGGGCTTTTCTGAAGTGGCCACATGATTTAGGAGTAGAAATGCTGTTGACTTTGATGGGAATTTGTGCTCCTGGATTACCTGCAGAGTTTGGAGATGCCTGCTCTCACTTACAGATGTTCCCAGAACATGAGCATTAGCAGCAGTAAATGCATTTGCAAGTCCTAGGGAATGACCACAGGCATTCACCTCATTTAATTGCTTCCTGTGTAGCTCTAGGAAGGCCACGCAACCATTGAATTTCCTTACACTATCTTTACAGAGGGTAGGATCTGGGCCTTGAAGAGGAGGTATGAAGATGAAAGGGTCCATGTTGCCAGTATCTCTGCTTATCAGAATGCCAGTGTCCTCTGTATGCGATCCAGAATTGGATTTTGCTTGTGGAGAGCTAGCAGTTAATAAAGATTGCTTCTCTAGTGACCCTTCTCAGCTAGCCTAGGAAAAGCAGTCTTGTGCTCCAATCTGGCAAGGTCTGGCAGAGTCAAGTGTTGCAGCAAAGGCTAGATCCTCTAGAGGAGAGTTTAGAGGAACTTGGTGACATGTTCCTTGCCTGCATGCTCAGGACCTGGGCCAGATCAGGAACATTCTGGAGAAAGCTTAGTCTCTGCAACCAGCACTTGGCAATGTTTGGCTCAGCTTAGACACAAGTATTTCTGGGAGGCTGCCTGCTCTTTCTCATAATTCAAGGAAGAAGGACACTGAGGACACTCAGATATTGAACAAGATCCTCTGTTGATCCTCCTATCATACTCGCTATATATGATGCTGTCCAAGCTGCATCACAGTGCTTACCTTCACAGTCAAGCTTTTAAATTAAAAGAAAGAGTGTTGCAGGGAAAAGCTGGGGCAGCTTCTTACAGAGCCCAACTCTGCACTCCTACAGAGCTGGATTACAGTGGAGCTGCTGATGTAAGGCAGTAGTGGGGCCGCTGTGCTGTGCAGAGCAGCCAGTGAACTCACTGCCCCTTGAATGACACTACACTCCAGAGGGTAGCACCCAGAGGCATGGGGACTTGGAACTTTTGGCATTCAGTGGGACCCTCTCTGATGGTATGGATTTGATGCCTCACTTCCTGATGCAGTTCTCTTGGGTGGAGAAATCTGATCCTTGAGCTACAGCTGCTGTCCTCTTAGCAACAAGTCTTCCATACACGCCAAATGGGATATCGGCTTTCTGTTGTTGCTTTGGTTGTGAAGAGGTGGCTGTGTGTTGTGCTCTGCCCTTTATAGTGGTGCCTGAGGGACTTGCTGAGGATCTGAGGTCTCTGCTATTAGGATGAACCTTGCACTTTTGAATAACCCTTTCAGCCACAACTTATTTCTCTGCCTATAGCCTTTCCAAGCAGATGGCTGGTGTGACACCATCAACAACCGGGCATACTGCCAGTATGACGGGGGTGACTGCTGCTCCTCCACACTGTCCTCCAGGAAGGTAAGTGAGCATCTTCTGTGGCTCAGACCACGATTTAGGATTAAGCATTCACAATTCACCATGCTCTTTGGCTTTGATGGCCATGGGACCAGGATTAAAAGACATTTCTTCCCTAAGTACAGCACAAAACAATGTTTTTAAGCCAAAGCCAGCTGCAGCTGATGGACGTTATTCTATTGATTACAGCAGGGTGTGGACCTGGGCCAACAGGGCTCAACGCTCAACCAGGCTCCCACTCAGGCTCATGGAATTCCTTCTCATTTAAGATGCAAGTCCCTGCAAAATTTCTTCTGTAGGATTTAGTGCTAGTTGTGATGAGTCAGAAGGCACCTTGCTGCATAACTGCACAATCTCAGGGGACTTGATTTCTTTGTTGACATCCACAAGCCCAGTCCAGACTGTCTTTCCTTCTCATGTATCCCAGGAGGGAAGGAGGGATTGATAATGTAAAGCTGGCAATCCTGAGATGCACAGACCTTTCGTGTCTCCCATTGCAACGTCCCCTCCCACCTAACTTACTGTCCAGCACTCACAGCCCATCCTTCCTAAATGTATCCAAGAGCAAACAAATGAGATAATTTCTCATTGCAAAAATATGTGAATTTGGATCTTCTGGTCTTTGTTGTGGAGCTTGAATCATTTTTCCTTTCATCACACATATACACACACAGAAAGGAAAAATAAAATCCTGGGAAGATCCAGTTCAGATAGGAGGGAAAAGGCTTTACACCCAAGTGATGAGTGAAATCTTCCCAGTGATATCATGACATCTTTGGAGCATGGCATGGCTCTCAGGAGGTCTGAGACATCTCGATCCCCAGAGTAAAGGACAGGATTGTAATGGAAAGTGCAGGAATTCATGTCCCAGAGAAGACCCCACCTCAGCTCACATCCTCCACAGGTCCTAGCTGTCCAGCCATGCTCCATCATATCCTCCATCACTTTGCTATTATGGCAGATATAGGAATATGGGTTTCTAACACAAAGCAACCCCCTTCACTCTTTCACTGGCTCAGGCTGTGAAAAATTTAATGTGCTTCTACAGTAAGAAAATCTCTTGGCTTTTTGCCTGGTTTGCATAAAAGCCTCAAGTAGAAATTGCTTCCTCAGCTCCTACAGCCCACTGCTAGGCAATGGTCAACCATGAGCCAGATGCTTTGCTGGTACCTGCCCTCCCTGTTCTGCTGCCACCAGCTAAGGCAGAGGTGACACAAGGTTGCTTAGCCATGTAGAGCTGAGGTAGAGAAAGCCACGACTAGCGGTACAGCTGAGGCAGGAAGAGTCCAGAGCAGCTTGAAGGACAGGGCCATGGAGTATGATATGGACAAAGGGTGGTCGTCTAACAAGGATGAAATTAAACCTGAAACCTAGAGGTACCTCACTACTGCTAGCTCCAGAACAAAAGCCCCTAACCACCATGGGAGATTTCTCCCAAGGATTTGATATTTGGGGCACAAGCCCTCATGTTGACGCTTGATTGAAAAATTTGCAACACAAGTTACCAGAAAGAAAAACTCAAAAGAACAAAACACAGTGGATCAGAGTTAGCACCAGGGGTACATTGGAGCAGAGACTATTTCTCAGTGAGGATGGAGCCTGCTGGTCTCCACAGCATCAACAACCTCCAGAACATACTGAGAGTGTTGGTCTGTCCATACAGGGGTGGAGAGGGTTTGCTGAGGTGAGGATTCCCAGGGGGCTCAAGGCAGAGGCTCAGTCCAGAGTTACTTTTCCCTTTTGGTGCCTGTAGGTCATCCCGTTTGCTGCTGACTGTGACCAGGACGAATGCACCTGCCGTGACCCAGCAGCTGAGGAGAACCAGTAGTGGCGCCACGAACGGCCTCGCTCGGTGAGACGAACACCAGAGGAGCAAAGGGGCAACAACAGAGGCTGCTGGGAGGGTAGCAAGAGACACAAGGTGGGTCAGGAGACATCAAAGGAAGAGCCGGACAGTTGGGAAGAAGGCAACGCGGGCACCAGCGTCCTGCGACACCTCATGCACGAGGAACGATGGGCACAGCGGGGATGGAGCAAGACCACCAAGGAGCCCGTGGGCAGAGGACAGATGTATTCACTGCACTGCTGCGGTCCCCTCTCATCACTGCACCCTTCCCCTCGGGCTCCCTCCCAAACCAAACCCGGCACCTGGGGCCCGCCGTGCACACGAGTGGGCTCACCGAGGAGTCTGGCTGCTGCCTTGGCCGCATGCTGGGCTGGGCTCCAAGCCAACAGCTGAGAAGCTGCCACGGACACTTGGTTCTGTTACTGCATCGATGGGTTGACAATTCTGAGTGTCTGTCTTTGCTCTGAATTTTGTCACTATTCCCCCCGCCCCCCTCTACTGTATAGGCTTCTTTTAGCAAGGTCAAGGTAGTTGTGATTTCCCTGCAAATATTTAAACTTAATTTTATATATATATATATACATATATATAATATATATATAAAAATATATATTATATTTTCTTTGCTCTTTATGAAGCTGAGAAAGGATATCCTTTGTCACACACCCATGCTGCTGTGAAGTACAAACCATTGGGAAAAGTGCAGGTAGGGGCAGGAAGAGTAGGGAATTTCCCTTCATTTGCTAAGAAGGAGCTGGAGAGAGGACAGAGAGAGAAGCCAAATTGGACGATGAGAGGAGACAGCTCCCCGGGCACACGGCACGCAGGCTGGGACCTTGAGACGCTCTCCGCAGCTACAAATGCCGAGTTTTGCTGTTGGGATTTGCAGGCACCTTGCCTTTCTGTGGTGTGGGTCCCAAGACAGGATTCTGAGGTACAGCTGTACCTGCAAAGAAATACTACTGTACCCTGGACTTATTCCAGCCCCTGCTGCAGCCCAGGCGAGCAGCACTTTGCTGAAGCACAGTCTCTGCCCGCTCTTTGGGAGACCTCCGGGAAGGGTGACATGTCCATGAGGACTGTGGTGTGGCGGGCAGGAGCAGAGATGCTCCCGTTGCTCTCCACTTTGTTTCAGCAGGTGATGACCCAACTAGATGAGAGATGTAGAGGGCAACAGAGAGTAACCATCCTATGCTCTGAAATGAATGAAGTGAAAGAGCTGCTTTTTGGTTTCTTTCCCCCCATGCCCTTTCTAAACATAAGCTTCAGCAGCGTGGCCAGCAGCTCTGTGAGGAGATGAGACCCAGAGCACAGGGAGAGATGGGGCACAGAGGACATGTCAGGAGACTCTTAACATCGTCTTTTCCCGTTGAGCTTCTCCTTGTTACTGAATCAAGGGGCAAACCCTGTGTGCCTGCAGCGGGGTGAGGCCAGGAGCAGGGTTTGGCCAGCATAGGAGCAATGGAGAGAGGGTGACACAGTGTGGAGAGACTGGGGATTGTCAAGGCAGCCATCCCATGCTGGGGCTTTTGCTGGCCTGCGCTAATTTTCGTCTGGCATCTCCAAAAGCTTTGGCAGGATAGGAATAAAGGCATCTAGACATCCCACCTGGTGCCCAGAAATGAGATGCTTCGTCCTCCTGCAAGCCTTTTTTCACCCCCAAGAGTACCCATGGCTCCTTGATGGGTCACTTCACAGCAGGGAGCAGAGCTCAGCAAATAATTCGCTGCTCCTGGAGCACCTGCTGGGCTGAGCCAGCCCGCACGGCCCCGTGCGGGGAGCAAGAGGCCTGTCACCCTGAGCCAAGGTGCTGCCAGCCTGGCGGAACCCTGCGAGCGCCGGGCCCAGGAGGGCAAGCAGAAATGAGGGAGGCAGCGGCGGATGTGTGGAATGAGGGTGACACTCAGAGGGAAACATGAGAATTTCAGGTACCTGCATCGTGCCATGTCAAACCCTTCGCCGCCTGACTTCAGCATTAGCTGGCTGCTGGAGGACAAGGCAGGCCATTAAAGGGGGAGCCTAAGTATGCAGAGACCAAATTTTTACTGTCTTAGTATGAAAAGCTTCGTGTCAGTAGTGACTCGCCCAAAGGTCCCTTGTCCCCGCTGGGGCGCAGGGCCGCACGCGTCGCTGGCACCTGCGCCGGCCCGACGGGCGGCGCGTGGCCTGGGGAGGGGAAGTGCTGGCCAGGTTGGAAGAGATTTGTGCTTCTCGTGAACAGATTGCTTCTGCGTACCGAAATATTGTTCTTCTATAGCGACACTGAGCGGTCTTTGTCCCCTTTAGGGTTTTATTCACAACGGAAGCTGCTACTATTTTTATTTTTTGTATTTGATAATTATTTTTTATAAAAATCTATGAAAAATAAATAATCTTCTCATCCTCCACCTCTTCCGCCTCATTGCACGACTGTCCCAGAAGGGGGAGGGAGGAGGGTCAGTGGCTCCTGGGACCTCCAGTCCCTTCCCTGCCCCAGGCTGTGGTCTGTCCTAACCGTTGTCCCAAGCACGTGGGAGAGCTCCCTTTGGCTGTGGCTTCCTTTTGCAAGGGGAGGTGGGATGGACAATTCTCACCATGTTCAACCCCACCACTGCAGCAGCTTTGGCTTTACGCCCATGGTGAGCACACATCTACAGAGTCTTTGAGATACCAGTGTTTCCATCCCAGCTTGTCCAGACGTGTTAGTGCCAGCGAGCCTGAAAGGTAACCAGCACAATCTGTTGCAATTAAATGGGCTTTCACCACAAAAATGACCCGTTTCTGATCTCTTTTGTAATTATTCCATCATGAAAAGCACCGCTTGTTCCTCTCCCCTCAACAAAAGCGATGCCCTAGCTGCCCCGTGCACATCAAGCAGAGGCAGTGCCTCCCTTCCCTACCTCTCGTGCACAGCTAGCTAGTGTCTTGGTGCCCTCACTCTCTTTGGTGGTGTTCAACCACCAAATACTTTGCACACACAGACAGGGAAATCGCAAAGAGTATCCCAATAGGCTGAGCTAAAACAGTGACATACCTATCCCGGCCTCCATCATGCCTGCATGTGCGGCCAGGCCAGGTTTTAAAGTCCTGCCACCTCCTGCTTTGGAGGGGCAAGAGCCACCCGGGCTGGCAGTGGTCATGGGCACATCTAAGTCTGGACCAACATGCACAGGTGTCCCTGACACCGGGACCCGCAGGGTTTTTACCAGGATGAAACTCTACCTTTCCTAGGAACTCAGGGAGAAGGGCTTGCAGGGCTTCTCCTCATTTCTGACGGCTGCATTTTCCATCATTGGGGTTTCTGAGTTTCCAGCCTATGTTTTCTTTCTTTTTACAAGGCAGTTTAGCCCCAGGAAATAAAAACGCCCTGAAGAAAGAAAAAAAAAAAAAAAAGAAAAAAAAAAAGAAAAAAGTCCTTTTGATTTCTAATGGCAGCTAGAAGAACACACATGGCATTTCAAGTGGACTTGTTCTGGGGCCATTTCAAGCCTCTCCCTTCATCAGGCTGGGGTGCTGCAGGTGATGTCCCAGGGCAAAGGCCACTGCTGGGTCCGAGGTCCCTTCTCCCAGCCCGTCAGGGCCAGCTCACAGATCTCCTACCTGCGCTGGCGCGCGGGGGTCTCTCAAGGAAGCCCTTGGCGGTTGCACAGCTCCCTGGCAGTGCTTGAAGTGGCCAAAGCCGTGCGAGAAGCTATTTATCTTTCCTTTGCCACACTCCTCCTTTCCAAACGGTGGAGAAGGTGAGTCACGGCTGAGCAAGTGGAAAGAGCGGAAAGGGCTGAAAACCAGCCGTGACTGCAGTGGGCCAAGGGAACTGAGGGGCTGCTGCGAGGGGCCAGGGCACTGCTGCTCACGGGGACGGTGTCCAAGCACTCGGGAGCCCCGCACCTCCCTGAGCGCCCAACCACTCCGATTCCTGGCCCCGGGCCGAAGGCTACAGAAAGCAATAAAATTGCCTCCCACAGGGTTGACATGAGGGAGTCAAGGTCCTTCCTCCAAACGACCGGCAAACAGGTGGGAACAGGTGGCCAGTGACCACAGGTCGGTTGGGGCCCTCCTGCTGCCAGCAATCACAGGCAGATGTACAAGGTCCTGATTGAAACAAGCTGAGGTGCCTCGGGTTCATGCCACTGCTGGAAGCAAGCGAGGCCTCTGCAAGCCCTAGCGCCATCTCTCTGTGTTTTGGTGGCAGGGGACATGGAGCTGCCCCACACGTGGCACGCCATGGGCTGCGATGAAGAAGCCCAAAGTCAAAGCAGGGGTTGTTTCTGATGGGGACAGTCAACTCATCGTGAAGTTTCCTCCTGTTCATCTTTATTTCACCCCACTCTCCATTCCGTCTTTAAGGCCTGCTTCTTGCAGGCATTTCTTACTTTGATGTTGCCCTCTCCAGTCTGCTCTGCCTCCTTCTTCTCTTTGCACGGACACTCCCCTGAAAAGAAAGAGCAGGTGACACCAGATGTCCATCCTCTCTGGGGCACAGCTCCAAAAATAATACTTTTTTGCCAGGGCCAGATTTGCTCCCATGGAGGACTGCACATGATGAGGCTCTGTAGCCTCAGGATTTGGAGAGAGACCACCAAGCAACCAAGACCCAAACCTTAGGTTTTGTGTTTAAAATGAACAGGGCATCTGGCTATGGCAATAGTTAAGTGAGAAGCTGTTTTCCATGAACTGTTTTCCAGATCCATTCCTCCTTTCTGTCAAGCAACCATTCTCAAGACAGGCAGACTCCTTTGTCCCCAAGACAAGGGGTCCAAGGAGTTGAGCAGGGTGGAGGCTCTTTTAATAAACAAAATCAACAAGTTGGCTTTAAAAGCTCTGTTAGCAGTTAACGATGCTTGCCCACACAGCTGGGAAAAAAAATGAGGCACCTACCAGGACTGTGGAGACACATGTGTCCTGTGCAAAGGCCTAAGCCATGGCATGTCTTTTCTGCACTAAAGTGAAGATACCCTACTGGTATCCACTTTTAGACAAAGGATGAATAAGGACTGCTTGCTAATGGCAACTCTTTCAAGCACGTATTCACATGCATACTTGAGCAGCACTTTCAACCATGGAGGTATCAATAGCAGCAAGGTATGCACTGAAGCAGAGCACTGGGTTGTGTGTTTCCTTCTTCTCTAGGGCCCTCAAGATGGTGACAAAAAAGATGAGTGGATTTTCCCTTCAGAGCTCTGGGCCCGAAAGAAGGGCTGGCTCGCTTGACAGAGACAATATGATGGCCAACAGACATGGCAAGCAAAATGAGAAGATGGGCAGATTTGGATGTGGAGGTGTTCCTCCTCACGGAAATCACACTGAAGGGACTCTTCCAAGCTTTCTCCACTCTTTGTCATCCTCATTCAGCAATTCAGGCAAACACTATGGAAAGCCATTCCTCTTCGGAGAGAAAAAAAAAAATCTCCTTCCTAGCAAATAAATACCTGTGTTGCCCTCTACCTTCTGATTCGGGGAGGATCCCACCTGAGTTGTCCCCATGTTGTTAATTAGCAGAAGAAAGACCTGCAGTTAGCAACTGGAGTCTTGAACAGATGGGAAGACAAGCGAAGCAAGTTTGGAGGTGAACTGTGGCCACCTACCAAGCTGTGGGTTAGGTGCGAAGAAGGGGCATCTGGGGAAACTCCAATCTTCGGGAAACACAGACCCTTCCTAAAAAGCTGCCATTTTTTCCTTCAGTCAATGATGTATCCTTTACAGCCCACTAAGCTCTTGGGGTGGCTTTCTCCAAACCTCTATTACTCTATTACTCTCAAATCAGCAGACCTCCACAGAGATTTTGCTCTGGTGAAGGTGCCTGGAAGAGGGTGAAGAACCAGCCACACAGAAATGGTCTTGCGCTACAGAGCACCCTTGCAACCACACACTTTGCTGTTCCCATGCTCTTGCACCCCACTGACACATGGACCGTCTTCTCCTCCTCCTCCCTATGTCTCATTCCACAGCCACTGGTTATTGTGCAACGAGACGGTGGCAGCCACAGTACTTAACTGCATGGAAAATAGCAGAAGGAAAATATTGGGAGTATTTTTAGCTTATTTTCCTGCAATTTAGCAGCAGGAAGAAAAAAAAAAAAAAGATCAACTTGTTCCATGAGACTTAATGAAGTCTGGTTTCCTATGGATTCATGTTCTATATCCCTGAAATCCCCCCTGGCCCATATACAGGCATCCTGTCCCCCCACACACAACCATCTCCTTCAGGTGTTTCCCACCATTTGGCAGGGTCAGACAGATAAGGTTAGTTAATGAGCTAGCCATTACATATGCACTCATTGGCCTCCTGGCCCAAGTGCTATACAAGAAACTGGATTCTAACCAACTTCTCATCTGTGGAGGCACCTCTTCGCGTCTCTTGCCTCTGCTCAAGCAATGATTTCCCATAGCTTGTTGGAAGTCAATACTGTTGACACTGCTACTCTTCTGTTAGGAGTCTTCCAAATTGACAACAGATCTTTGCAAGCAGCTGACCACCAGACAACATAATCATATTCACCTTATTGTCTTAAAAAAAAAAAAAAAAAGGAGGCTAGAAGAAGGGGAGAAGGAACGTCTCTTTGGAATCTGCATGCTAGTTTCTGAAGTCCAGCAAGGCCTTTCAATCATTATGAAGAAGCTCAATGGTTGCTACCAGCCCGGCCTTTGGGAGTACCAACAGACTGTCAGGCTGGATGGAGCTCTGCAGGCTTTGAGAAGCTGAGGTCTGTCACAGAAGCACAGAAAGGTTGAGGTTGGAAGGGTCCTCTAGGGATCATCCAGGCCAACTCCCTGCTCCAGCAGGGACACCCAGAGCTTGTGGCACAGGGTGGCATCCAGGTGGGTTTGAAGATCTCCAGAGAAGGAGACTCCACAACCTCCCTGGGCAGCCTGTTCTGGGGCTCTGGCACCCTCACAGCAAAGAAGTTCTTCCTCACATGGAGATGGAACAGCCTGTGTTTCAACTTGTCCCGTTACCCCTTGTCCTGTCACTGGCCACCACCGAGAAGAGTTTGGCCCCATCCTCCCTACATTCTCCCCTCAGGTACTTCAACATGTTGATCCAATCCCCTCTCAGCCTTCTCCAGGCTAAATAGGCCCAGCTCGCTTAGTCTTTCCTCATACAAGAGATGCTCCAGTCCCTTCATCATCTTCGTGGCTCTGCACAAGACCCTCTCTAGAAGCTCCACGTCCCTCTTGTCCCAGGGAGCCCAGAACTGCACCCAATGCTCCAGGTGCTTCCTCAGAGCCGAGCAGAGGGACAGGGTCCCTCCCTCGCCCTGCTGGCAACGCTCCTCCTGATGCAACCAAGAACCCATTGGCCTTTTTGGCCACAAGGGCACATTGCTGCCTCATGGGTAACTTGGTGTCAACCAGGGATCCCAAATCCCTATCCGCAGAGCTGCTTTCCAGCAGGTCAACCCCTAATCTGTGCTGGCACCTGGGGTTATTCTTGCCCAGGTGCAGACTCTGCACTTGTCCTTGTTGGACCTCAGGAGGTTCCTCTCTGCCCAGCTCTCCAACCTGTCCAGGTCCCTCTGAATGGCAGCACAGCCCTCGGGAGTGTCGGCCACTCCTCCCAGGTTGGTATCATCTGCAAACTTGCTGAGGGTGCCCTCTGTGCCCTCATCCAAGTCACTGATGAATGAGTTGAACAGTACGGGGCCCAGCATGGATCCTGGGGGATACCACTGGCCACAGGCCTCTAATTAGACTCGGCCCCATTTATCACCACCCTCTGAGCTCTAAGGTCGGGAGATCTGTCCTCCTGGCCAAAAATGAGCTCCCCATGAGGCAGGGGCACACACTGCCAGGGAGCAAAGCCATCAAGAGCCCGAAGTTGAATGTCTAGTGGCCATGGATCTGTGGCAAGCCCTGCAAGGCAAAGACTGGAAACGCCTTCCAGAGAGTATGTTAAAACAGCCAAAAGCAACCTAAAGTTTCCATCAGCACAGCAGTGCTCCAGATGCACAGCTCACTGGGGAGAGATGCTGGCGGGCAGGTGCTCCCGAAACCTGATGTGCCGCAGGCCCGCGACTCCCCAGGACTTGACATGTTGCTTCATGGAGCAGGTGGACAAGCCAGGGTGAGAGCCTCTGGCCAGGCTCTGTCTGTCGAGTGGGTCAGGACTTGGCTAAACCAGTGGGCAGCCAGGCAGGCTAAATTTGTGTGAAGAGGCACTGGAGTTAAAAGGCATGGGACTCTCAACGTCCACTTTTCATCATTTGGCAAAAGATGACGTCAACTGGACCAAAACTGTAAACAAACATTCAGGGTTGCCAAACCCACAGATTACTAACAGCTCCTTTTAATAATAGTCAGTTAAATTGTCACCTGGAGTTTTACATAGTGTTACAATGCTTTTGTTTTGTTTTAAACCACTTTTTAAAGTAATCCTGAAGAGTTTTGTGTTTCTTGCCATGTGGCTATCCCACCCTAAAGCACCCTACTTTCAATCTACAGTAGTAAAACGTCACATTAGAGTTTTAATAGAACATCAAGGAACATGAATTGTAGCCATCTTTTTAAAGAAAATGACCAAACCATCTTTATATGTTAAATAACTGCACAACAAGTAAAAGGTAGTAATGCTATTACAGGGGTATAGGTGCAGCAGAGAAGACAGAATAACCCAGAGGTTCATCTCAAGTGAATAATCACTCATGAGTTCAGAAACAAAACAAGGAAAAAGGGCAGGGGCACAAGGGAGATTGTGGAAACAGACCACAAATAATGTCTTCCCCAGTTTTCATGTGGTTCGCAGCCTGCAGAATGACAACAGAGTAAGAGAGAAAACACCGTGCAAGATCCAGTTGTCCTCTGGCACTCAAAGAGAACGTCTCACCCCAGCCAAACGCTCACTCCCGCACAGCATTGCTCAAGGACAGTGTGATCCACGCGATACAGAGTTGCATGGGTCAGCATGGCATGGGTCAGTGGATGTTGAGGCCCCTTAGGGCAACATTTTTGCCAGGTGACCTTGGATGAATTACTCTCCCCTCACTCTTAGCATGCAAACACCTGGCCAACCTGTTGGGGTGGTTCCTCTCCCAGCCCCATGAAAGGCAGTAACAAGGGACCATCCTCATAAACAGCATGACACAAATAACTGCTCCGAGTGGCAAATGGGGACTTTCCAAGGGGAAAGACATGAGAGACCATTCTCCTGCAGACTGGCATTCCTCTGTGCAGCCAGGGAGGCTTTGAGTCTCTCAAGGTAATTTCAACTCTGAGATCAGATCCAGGGACCTGGAGGAACCTCAGTCTTCTCGAGAGCAATCTGGACACAGCAAGAATAGTAAGAGAGAAAAGCATTCCAGCTGGGATCTGGCCAAGACAACCTGGGAGAGCTAGTCACCGGGAAGAGTCCGGCACAGTGTCTGACCGGCTCTTTTGAATGACCACGCAAGTGCTTTGAAATGCAAGAGTGGAAGCAGAATGGAAATATCTGCAAAGCCCCATCGTAAATCTCAGACCGGACTAAAAAGTAACCTAGACAGGTGTGAATGTGTGGAGTGTCTGGAGCGTGCAGGGTTTTCTTGGCAGCTTTCACAGGGAGTGGCTGGCAGACAGCACCATTCCCATCTCTGCTGCTGCACCCAGTAAGTCATAAAAGAGAGGAGTCTGCTACTGAAAGGAAAACAGTCTGCATTTCATATAAAGGCCACGTAAACGCTATTACTTGGTGAGCAACCAACTTGCTTCTGGGCCAGAGAAGTCTTCATTCAAGTATCCTTCCAAGATTTTGAGCAGAGGTGCCCTTTGCTGGATGGCTGCCCAGTTGAAAGTTAAAGATGTCTCGGCATCCACTGGAAGAAGTAAGAGGATAAACTGAAGTAGCTTGGCCAAGATTCCCAGGGGTTGAAAGGAGGAGCAACAGCTGCATAGAGAGCACCTGCCCACTCACACCTCAACACACCCAGGAGCAATTTTGAGCCCTTCTGTCTGACACGTCTCGAGATCCTCCCAGTGGGAACTGCTGGCTCCGAGAGTGAGGCCCACATGCCGCTCAGCTGGGCCGTCAGCTGGGCAGAGCAAACAGAGGGGCATCCAGGAAACTCGCCGGCAGGAGAGGTGCTTCCTTCTCCATGTCAGACTGGTGGGAAGTGCACATGAAGACAGCGCTGGTCCTGCTCTGAACCTCATGCCGCAGCAGCGGGGCAGGTCATTGGCGATTTAAGGAGGAGACTCTTGTGACAGGAAGCCAAAAGGATCCAGTAGATTTCACCCACTCCTTTCTTGCAATGAGCAGGCCTTTGCCTGGTGATCCTTGCCAGACACATCCATTACACAAGTGCCATTCACGCTTCCAGGGAATAATGACTGCTGGTGGCTGCTCCTACCGGCTCCCTGGTCAAGGCCAGTGCATCTAAATGAGAGGTTTGCCCAGGAGAAAGGAAAGATCAAAGCCCCGTTTTATTGCACAATGAGCAGAAAGATACTCTCCACGCACACTGAATTGCTGTTGTGCAAATACTGTGATGGAGTACTGCTAGCGGTGACCAACCATGGCCCACAACAGCCTCACTCCCAACACAAAGGAAATATCTGAGCCATGGCCTTGGCAGGCAGCAAGAAGAATGAGGCAGAAAATCATAAGAGACAGGCTGAAGATTGCACCTGCCAAGATTGAAAAATGAGAAGGAAATTTTGCTCTGAAGCGGCATCATAAAAAAATCCCACTATAGCGCTTCTGGTTTGTCTAGATCAAAGATGAACAGCTGACAAGTTCAAAGATGCCCCCCCATACAAAACAGACTTATGCAAGCAAAGGCAAGACAATGAAGCTAAACTGAAGCCATTTGCTGCTTCCAACACTGCCCATGGTAACAGGGTTTTGGAAAACAATTTGTCCTGAACTGAGCTTGGTGCCCAGGACCACCTCGGTTCTCCAGTTTAAAAAAGGATTCATGGGTGATAGCTACAGATGTGAGTCTAAGTTTGGGAAGTAGCAGCTCCGCAAGCTGGTCCACCCTTACCACTACATCACCTGCCTCCAGGTACCAAGACCAGGAACATCCATGCCAAGATGCCTGAATGGAAAGCTGTCAGCCCTGAGGTCTCAAAGACCACCTGGACCTGCACGGTGAAAACCTCCGTTCAAATGGGCCCATTCTACCCCTGCCGCAACCATCCTGAAATCATGTTTCCCAAGGTGGCACTGGATAAAGATCTGTGCCTCTCCAGAGGCAAGATCTCCAGCGGTTCTCTGGGGGCAGTGCCACGTGGCAGTTCAGGAGGTAGCTACTCCACACGGTCGTGGGTGAGGCTGCGCTTTCTGACGAGCGCAACGCGAGCAGGACGGCGGGGTGCAAAGAAGGCAATGTATGGGAATGTAAATTTGGCACAAGCTCTTTGGGACTAGGCTATGACTGGCTCCTCTTGCTATACAGAGCTGAGGCTATGCCATAAAGGGCAGCTAATACAGAAGGCAGGCCAGCACAGGCTGTCTAGGTACTTTTGTCCTTGTCGGGAGCTCTCTGAACAGCAGTCACTGCTTGGAAATCTTTATTACGATGTATGAAAAGAAAAATTAAAGGAATTTTCAAGTTAAATTCCTTGGAATTCAGTCCCAAAATAAAAATAAATGTTAAGGGAGGTCAACAGGGATGTCCAGCTGACCAAGGCCCTCTGAGGTCAGCCTGCATTTGACCTGGAGAACTCTGCACCTCTGAGTAGATACAGAATTCGATGGCACAAAACCAAAGCAAAGGATATGTACTCCCTAATGTCCCCAACTATCCTCCATCAGACAGCACCAAGTCAACCCTGTCCTGCAATGGTGCCACAGCTGCTTAGGTCACCATCCAGACCACATGCTTGACAAGTGCCAAAAAAAACCACCCCGTAGCACTTCAACCTGACCTGTATGCCCGGCCTCCCTTGTTCCAACCCTGAATTAATTGAGCTGCTGCATCTACCACTACTGACAGGGACCTGCTCTCCCCTTGCTGGCTCTGTCACCATGTTTCTTTGGGAACAGGTGATCCCCCAGCCTCAGCGCTGGCTGCCGCAGCCAAGGGAAGAGGAAGGAGAACTGAGCACGGAAAAAGGGCTCTGCCCTCCCAGGCTACGCTCTCTGCAGTTTACATCCACTTCTGCAATCTGAGGAACCTCTCAGTAAAATGAACAAAACAAACCAAGAAAACTGGGTCCCACAAGACTTCTAACTAGAAAGGCTTTTGGCCAAGTTGAAGAAGATTCTAATAATGAGTCCTGCACAGAGCAGTTGTTTCTCTCCCTTGGTCCAAGTTTTTGACTCCAGAAACGCCAGTGACACCCTCCCCCCACCACTGAAGGTCCATATATAAAACCCTCACAAACGCCTTTGGGAAGGCCAGCGTGAGAGTCGGTGCCTGCAACCCTCAGTAGTCTTTGTCACCATAGTCATTGTAAAGGACGCTTAGTGTTTGCTCTTCGCACGTCTTCTTGAGGTCCCGGCTGAGCTCTGCCCAGTTGAGCCCGTAGGGCTTGATCTCGCTGTAGCGGCAGGCAAGGTACTTGAGCGACGAGCGCTGCAGGCTGATCTTGGGCTCCTGCAGGAGGCCGTTGCACCAGCTGCTGAGGTCCCCGAGCTGTGAGAGAATGAGGCCAGCTTTCCTGCAGCGAGGGCGGGCGAGGGGACAGGCCGGGGGAGAGCGACGGGGCGGCGATGGAGAAATGATGGGGAGATGACAGGAAGGACAGAAAAAGCGTATGAGGAGAGAAAAGCAAAAGAAGGTTAAGGACACTGGGACAGCTCCTGGAGGGAAAAAAAAAAGAGAGAGTGAGAGTCAGGCAGCAGGAGAGTTGCGGAGCTGACACAAACTACACAACGGGCAGGAGTCCCTGCCCGACAGACGGGGATCCGCCAGGGATGAGGAGGGTCACTGGAGCCAGGGCGAGGAAATGCTCACCCTGCAGCAGCACTGCAGCTCTAAGTGCACACCAAAGCTAACCATGCCAACAGGCACCACCACCACCACAGCATTAGTTTCTGCTGCACTCATCTTGGGACTGATTTTATGCTTCCCCGCTCTGTCCCCGCTTCTTCTTCCACCTTGGAAACCCTCACTGTCCCTGCAACAAGACCAGGTTTGCTAAGGATATAGCGAGGGGATAGAGAGTCACAGCTGAAGCTGTGAAACCCCCCCATATCCCTTGGGAAAATAGTAGCATGAGCCTTGTGTAGCAATGATCATCATAACAGACTCAAATGTCATCGTTTGTCACCATTGAAGCTATTAGGCCCCACATAATAGGAGGGAAAACCAGGAGCAAACAGTATTGAAAGCAGTGCTTATAACCGAGGGAAAGAAAAAAAAGAAAAAAAAAAAGCACTGGGAGTTACCAGGCATGAAGCTCTGGGCCAATGGATACCTACCAAAGGGTAGGACATCCTGCAAATTGAGTGGGACATGATGGAGACTAAAAGCACAATCCTGAGGATTAGTGTGTCAAGACATCACTGAATGTGACTACGTGTAGACAAGCTTAAGGTTGTGCTCTACAAGGGACACGTGTAGATGTCACCAAGAGATGAGCACAAGACGAGCAAGGCAGTGACTACAAAACCAGTGTCGCAGAAGGACATCCATTCCCAGAACTGACCAAAAGAAGGGAAAGAAGGAGAAGGAAATTCAGGAACAAAAAAATCTCAAAATATTATGCCTGTTGCTTATATACATCTGACTCACAGGGTCAGTATGGAAGGCTGAAGGTATGCTGAAAAATATGAATCTTATAAGTACAATGCATGAGCCTCATGATGTGTGATTTATAAAGTTTAGTAACATACTTTCAGGAAATTCAGGAAAATGTCTTGCAGGAAGGCACACAAGCTAGAAGGAGCACATTAAGGTGCACAATAGGAGTTTGATCCTAAAAATGTGGTAAGGGTCCCACTTTTCTTCATAAGGTTTTGCTTCCTCCAACTACAGAGAACAAGACAAGGAAAACCATGTCCTTGCCATTGCATTTGGTAAAGGCTCCTCATCAATCAGCCTACAGTCTGACTGCACAAACCAGCTGAGAAGAACTAGGAAAGAAGGTCAAGTGGCAGACAGAAAAGAGATCCAGAAGGAATCCATCTTTAGCAGAATAGAGGTATGTAGCACCCCTCAGGGAACACAGCCTTGGTGCAGGCATGTTCTGAGAATGGGGAAGTGTTAAATTAACAGCCCCTCTTGTTTGATGAGATACTGGCACAGCTTAGATTATCATGGTCAAATATAGCCTAAATTGTGCTCTCTTCTTTCACTTTTTTTTTTCTCTTGGAGAATTGCACTTCTCATGTTGGTATCAAGAACAACACTTACTTCAAATAAAACACTCTATGTTCATTTTAAACTTGTCTAGCACTTCAGGTGATCACAAGGAAATCTGGTAAACGTGGCAGTAATGGATTCAGATAATGCATCTTCCTGAGATGCCTGGAAAACCAGAAAAATGTCTAAGTGTCCCAAGACCTGGGATAAGCTTCCTAGTCAGGTTCAAGGTCTGTTTGCGGGTTGGCATTATCAGGTAAAAGATGACACATCCCTTTGGTGGCTATACCTCAGCACTCGCTCAGCACAGAGCACACAGTGGAGACACAAATCACGGTGCTGGGAACAAAAAAAAAAATAACACATTTTCTGTTAGATAAGGAGGTGGGTTGTGGCTAGCTCCACAATTCATGAGTATGTGTCATGGGCATCCTACAGATTTGGCCTAAAGGCCTTAGGAACCAAAAGACTTCAGATCAAATCCTAACTTCACTCGTTACTTGCTGTAATACAACTTGCCTTTTCCTCCATTCCTTCTCCTCTCACAGACTATGGGGTTCTTTGCAGCTCTCTTCACACTGGCAAGGAGCAACACGTTTCCAACACCCCAAACAAGTTATCTGCACACATCCTTGCTTCCTTCGATCCAACAGCCAGCATCACTGAGAAGGGAGATGAGCATGCCACAAGGGAGCGGAGCCAGGGACAGAGCATTGCAGGATCGCGGAGGAATAGCATGGTAAAGTCAGAGTAGTGTGGGTCCATATCCAAGACTTGAAAGGAGCATCAGCAACAGTCAAACAAACACTCTGTCTGCTGGCTAAATAATGTCATCTGCAAGTGATTTGTCCTGTCACCACCAGTCTGCATGCTTCGCCCTTGCAGACGATCAAACAGGAGGTCTGCTTTCCAAGATTTGTCATCACCAGAACCCACTGCAGCTGCCTAAATGTTTCTTTCCAAATAGCGCGAGCTGCAAACACTTCATCAGCAACTTGCGTCATCCCATCTTAAATGCTCCAACATTTCCAGAGGGTAGAATTAACCCTCTGACTCATAGATTCATGCAGCAAATGGTAACATTTAGGCAATTCAGAGCTGGTGTTCAGTGGCACTCCTGTGCCAACATACCTCCGTGTCACAGAAGCAACTTACGCCCCATGTTCTGTTCACTACCTTGGTCTCCTGACTGGTGCAACAAGCAGCAAGGGCCATGCTTAGCCTTGGCAAAAGCAGCCAACTGTGTGACGAGTCCAGCCTGTCGCTTAGGAAGCTTATC
Organism: Tinamus guttatus; assembly: GCF_059628265.1. Lineage (NCBI taxonomy): Eukaryota > Metazoa > Chordata > Aves > Tinamiformes > Tinamidae > Tinamus > Tinamus guttatus. Next base: position 2,907,092 of record NW_028288749.1, read on the forward strand.
CATGCCTCATACAAGCCATCACAACAGAGGTCAGATGGTCTGTGCAAACCAGTGTGTTCACATGTACAAACAGAAACAGCTGGGCTCAAGATGAAGGTGAGACTCAGTCCAAGCTTGCTGGTCTCACTCAGCAGTCATGGGAAAGAAGCAACCCAGGGCAGGGAAGCCTGAGCCTTCGATGGCAAGTTTTGGACTCCAAGCACCTACCTCCACATGGTCTGTTGTCTCTACTGAGCTTTGAGTCACTGCTTCAAAGAGTTTAAGTTTCTTAGATCGTAAACAGGAACAAGGGAAAATCACAGAGATTCCAACTTCGCCCAGGACTCAAAGCAGGGTTTCTGAGGAGCCCTGGGGTGCTAAGGCACACTTGGAGGCTTCCTCACCAAGCTGAACTAGGAGTGTCATCTAAAAGAGACTACATAGAAGATTGGAAGAGAGCCACCAGCTATCCACTGAGTCTTTCAGATGCCCCAGCAAAGGATTTGAGGATAGAAAAGGTAAAGAAGATCTCCGATCTTCTGCTAGAAATCCACAAGTGATCTCCTAGTTCCCTCTGCAAAGTGGAGAAGAGGGTATAAACCAGAGCCCTGGAGAAGCAGGACTGGATGACAACTATCTGTGAGGCTGGGAAGAGGAAAGGTGGCATGTGGGGTAAGGGGCAAAACCATGCATCTCATAGGTAGGAACTGTCACTGACAGGCATCCAAAGTCATCTTGTTACTTGATGGGCTGAAGGCTCTGGTTCTTCGGAGGTCAGATGCTCTACCAGTCCAGCTACCTAATCTGTATGGGAATATCCATGTTGCTGGAAAACCACCCAGACAAATGCACATATCAAAGGACTTAAGAATCATACAATCACAGAATGCTTAAGGTTGGAAGGGACCTCTAGAGGTCATTGTCGAGGGTCACTCTCGCACCAAGTGCCAGGGCCCTCCCCACAAGCCAGAGCAAACAACACCTCCACACAAAGTGAGGTCAACTCCACCCTGCTGTTGTCTGTAGCAGGGCTTTATACTGGTGCAGGTGGGCATGCGCTGAGGAGCAGCACTCATTGGCTACAGGCTCCCAGCTGATTGGTTCTCCTCCAGGTGTTTGGTTGCTAGGCGTCGGTCCAGTTCCCCACAAACTCCACTTTCCTATATATTCTTACTAAGGCCCCAACATCTCCCCCTCTTTTTTCCAAAAAACAAAAATTAGCAATAAACATTGCAGCATTTACAAAAAACAAATTAACATAGCTGTAAACCTCAGCATTTTCCCCTCTTTTTACAAAAAACAAAAATTGGCAATATCATGCATCAAAATATTATAAACAAAAACAAAGCAACATAGTTGCAAACACGAGTATGATCATTCTGGTCACACTTTTATGATAATGTTTCATTTTTAAATTCCCAAGACAAAAGAAAATGGTCCCAAAGGAATACACAATTTCATTTTGCTTACAACCACAGAAATTCTTCTTGGAAAGGTAATTGTGCTCTTCATTTCAGCAACAGGAGAAGGAAAAAATCTTGCCCTTTGGAGCTGGGGAGGATGGGGGTCCAAGTTAGTATGGTCAGACTGGATACGCTATCATTTTTAGTTTTCAACCGCTGGAAAGTTCTTCCAGTCACGGAGTCTGCCGCTCTTTTCAGTTCCAGACCTTGAGGAAGCTGTCCCACAATCCTGTTGCCACTGCCATTCCATCATCAGTCACACCTAAGCAACTGACACGGTTATCATGACCGGCAAGGACACCTGCTCTATCGGCTTTCAGTGTATCCCAGACATTGCAGTTGAGGTTGTCATAACCAGCTAGGAGGAGACGTAGCTGTCCCAGATTATAAGCTTGCCTCGCGGCGGACCGCCAGCTCGATCCCAAGATCCAACTACGAGCTTTTTAACTGCAGCAACTTTAATATACGCTATTGGAGCTGGAATTACCGCGGCTGCTGGCACCAGACTTGCCCTCCAATGGATCCTCGTTAAAGGATTTAAAGTGTACTCATTCCAATTACAGGGCCGGAGTCCTATTCCATTATTCCTAGCTGGAGTATTCCGTCGGCCAGCCTGCTTTGAACACTCTAATTTTTTCAAAGTAAACGCTTCGGGCCCCGCGGGACACTCAGTTAAGAGCATCGAGGGGGCGCCGAGAGACAGGGGCTGGGACAGGCGGTTGGGGGGGGGGGGGGGGGGGGGTCGCTGGCTCTCAGCTCCTCCCCTGGGGACCAGTGCACATCAATTCTAATATGTGCACGTCAGTCTCTAATCACTGTGAATTTTGCCACAGAGAGGTCGACTCCTGCACTTCCTCGGGTTGCGGCGGAGAGTTCGTGGAGGCAGCCATTGTCTGGGGATACTTGTTCGCCGCGTCCCTCACAACGCGGCGGCTCCCGTTTCCCTGTATCGGTGTGCCGTTCTTGCGGAACCGTGATCGGCACTCCGCTGCCTTATGCCCGAACCTTTGACATCTCGTACAGGTCCCATTAAATCCTCTCGGGCCCATATCCTCCATCCTGAATCTGTTAGGACACTTCCTCCTCATGTGTCCTAATCGACCACATAGGAAACATGTCCCATGGAATCTCTTGTCTTCCTTTCTAGACATTCTTTCTCCTTTAATTGCTGCGGCCAAAGCCGCACCATGTATTTTTGCTTTTTGTTCTTCCTCCATCAATGGCGCTCGGGCACAGGTCTCTATCATTTGGACAATTGAAGCTCCTGGTGGCAAAGTAGCTAACAGTTGCTTGCAAGTTTGGTTTGCGTTCTGAACTGCTAGATCTTTTGCCAATATTGCTTTCATTTCCGCAGGCACATTAGGTGCCATATCCAAGGCTTCCTTCAGTCGATCAACAAAGTTGAAAAAAGACTCATTCGGCTTTTGCGTTATTTTGGTGTATGGCAACTGTGGCGTTCCTATTTGTGGTAGTGCAAGAAAAGTGGCCAGCGCTGCGTTTTTTGATTGCTGTAGTATCCTGGGGTGGAGCGCTGCCTGGGCCTCGGTTGCCCGGTAACGCCCATTGCCCATCAGTTGATCAAGGGTGGCAACCCTTAATGGATCATCCATACTGCGATTTAGATTCTCCAACTGTTTTTCCTCTAATCTTTCCTGCCATTTGGCTAACCAAAGCATGTAAGCGGTAGAGGAAAGCAGGAGCTCCATTATCGCTCTGCTATCCGCAGGTACCATATGGGAATATTTAAACAGGGCAGAGACCTGATTTCTCACCAACTTATTGTCGTGCCCATACTGCATTACTGTTTTTTGTATGCCTTGAACAAATTTCCAATCAAGAGGTTCCCACCTGGGGCCCTGGGCTCCCGTTACTACAGGAGCTGCTAGTGGTGTAAATACAAATTCTCCTTGTAACTGAGCATTCTCTATGAGCCCTTTATACCGTGCTCCCGCATTAAATGTTGGATTAACAGGTGGCATTTCCTCATCATTACTTCCACCTGCAGTGGAAGTGGCTGGGAGCTCCGGCAACAATCCTTCTTCAGCTGGGTCACTTGCTCCAGCTGCTTTCTTTTGAATCTTAGGAGCATCTTTTCTTGCCTCCCACTGCTCTAATTGTTTGTCTACATTTTCCAACCCTTCAACTATAGCCCTATGGGCAGCCTTATAGGCTGCCTTCACATCTCTGGCCTTGGACCCACCGTCTAGTCGCCGCATTTGTTCTAATAATTCTGTCATTCTCTCTGCCTGTCCCCGAAGTTCTTGTCGCATTTTTTGAACCACGGCATTATCATCGTCCGATCCATCTGGGATTGGTACTTTAACTGGGTCCACTTCCATTTCGGGCGCTGTGGGGGTTGGTCGCTTTTCCCCCTCCCATTCAGGCGCTGTGGGAGGTGGTCGCTTCTCCCATTCGGGTGCTGTGGGGGGTGGTCGCTCCTCCCCCTCCCACGGGGGGAGATACTCATCCACTCCCCCCCATACTTCTTGTTCGGCCAAAGTTACCGGATATGCCTGTTTAGGTGAGGTTACCTTTCTCTTATTATCTATTTTCTTACACTGAATTGGCTCAGTATTGTTGGTACATTCAGAACTTTCAGACCCGTTTTCCTTTTCTTCTCCATGGAGCGCTTCCCAAAACGCAATAGCAACTAACCGCTCAAACATAGGCCATATTAGACGAAATGTCTTTGTGAGGCGCCACGCTTCCTCCGAGCCTAATTGTACACCGTCCCATAGTTCTCTTCCTACTCGCTCCCATGATTCAAATTTATATGCTTGGGAAGCTTCTTCTATGATTTTTCTCTTCTTACAAAATAGTAATAAATCGGTTAACTCGGTTTTCGAGACCTCAATCTTAGTTTTTTGAGCAAGCCTTACGAAGCGTTCAACAGTATCATGTTCCATTGCTGTTGCAGCAACTTTCACTCTAGATGCACCAATTCCCATTCTGACTCACCAGGTCGTGGTCACAATCCGCTTTTCTCCAGCAAGATGCCTTGCGTTCTTGCACGATCACGTCGGGGTCACCAGATGTCGAGGGTCACTCTCGCACCAAGTGCCAGGGCCCTCCCCACAAGCCAGAGCAAACAACACCTCCACACAAAGTGAGGTCAACTCCACCCTGCTGTTGTCTGTAGCAGGGCTTTATACTGGTGCAGGTGGGCATGCGCTGAGGAGCAGCACTCATTGGCTACAGGCTCCCAGCTGATTGGTTCTCCTCCAGGTGTTTGGTTGCTAGGCGTCGGTCCAGTTCCCCACAAACTCCACTTTCCTATATATTCTTACTAAGGCCCCAACAGGTCATCTAGTCCAACCGCCCTGCACACGCAGGGTCACCTAGAGCATGTGGCACAGGACTGCGTCCAAGCGGGTTTTGAAGATCTCCAGAGAAGGAGACTCCACAACCTCTCTGGGCAGCCTGTTCCAGTGCTCTATCACCCTCACTGTTAAGAAATTTTTTCCTTAGGTTCCTGTGGAACTTTTGGTGTTTCTGTTTGTGGCCATTACCTCTAGTTCTGTTGGTTTCCACCAGTGAAAAGAGGCCAGCACCATCCTCCTCACTGCCTCCCTTGAGGTACTTCTAGACACCGCTCAGGTCCCCTCTCAGCCTTCGTTTCTCCAGGCTGAACAGGCCCAGCTCCCTCAGCCTCTCCTCATAGGGCAGATGTTCCAGGCCCCTGATCATCCTTGTAGCCCTGTGCTGGCCTCTCTCCAGCAGCTCCACATCCCTCTTGTACTGTGGAGCCCAGAACTGGACACAATACTTGAAGAGAAGCAAACAAGTTGACTGCTACTGCGATCACTGGCCATGAGGCTTCCCCCTCCCCAGCCAGAGGGTCCCACAAAGGCCTACTCCCGGGAGAGGATGTGGTGCTCCCGCCGGAGGGCCAGAACTGTCTCACCCAGGAAGGACATGGTGCAAGCTCCCCCGAAACCTGCCATGGCACCTCACCACTGCCCAGGCACAGAAAACACTTCTGTCCATGGGATCACCCTACATGACCAGAGGAAGAGATAGAAAGGCAGCAACATCCAAGCAATTCAGAGCCATCATCAACCCACTGTCTGCCCTGGACCACAAATTCAGTGCACAGACTTGAATTCAATTTGAACCAAAGGAAAAGAAAAAAAGGAAAGCTAAGTTTGAGCTTGGCATGTCTCAGCACTCGTGCATATGTTTACATGCCCAACTTTATCCACCAGCTTCCACAGCCAAGCTTTTCTTTGTCACCTTCTCCAGCAGGCTTGAAGACGCAACCCTCTCCTTGTTTCTTCATCTCTCAATCAATGCCCAAGGCCCCTCTCACGCAAAACTATGCAACCACATTCCCTTCCCTTCTCTCCTGCAACAACCTCCATTACACATAGCCGAACTGTTTATTTTTCCAAGACTTTCTGCCTTTTGCCTGAGGCAGCAGCTACTGAAAGAAAAACAGAATCCCTTCCCTGGCCCCCTCCCTTCCCGCAAGGCATCAAAAGAGCAGGCCAAACTCCAGAGACGAAGGAGGGATGGTGGGATGGCCAAAGATTATGGGTTGACAACACCCCAGCATCTTCCACCTTGTTTAGTTTTTATAATCCTTCAAGGATAAGAGAGGATGGCTGGATCCCAATCATTGCACAGCTTGGGATTGCACAGACAGCACACTGTGAGACTCCAAGCAATACCATCAGACAAATTCGTAAGTGTGTTGGGTTAACAGGTCTGCCTAACTAGACAAACCAGTTCCTGAGCATACCTGGGTCCCAGTTCATCTTCACAGCGCCAGGTGAACTCCCCAAAACTCTCATAGTGCTGGTTGTAGTGGTAAAGGACACGGTGCAGGCTGGGAGAACCCAGATCTAGCAGGGTGTTGTAGGCTGTTTGCTGCTCTTTGCCACTGGTATAGCCATTGAAGAGGTTGTAGATCTTGTCTGCTATTTCTGGACAGAAGGACAAAGGAGATAAGAGATGTGGAAAAGGAATAAACAAAATCCACTGCCCAACCTTAGTTAAACCCAAGAGACAAATCTTGAGTTGCTTTTATCAGAGCTAAGCTTTCTCACCCCAGGACATAATTCACACCATATCAATAGGTATCTGCTCCTGCTGCCCTCCAACCCAGCCCTCAGCACCCATGAAGCTCCCAGGGCCACCTCAGGTGAAGGAGGTCTTGCAGCTGGGGCACAAAATTTGAGTTGAGATGTGCTGGAAGGGAAACCTCCATATTGCAGATCCCAAGCACCACCCAAGCTGGTGGCATTTGGCCTTGGGAGTGTGGAGAGGGCAGGCAGGGAGGGTCCTGCAACAAGATGTGGGAACACAGATTCAGGCTGGTCCTGAACTCCATGCAGGGCCTTTCCAACCCACATCTGAGTCCCAGCCAGGGCTCCGTGTCCACTCAACAAAGCTACTTCCTAGCACTCTCCCTCAGCATGACGCAGTTCTGCCCACAACGGTCAGTGACTACATGTGCAGGCAGCTCCTTCCAGCCCCTCCAGCTCACCTTGAGCTTTCACATCATCTACCACAGGACAGGGCGTCTTGACCATCACGTCACTGGACCTGGAGCGTCTCCCTGTGTTATCAACTCCCCAGAGTGTGAACCTGGTGGAGACAGAAAGCAGTGAAGACCTGGGCAGAGCAAGAGCCCCTGAGCCCTTCACCTTCTCCCTGCATTCCCACCTTGCGCCGGACAGCTTGGGCCCTGCTGGTGCATGCAGTGTGCTGTTAATGCCCACCTTGCAAGCACCTGGGGAAGCACAAAACTGCCCTGCTGAGCTGGTGCAGAGCCCGATGGTTCCAGCTTCTCCCCCCACGGTGCTGGCTGCGAGGAGGCCGGCGTAGCAGCGGACTTGCACGTAGAGTGGGGTGAAGCTCACCTGAGAACGGGGCATTGCGAAGGCACCCAGCACCAGGACCGAGGATGAATGAACATGAGCAATAATATTAGCAGGTGCCAATGAGAAGCATCAGCATCGTGCTCACGGTTAAGAGCAGAAGCAAGGGCACTGCAGCGTGCAAGAGGTGGCAGCAAAGGACGACTCACATGTAAGTGGTGTCGGGCTCCAGGCAGCGAACGATGAGGGAGATGGTGGAGGAGAGCCTGTCGGGCACTTGGGCCGGCATCGCGCAGGGCGACTTGGCACCGGAGATGATGTCGTCTACAAAGCTCAGCACTGTCTCTAGGGAGAGAGGGGAGGACGCACCACGGGTGACTACCCAGCCACCCCATCCCCTGCGGCCAACAGGAGCTGCCCAGGAAAGGCACAGAGGCTGGGAGCTGGGCAGAAAGGGCTGCGTCCACTAATGCTGCTGCCCATGTGAGCAGGGAGCTGTTTCAGCTGGGACACATGGCAACTGGGAGGCAATGAAGGAGAAGCAGGCACCATCCCACCCTCCCCAGAGAGAACCGGGTGCTGCTGAGTGCCAGGGAGACCCCACTCACCAGTCTCCACTTTGGAGTGGTCCATCCTGTCGGTGACTTTCTCCTGGCGGAGCAGGTAGTCAACGATTTGCACCCCGATGGGCGGCTCCGAGTGCTCCCACTCCAGCACCACCAGGGTGCTGCTGGGCTCGTGCACAGTGGACAGTCGCAGGCTGGGAGGCAATGCCAGCTGGTCAGCATCTTGAGAGGAGAAGGGCTGCTAGATGCCCTCCTGCACCCGACCCACATTTATGGCCTCCTTTCAGAAATGAGGCAAAGCTGTAACCCGGAGAGCAGACGAAGCAAGGACAGAAGTGACTCCCTTCTACCCTTCCTGGCTCTGGGGATACCCGGTCCCTCCGTGTTCCCCTGCGCTCCTTCCCTGGGTTTGCTCTACCAAAAGAGATCCAACTAACGTTCCTCAATGCACAGCTTAATCTGGAAAAGATGCCGTGCCTCTGCACCCTCCACCTCTCATCCAGGATAGCCACGCTGTGCCACCACGCTGCTGTGAACGCTGCAGCCCGTGGCCAAGGTGCTGGGGAAGCCCCTGCCATCGCCCCGTCCTCCAGGAGCCAGCTCATCCCATGCTGCCGCGAGGGCAGCCGGCCGGCACACCCAGCAACCTACATGGGGTGCGGGAGAGGCGCACAGGTGGGCAGCCCATCGGCCCCAAAGGCACTCGAGTCGCACCGGCACCAGTCCTCGATGACGTCCCCGCTGCCCGAGCACCACAGCGAGCTCATGGTGGCCTCCTGCAAGAGCTTTGGGCGAGAGGAGAAGGTGGTCAGCGCCAAGTGGGCAGGAGCCTGGTCCCCTCCCACCACCATGCAAGCAGCTCCTCACCCGCTGGGTCTGGTTGTTGGTAACCAGCTCGTAGATGGGTGCTGCCTTGGTGACCTCGAGCAGGATGGGCTCCGTAGGTGCGTCGGGGCCAGAGGTGACATGGCACAGCGGGCAGGACGAGGGGCAGCGCCCTCTGCTCTGGCACTCCATCCGCACACCGGCTGCCATGCGCTTGGTGCCCGACTCGGAGAGGCTGGCGATGTACTCGGGGAAGGTGAGCACCTTGGGGTCTCGCTCTCGCTCCTCGGACTCATCCGATGGGGAGTTGCCTGGGGAATGGGGAAAGACAAGCATAAGGATGGACGCTGAGCTAACAGCTAGATGATGCTGGGGGCCTGCTGCCCTGCCTTGCTCCCAAGAGAGCAGGTCTTAGGGTAACGGCACCCAGAACCCCTCCTTGCTCTGCAGGAAGAAACTATTGACAGGTCTCACCACCTGGACGCTGGCTTTGCAAGTGCCTTTGTCTCCCTGTGCCTCATTTTGCCCAGGCCTGGAGCTCCCCCAGCTGCCCTGCCCAATGCTGAGCGTGCAGGTGGGCAGACTGTCACAGAATCACTACACTTGGAAAAGAAGACCTCCAGGAAGCTGTCCTTGCACCAGCTCTGGTCCCCACGAGAGGGAGCCTCCTTCTTGGAGCTGCAGGCTCATAGAGAACTCGCCTGGGCTCCTTCCTCCATGCCCTGCGCTGAACCCTCCACCAAAACTCTCTGCCAAAACCCTTCGGTGCTAAAGCTCTTTCTCAACAGCCTTGGCACAAGAGCCCTCTGCCCCTCATGCCTGCAAATGACTCTTCCTGCCACTTCTGGATTGTGGAGGAGGAGGATAACCCTAATCATGAGCTATTTGGGGTTTCAGGAAGGAACATCTCCCTCACTGAGTGATCCAGCTGGTTTCTGACCCATCTAGATGGTTCTGTTCGGCTCTTTACTGGTTGCCAATGGCATAAGGCAAGCTTCCCAGTTTTACAAGTTGTGTCTCCATAATAAAAAAAAATATATATAAGCTATATTACTAATACATATATATGACTATATTATTAATAATTATGCATTGCCAGCTGTACTGTGCCAGTGACCCGCCTGTGGGCAGTCGTGGCTTCCCAGGGTGGCTGGGGTCTGCCCTGAAGCACAAGCCCACGGCGCACAGCACATACTGCCACCGCTGCTTTGAACAAAACCCTGCAAAGTGGAGCCAGAGGGCCACCAAATGCATGTTGTGCAAGCTAGGACCCTCTCACCAGCCAGCTCTCCCCACTGCCCCTTGCCTTTCCCTGTACCTCAGAGACCCGGCTGTGCAAACAGAGCCAGTGGGAGCCACAAGCATGCGTAGGCAGAGGTTTGCACGAACACAGCGAGTGGGAGGAATAAACAAGAGACACAAAGGCCTCAAATCTGTGCTGTGGCAGCTGCTGTTTACACGCAGCAGCAGAGCAGTGCTCCTTGAAAGCGCATTTCCAAGCATCTCAAGGTGCTCTGAATGGCCCCCATAGCCACAGGCCCACCAATCCAATGCCACCAAGAGTTTTTCAGCTACAAGCTCCCCTCTCCACTGCAGACCTCCAACTTTCAGCCAAAACCTAGGCTCAGTGACCTCACATGGAACCAAATCCTGTCTGTGCCTGGAGGGAGTCCCTTCTGGGCTATCTCTGACCAGCACAGACAGGAGCGGCCTCACGAGCCCAGGAGGAGCCAGGCGGGCTGGGGGTGCACCCTTCTAGGGCTCTGTCTTCATGCAGAGCTGTGAAGCTGGCAGACACTTTACTGGTTCAGCAGTGGCAGCCTCCGCCGCCAGCACGAACAGTCAGTATTAATTTTAGAAGAGAAACCAATTAAAAGATAACAGGGGAACATATGAGAACATATGCTCTGGTTAGCAAGTATCTAAGTGTTCCAAAAAAACATGACCCCCAGCTATAGCAAAAGAAGTTTGGGATCGTTTCGAAAGCCCTACGAAACTATCTTCTTAATGAGCAGCCTTCACTACAAGAGGGGCTGAGATGGGCTAGACAGGATCACATCAAGGACCAGTGAGGCCAAACGGGGCCAGCACGCACTGGGCTCTCCCGTCCAGGGCAGGTATAGGCACCCACTGCAACCCCGGCTGCAAGCTGAGCGTGGCACTGCCACCCACACGGTTAGGGATGGAGAAAAAAAGCAACTGTCAAAAAAATATTCAGCATCTATCTTAAACGCAGGCAACCTTTGCAGAGGCAAGGCAGGTCCTTGTGGAAATGGCCACTGAAAGACAAAATGCCATGGGAAGTCTCGTCACAGGGAGCCTTTGCAGGACACCTTGTGCTGGCAGGGAGATTCCCTGGAAATGAGCCCGCTGCTGGAGCTGCCACAGCCCCGTCACACACTCTGCTGCCCGCCTGCCCTCAAAGGCCCCAAGCGCTCTCTGAAAAAGTTTTGTAGCAGTAAAGGATGGTCACGGCCTCTGCTTTCCTGAGCTCCAAGCGATGGTGGTGATGCCGAGGGCCGCGGTAGTGCCTGTGCTGCGGCACTGAGCAGGGTAGCAGGGCTCGGCCCTCCGTTAGCGTTCCACACCTACACATTTTTGAATGATAGGCAGGGAGTAGCATAGGCATTTGACACATGGGAATGCTGAGAAGGACGAAGTGCTTCTCTTATGGGTTCGTAGCAGGTCTGTAGCATCGCAAATACCTTCCTCACCGCACCCTGAGTCTGTGAGATGCTTCCTACTTGTCCTTTCTAGCACTGCTCACTAGAGAAGCCTTCTTTGCAGATGTTAAGCCCCGAAGCCATGCGTGGGTGGCTGCCAGCGGACACTTGACTACAAAGCAAGGAGCTCCGGGAGAAGGGAGGATCCTTCTCCAGGGTGGTGGAGCACAGACAACACATCCAGGAGTACCTGGAGACGTTAAGCTCAGGACTGGCTAGGGGGAAAAGATGGAGTTTAGGCATCCAGAGATCAAGGCTGCCATCCAGCAAACACTGTTTTCCCTCTTATTTTGTGGGTCAGTGCCAGGTGACAGAGGGCACAGGAGGGTGTTGGGGGAAGGAAGGTCCTTGGCCAAAGGAGCAGGCAAGCAGAGGGGCTGGCTAAGCCGCTGGCTGGCACATTGCCTCACACCTCACTTGGAGCAGAGGAGCCGGCAGATCTCTGTCACTGAAGAGAGGGGAGCATTGCTGCTGCTTGGCAAAACGTCCGCAATGCTCATGCCGCAGGAACCGTCTTGGCACGCTGCACGGGGCGGGAGGCAGGCATTTCATGGCAGATAAAAAGGTAGGATTTGCCTGTCATTTCTGCGCCCCCAGCTAGCGATCACTCTGCTAGCCCTGATGTGCGGAACGGTGCTCTCAACGCGAGAGCCCTGTCAAAGGCAAGGAAAAGCCTCTGTCTTTGTGCCAAAGAGAGCAGCATTCAGCCCGACAGGACAAATGGGGACGAGAACTAGGCAAACTGATGGTGTTGGAGGGAAGACAAAGCATGTCCAGGAGAACATCTACTGATCCTTCCAATGTCTCCTTAATTTTCTCCCCAGCACCAAAGATAGGAACCGCGGGGGCGAGAAGACCAGGTGTCTGAGCTAATGCAATGATCTCTCTCTTGCACCTTGTGGGAGAACCTCCCGTTTCAAGGTTTTTTAGCCAAACAGGCCAGTGCTAGCCTTTCTCAGACTCCTGCAAAGAAAAAGAGGCTGTTAAACAAAAAACAGGGCACAAAGAGCATTACTTTGCTACCCCATAGAGCTGGAAATGGACCATTTGGGGCTAGCTGTGAATTGCAGCTTAGCAGGCACAGGGGGAAAGCAGAGGAGCCCGAGAATGATTTGTCTCTTGCAATTTCTCAATCGATAACCAACTCCTGACTTTTGCAAACAAGAAAGAGAAGAAGGGAAAGTGGCAGGTGCCAGAGTGAAACCGAAATGTGATATTGTGGGTGGAAAGAGACTGCCAGACCTGAAAAGTCTCCAAGCAGGAAAATCAAAGAGGAGGAAATTGCAGGAGAAAAAAAAAAAAGCAAATACAATCAAAAGATGGTACATCTGCAGAGAGCCCACAGGAGAACAGCGGCGGGCTTGTACTCCTGCTTGGGAAGAGAGCCAGACTCCACGAGGGCTAGATCCACAGGATCCAACAGAGACTTGGAGAAGAGCGCTTCCCCCAGGACAGCCCTGGGAAGCAAAGGGGCATCTCTGCGGCCGCGCGCAGCACCGCCAGCGCAATAGTCGGGTGCCAATACTGAGCATTATGGAGCATCACAACAAAAACGGTCTATGGGGTCATGGCGCCTTTGAGCTGCAAGTGGCAGCTCCCTGGCCACATGCAGCCATAAATACCCCGGGCAGGACACAATAAGGCCAAGCCACCTGCAGCCCTGCAAAGAGACAGCTCTGCTCTGCGCTGAGCATTGCCTGGGCTCGCGAGACGGCTGCAAGGAGCGTGGCGGCGTCCCAAGCGAAGCAGCCTCTCCAAGAGCGCCGGCCCTGAGCCTACGTCCTCGGTCCAGGAGCCACGGCTGTGCTGCTTTCCACGGCTGCTTTCCAAAGGTCCAGACAAGAGGAGGGTGCCAGCAGCGTCCAAAGACGTCAGGGCGCCCGGCTCCCTCCACCTTTGTGAAGCTTTGTCCAAATCGCTCATAGGCCATCGCCAACCTGCAAAGCCCCCGAGCGCAGTCAGATGGGAGCTGACACCTGGTCACTCGCTCAGTGCCTGGGATTTCCACGTTCTGTGCATTATTTCCAAAGCACCTTTCAAATACTCACTTCTCGACATCAAAGTCAGTCTCAGCTCAGCACCCAGGATCTGCCAACATTCCTGGCTGGCTTTCAACAGGCAAAACAAAGCAAATACCTGGCTCCTTCCCAGCTCCCTGCTTCCTTGAGCTGTCCTGCCCAGTGACCACTGCATAACTGGTTTCGAGACATTGAAAGCAAAGCCCTGACAGCCTGGGAGAAAAAAAACACATTACATGAGGGAAAAAGAAGCCTGGCCCTGGGACACAAGTGGAAGCACAGATATGGAAGAGACAAAAGAAAGGAAGGAATAGGATTAAAGACAAATAACAGTTAAATCCAGAATCAGACAGGACGGCTTGGTGGGATTAATGCAGTCGTCTTTCATCTCCCTGGGGATGGGGGTGTTCGTGGCCTGGGCTGAGAGCCCTTCGAGCACTTTGAAGGGCATGAGAGTAGGGAATAAACAGCAAGGAGGAGAGAAGCAGCCCTTATGCTGGGCACTTCCCCTGTTGTGCCATGGGCAGCAGAGCTTAGTGCAAACCCTCCTGCAGCTTCCTGCACCCGCAGGGCTACGACCCAGGAAGGAGGCAGGTGCGCAGGAGGGGAAGCCTTCCTGGAGATGGGCTCCTACCTTTGCTGATGTCCTCGTACTCCAGCCAGAGCTGCCGCTGGACCTGCCTGTTGGGATACCAGATGGAGCAGGACTCCTCAAAGCCGTACATGGCCTCCTGGATGTAGTGGTTGCCAAACTGGTCCAGCAGAGCCACGAAATCTCCACGGGAAGTGGCTCCATCCAGGGAGTGGAGCGCGTTGCTGAAAGCTGCAGGAGACAGGCTGAAATGCTCAAATCCCAGGGGAGCCCCAGCCCGAGCTCTTGCCACCCCACACAGCCCTCGCTTGCAACAGGGAGCCAACCTCTGAGCTCGCCCTTCGCCAACATAAGGCTGTATTTCCTCTTGCCTGCCCGCAGCGCTTGGCACAGCCAGGACAACGCTGCCTTTTCCTTCCCAAGGACCCGGCACAGCGTTTCAGCAGAGCAGTGCCTCAATCCATCCAAATTGCCCCAAGGGTACAACTACCCCCCATTCGCTAGAGCGCTGCCCTCTTACCCTGGGAGATGGTCAGTTGGTTGAGCCGGACATGGTACATGACGGATTGCACCTTCCAGTGCTGCAGGAGGGGGTACCCAGACACCTCGCTGAAGTTCACCATCCCTGCCAGAGACACGACACCGCAGCTTCAGTGTCAGTGGTGCCAGGCCAGGACTGCACCTACAGTGAATCCTCCCCATGCTGTGGCCCCGCAGTTACCTGCAATCTGTGCAGGAGCCTTTCACCAGCACCTCTCCATCTCCTGCAAGCCTCCCAGATCCACCTCGCCTTGGGAGAAGCAACCAGCCAGCTGGGTAGGAACCAGAGCAAGTGCCTGTGTGCATGTGTACTCACAGGGGAAGGTGGTGACGTACTTGGAGAAGGGCTGGGGTCGGCTGCTCCCCAGCAATTAAAATCAGAGCTTTAAAGGAAAGCACTGAGGCTGGTTTCTTCTCGCAGTCCCAGGCTCTGCTTCTGAAGCTAATGAGCTGCCTTCCTCCACCGCCTCCTACTTCCTTCCCAGACACCAGTCCCAAGACATGCCCAGGTGTGTTAATTATTTTGCTAATGAGCATGGTGTGTTTTAAGGAGCCGTTCATCAGTGTATGGCCTGTATGGCCAGCTGGGCTGTTCCGCGTGTGCTGCTGGTGGCAGTGCTGTGGGGACAGCGATGTCCCCCGTGCCCAGACGTGGCTAAGGAGGAGATTGCGGCCGGCCACAAGCCACACCAGGGAAACCGAGGCCCTTGTGCAAAGCCCAGGCAGGGGCTGCACCAGGCCAGAAAGCCTTTGCAGAGGGCCTGGATGTGGGTCTGGACCCCAGTGTTAGGTGGGGCAGTCACAGTGGGGGCCACAGTGGCTGGTGGGACAGAAGCAAAGGGGCAGTGTAAGGCCAGGAGTGAGGAGAAGAGGAAAGCTAGAGGATGTGCCAGCTCCAGCATGCACCCTAGCATTTACCAGGGCAACTATCATCTTCTCCAAGCAGAGAGACCCCATGCACTGGCAACTGTGCATTGCCACAGGCAGAAATATAAGGTGAAGAGGCCTGGAAAGACCCCTGGGTGGCCATTTAGTCCTGTCCCTCTGAATGAGCCCCAGCATTTGGGAGGACAACAAGGTGCATCTGCTTCATAAGGAGGAATGAAGGTGAGGGATAAGGAGCTGCACTTGGCAGTGTCTCTTCCATCGGTGCCGGCTGCTCCCAACCGCTTTAAAGTGTTGCTCTGCCCTGCAAAGCGTTTATGCAAAAGCAGCCCTTCCTTACTCAGCAGCTCTGCCTCTCGTGTATTCAGAGCAATATCCAGATCTGCTTACTGACAAGCAGAGATTTTCCTTCTCTTTCTTTTTTTTTTCCCCTAATCAGCCACGAAGAGCCAGCAGTGCCGGGGGAAATGAATAGGGTAATTTGCCGGCTTCTGCCTTGTCGACATAATTGCCAGCAAAGCTCCAGTCCCAGCGACCCCTGCACGGCGCCGCGGTCGTGGCAGCACCGCCTTCGAAGCATCTGTGGAACCGCGGCAGTGGGGACGGGGAGCAGAGCCTGCCCGAGACGCCCTCGTCCTCCGCGCTTGGCACCCCCAGGCCTGGCATCCCTGGCACCGGCGTGGAAGGGCCGAACCCAGGAGACGCTCGTGCCCATGAGGCAGGAGAAACAGGGCATCGTGCACCCCAAGCAGGAACGCAGGGTGAGTGCACAAGGTCTGGGACAAGATCATCCTCTGGAAACCTTGCAAAATACCTACATACCTGTGTCCGCTCCTTAAATGCCATATAGCTGCCCGCTGGCCTCAGCCGTTGCAACCAGCAGGCAAGTCTTGGAAAAAGCACCAGGGAAATAAAGGCTGTGTGGGGGTGCTGGCAACTTCGGGGGAAAAAGGTAAATCACTTAAGATTGTCTAGGAAGCCTTGAGCCTCACTTCTCACGGCCTGCAAGGCTCCGGTGGGACAAACCAAAATATTTTGCTTCAGTTGTAACAGGTTTCGAACACTTTGTTACACTGGCAAAGAGACACTCATTTGGGAATCAAAAGAAAGGCAAGTAAAAAAAAATAAAAAAAAGAAATGCTTTGAATAAATAAAAGCCTTTTTATAAATATCCATTGGATACTTAAGCTTTTATGACACACAATTAATTTATAGCTCTTCCTCACTCAGTCTTCCCTCTTCTTTCCCGCAAATGGACAACCTGGCACAAGACAGGCCCATCCAGGCAGTGTCACAGACTCCCTCCATTTGCAGTTGGCCAAAAACAACTTTGTGGGAAATATTATTGCCTTCCTCTTAGAGATTTCACTGCAGGTGAGTGAGAGAGGCTAAAGCCAGATTAGATAAATCAGACAGGAACCTGGTCTGAGTTCTTCAGACTGCTTAAGACACCCTCCGCAAGGGACGCAGACTGGAGCAGCAGTGCCAGGGGACTCACTCACCGGTGAGGAACTCGGGGTCGGGTGTGGGGTCCGAGAGCTCTTCTTGGCACTGGCTCTCCAGCGGCACCGTGGCCACCACCAGCCCGTCTGGCAGCTGCTGCTCCAAGCCCCGGGCAAAGTTGTTCTGCCTGAAAATGCAATGAAGAAAGGAAGGACTGGAGGAAAGGCAACCCTCCTGGGATCTTCGGATCTGACCCCCCAAACCCAATGCAGCACCAAGCCCACCCTTGGACGTCTCCTTTACTGAAAGCCACAGAGGCAGAATGTCACCTGATGTCCTGCCAACCTGAATGACCAGGCATATGTCTCAAGGCTCTGGACCAGAGTCATCTCCCAGCACGCCTGCTTACCTGAATGTCCCTTTGAGCACCTGTCCTGCCGCCACCTCCTTGGAGTGGTTATTGTAGCCGTAGAAGATCTCCCCAAAGAGAGTCTGGTTCATGGGCAGCTCCCGGGTCTCCCCGCAGTCTCCTCCCTCAGGGCACGACTCCGAGATGAGCTGGCATGACCGCCCATCCATGCCCAGCTTGTAGTCCTCGATGCACCTGGGAATGCAGCGAGAGTCCTGCCGTCAGGACGGGGCCGCCGAGCTGCGCCACCAGCGAGCCCAAGAACAGAGCAAAGCCTTCCTAGCGCCTGTGAGGCTGCAAAACCTGCCGAGTCCCGTGAGCCTGGGTACGGCTCCAGCGACCCTGCCGCCTCGTCACCCTCGCTCGGCCGGGCTGACGGCCGCTCGGGCGCCCGGGCCCGGTGGCAGCGCACGGGAGGCAGCTCTGCCGCTCGGCCCTGCTCGCTTTGCCCCACGTCCCATCCCCACCTGGGTCCGGCCCGCGGCAGGGTTGGAGCCGGCCTGCTTTGGATTTTGCTCGGGAAGAGATTCCAGCACGACAAATCCCGAGCGTTAAGTAATGATCTTATTTCACAGTTGGTCACATAAGCTCATAAACTTGCACCTGTTTGCCCTCCTCGAGCGAGGAACACAAATGGGCTGCGGAGAGAGGTCTCCCGCTCCCAGATATCCACCTAGAGAGGAAGAAGCACCCTGTGCTCATCCAGAGCCACCACGTGCCGCAGCGGCTGCACGGCAGCAATGCTCACCCACAGAACATGAGGATGTTGTAGAGCAGAGGGTCGTCGGGCAGGGGGACCATCTGCTGGAGGCAGAGCTGCTCACAGCCCCCGTTGAAGCCGTCCGAGCAGTCCACGCCGACGTGGCGGTCGTAACAACCCGTGCCGTCTTTCATGGGGCTCAATCCCGTTGGGCACTGCCAGAGCAGAGAGTAAGAGGTGAGCCCAGGCCCCGGAGACAGGGGACCACGGGGCCAGGGGATGAAATATGAAGTGGCCTTTGTGGTTAGCAAATAGTCAAGAGTTTGCACCGACCTCCCAGCACCGACTGGCTGCATTTCAGGAAGGCGGCATCGCCCTTACAGTAAGAAACCCATCTATCAAAGCACAGACCTGTAGGTGGGAGCGTCCCAGCTGCTCAGTCATGTGCACCTCTGGGCAGAGGCATCCAAACACCTGGGTAGAGGGGCTACTTTCCAAGCCTAAGAAGCAATTTGCGCCACGCAGTGCTGATCTCGGGGCTCTGCAGAGACTGCGGTGGAAGTGGGTGCCCGAGATGCAGCGGGACAGAGCGGTGCCAACGCGCCCACGGGCAGGGAGCCAGCACGGACTCACCGGGGTGATCCCAAAGCCCTCGCAGCCCAGAGCAGACCTCCCAGCCACGACCAGGGCCTACGGCAGCATGCGGCAGCGCAGATACACTCACGTTCACGTCCACGCTCTCGATTCAGAAACGCAACCCGCTGCTGGCAGCAGCATCTCGAGGAGCCTGATTGGCTCTTCCCTACCCTGCTAGCACATCTGTCTGAGGGCAAACACTTCCCCCAGCAGCCAGGCAGCTGCGGTGCTGCCAGAGAAGCGCGTGAATGATGAGGGACTTCCCAGAGAGCTGCTGGAGCAGATGGGCTGCTCTCGCTCCCCTTGGCAGGAGCATCGTGTGTGCTGCAAGGGCAGGGAGGCAGGAGATGCTGCAGCTGCCCAAGCAGAAAACATCTCCTGGTACACAAACAGCCTCAAAACACGATGCCCAAGGCAATGTGAAAAGAGGAAGGAAGCAGCGTTGCCTCATTCCCTTGCCACTAACACAGCAGTTTCACACGGAGATGCAGGGTCACAGGCCAAGCCACACAACACCCTCACAAACGCTGACCTCCGTGGAGGAAGGGGATCACAACCACCAAACCTTCTCAGCACCATCCTGTGGCCCTGCAGAGCAATGCCCGTGTCTTGCCAGACCCCGCAGCAGGACGGCTGCCCACCAGTGCACTCTGTCTCGTCTGTCTTTTCCTGTCTTTTCCCCTGCTGCTCTCCTTCTCCTTTTCTGGTGCACTTGCTCTTCTCTCTGGGCTCCATATTCCAGTTCCTCCAGGCAGCATTTCCCCCAGCAGGAGGAGTCCTGCCCCCAGCTCATCCCCACCAAGAGCTGCACCCATCTCTGTATACCACCACTGGGACTGAACAGGGAACAGAAGTCTCACATTTGTCACTTAAAACAAGGTTTCCAACCCCATCATGTTAAGCACTGGAGTGACTTGCTCCTCCTTGGTCTTCAGCTCTGGAAATGACTGGGAATGCCTCGGGAAGGAGGCAGGTGCTCTGGGTTCTGCGGGTGGGATACGCACCACGCAGCCTGTGGAGTCCAGCTTGCGGTCCGAGATGCAGCGGAAGTTCTTGCTGCAGCCCCCGTTGTCCCTGGAGCAGTCGCGAACAGGGCCAAAGGAATCGAGGAGGACCTCCAGGCTATCAAATGAGGAGGAGGTCATCAGCTCTTCCCTGCGACAAGGAGGAGACAGTCACACAGAGCGCTTTGGCTCTAGGAGCGTTTGTGTTTAGCCAAAATTAGAAAGTGCTAATGAGAGCACACCCACCCAGCACGACACATTCGCACATGCAATTCACACGCAGGTTTGCACCTCCAGTGACACCAGATGGGCAGCCCTTCTCCTTCTGGTGCCAACCTGACAAGCTGGAGTGAGACCTGCACGCGCCACCACCCAGCTGCTCACCATGGGGAGGAATTGCACCCACAACCACAGCCACCACATGCACTTTCCACGTCCCTGCTTTTCCTCAGGCTGACAATAAGCTATGAACTGAGCATTCGTTGAGCTTTTAGAGTGATGCTGTATCTACTGAGATGAGGAGAGGTATCTCTGAAGGGTCGGCTTTTGAAGGCACGGAGCAGCAGAGCCCATGGA
Source organism: Tinamus guttatus (assembly GCF_059628265.1). Classification (NCBI taxonomy): domain Eukaryota; kingdom Metazoa; phylum Chordata; class Aves; order Tinamiformes; family Tinamidae; genus Tinamus; species Tinamus guttatus. The sequence goes on from NW_028288749.1 coordinate 2,927,273, forward strand.
GGGCAGGTGTTGGTGGACATTCTGATCTCTGCCTGTGAAATGCGGGGCCACAGGCTGAGTCGTCTGTCACCATTTCCCACGTGCCTTAGGTTGGCTCTCTTGGCCCTCACACACAGCTAGAGAGGTAGCACAGGCATCCTTGTAGGAACATCTTTCAATACCTGGTACATCAGGATTAAACTCATCATCAGATGTGGGGTTTTGCCACTCTTCAGCCTTCTTTCTGTGTTGCTGGAGCATTTTGGGGTGGTTGCACAGCTGTGAGAAGCACTTGGTGGAGCACAGCAAACATGGTCACTCTGGCCTCCAAAGTGCTCCGTCGAACAGCAGCAACGTCATAGAGCTATGCCAAGGCTATGAGTCCTCCAGCATCAAGCCCTCCCTGATGATTTTACACAGTCTCTGTGAATTGCCCTTATCTCCAACCTACTCTGTCTCAAGGCTGCACCTACCTGACCTCCACTGCATCCTCCATCACCGTCATATCAGTCTTACACTTGGCAGAGGGGTTGATAGCCAGCTCGGAGGGCGGGATCACAAAGCTCTTGCTCAGTGGCAGCCACATGCCTTCCCCCAGTGTGTAGGTGAACCTGCCAGGCAGAGCAGAGAGCCCTGTGATGAAAGGGACTGCCAAGAAAGGCAGGGCAGCCAACCACACTCAGGTGTCTTCTGGCTTCCCCACTCCACACATCCCATGGCTCACCCCAAATACTGCATCTGCACCCCTCCACAGCTGGCCTGTCAGATGCTTTGGTTTTACATCAGAACAGAGTGTGTGTGGTCTCAGTGCAAGCCTGAGTACTGCCATCCTGCAAACTGAATAGGCTGGTGCAGCCAGCTGGCTCCTTGCTGAGCAATTTTACCCTCTTATGCAGTTATCTCCGGGTATTTCCGTCTTTGGTGCCTTAAATGGAGAAAGGGGGTTGGCAGCTGCCTCAGGGAGGTAGGTGGATGTAAGGGCCATTTTCACAGCCTGCCCCGTATCAAGAGCACAGCAGCCACAGCAGCAGCCCAGGCATGCAGGAGAATCCAGCCCTGCTCACAGGACACCAGCGTGAGAAGCTGCCATCCATCAGCCAAGCGGACAGGGAGTGTGAGGAAGAGGAGGAGGAGGAAGGAGGGATAATTCTTGTATTTATTCCACCCTTTGAAGGTCTCCAGACCTTCCATGTGTGCTGCAGAGTTAGCAGGAGAGGAGATAGAAGAAGCGGATGCCTTGCTGTGTCAGGAGCGACAGCAGGGAGAGGTGTGGACACCACGCAAGGACACATCTAGGAACCGCACAGTCATGGCAGCACAAAGGGACGGCTCTTCCAAAGGCTTTTGCACGACCCACAAAAACATCAGTAAAAAAATCAAGGTATTTCCTTTTCCAGTAGAAATCTTCCTGCTTTGGAGCCTAAAGCTACCTCTCGCAGAGGAGAGGTAGCAGGAACCAGTCCCTGGGAACACCTCTCCCCATGAAGGATGCCTTGGCAGCAGCAGATGAGCCATCCAGCCGTGCCTGTGCTTCTCCAGGAGGTGGCACAGCACGGCCATGTGCAGCCACCTGGACCCTCCCAGGGTTCCCAAGCAGACTCCTGCGCTCTCCCTGCAAGGGCTACAGGGCCAGGGCTTCTAGGAAGTTTCCTTGGAGGCTCCATCTCTCCTCACTCCAAAACCAGGGCACTGGGCAGTGCTCATTTCTCCTTCCAAACCCTGTGAAAGCAGCTCTGAGTGCACTGACCAGGTTGCCCACAGGCACATTGCCTTCAGCTGCGACCCACTGGCTTACAGGAATGCTACTGAAGGGCTCATGGGCAGTGAGGAACATCTCACATGGGTGAGGGAACAGACAGGCACCTTGAAGATCCTTCCATGGATGTGGAAAAGAGGGCACCAAGGGGTTTCACAAGATCACTACGCACCATCTGCAAGCTCCCAAGTCCTACTGACTCAATCTAAGCCACACCTTGGAGATGTATCTCTAACCTGCAGCAATTCAGACCAGTCGCTACAGCTCTTTATCTTGTTTAAGACTCTCTAAGCCAAGGCAGCTTCTCCTACCAACCACAGGAGCCCTTGGCAAATATGAGTCTAGCTAGAGACTCCCACCTTGCTCAGCAGATAAGACCAGGCTCAAGTGAAGGAAGCAGCAGGACTGTGTAGACATCTCCAGCACCTCTACAGAGCAGGACAGAAACTCAAGGTCAAGCCCAAGTGCTTGCTGCCTCTGCCTGGGTCCTTCACCCACTCAAAATGCTTCATTTTCCATGAAATGCTCATGATGCCAAGAGAAAAGACACTTTCTGGGTGGCCCATGGTATTCAGAAGGACTCCTCTGCTGCCCTCGTTCAGGCCCTGTGCTGAGGCGGGCTCGGTGCTGCCTTCTAGAAGATTACCACCTAGATCACAGCAAACCTAAGGAGTGGGTTCTTGTCTCTCAGGAAATGGAGACCAAAACATGCCCTTGGGAAAGGGCAGTCTCCACGGGTTGCAAATGGAGGGGCAACTGAGCCACGGCTAGAGGAATGGGAAGAGGGGAGATGGGAGACGAAAACCCACAGCACTGAGAAGAAGCCCAAGCAAAATGCATGAAGCTGCTCCTAGGAAGGACAAGCAGGGCAGGGAGCCACAGCGGCTGTGCCGAGAGGAGCGACAGCAGCGACACTCACCGGAAGATCTTATCCGAGGGCTGCTCTCCCAGCACCAAGTCGAACCCGCGCTGGAATATGGTGTACGGCCAGGGCCTGGAAGCAGAAAGCAAAGGTAACTGTCCGGCCACCACGCTTGTGCTGCTGCTCGCTGCCCAAACGCCCCGAGCCCCGAGCTCAGGCAGGCGGCACCAGGGTGAGCAGAGAGCCGCCAGGCCCGGCTGCACGCGGGCAGGCACATCGCCCCGAAGCACAGCCCACGGGCGGCAGTGCGATGTGCTCCAGGGCGCTCGTGCCGCCGCTGGCGCCCAGGGTCTGCACATGCCGGTGCCACCACCCGGCTCCCATTTTAGAGCTTTGCATCACGTCCTTCTAAAGCATCAAACAGCGACTGAAGCGTTTCTTTGCAAAGCCTTTAAAAGGAAGTCTTGCAGGCTGGGGGATGCTGCTCACCACCAGGCTGCTTTCCCTTACCTCTCCCCATTTTTGCAGGAGAGGGTGCTAATCCAAAAATAACCATGGTATCTATTTCCTTTTGCCTCAGAAACGAGGAATTTTCACCTAGAGGTCAGTACGGAACAGATATTTATTTATATATTCAAAGACTTTGCAATACAGAGCAATTGCAGAGCTATAATGTTTCAGTGAAGGCCATATAACAACATCCATACATCCACCGGCAAGGATGCTAAAGGAGCAAGAGTCTCTCTTGTACCAACATACCCTCAAGTACCAATGGCTCTGGGAGCTTCAGCTTACAAATACCTAGCACTTTGCAAACTGGTCTAAAAGAGAAGTTGGGAGTTTGGATCAAAGCGGGTGGTTGGAGAGATGCCAGGTCCCATCTCCAGTCTCTCTGCCCCGCACTGCAGGGAGCTATGGATCAATGCATGTTAGTGCCTCGTGCACTGTCCTGGCACACACCTGAGGGCATCTGCACCATGTGCTCACAGAAAACCAGGAGCACAATGAGCTACCCCTGTGCAGCCGCAGGCTGAATTCACAGGCCTGTGGGCACCCAGGGACCCGATGCTCTGCGAGCTGCACGCCTCCCCGCTGCAGCACGGCTTCATTTGCAGAATATCATTTTCAAAGAGCTGCTGAGGAGCCAGAGAAAATTCAGGGAGCCCCGGAAAATAAAACACGAATACAAACCCCTTCATGCCTTCCAGCCCAAAACCTCAAGCTCCGAACCCCATCTCCAAGAGCTGGACAGAGAAAGAAGTTTCCCCAACCATCATCTCACTGCCTTCAAGAACGCGCTGCCGAGCGAGAAGGGCGAGCGTGAGCTTCCCTGCGAGGCGCAAGGTAAGTACCCTGCCACCCGCGAGCCCGGAGATTTTCTCCGGAGGCAATTACAGCTCTCCTGCACAAGCACTTTAATTTCTAATCCGAAGTTATTTTAGCAAGGACAAAAAAATCCTGATTGCAGGATTAGAGGGCCCCATCTAATTTCCTCGCTGGGACACAATGCAACTTTTTTGTCCAGGCAGCTAGAAGCGGAGGATTACATTCAGCCCCCAGATCCGATTGCCTTGAAAGAGGTCAGCTTTAGAAGGAAAGTGGTGCGTGCTCCTTGCGTCTCACCAGTACCTTGAATACTTCACATCTCCACCTTTCAATCCTCCTGCCAATGGGTTTTATTCTTCCTTCTCAGGAACACGCCAGGCAGGGAACAAAAGCAGAGGCAAAGTATTGTTCCTCATCAACTCAGGCTGAAAAGCTGTTCTAAGGGACGCTCTTTTCTTCAAGAAAGTCAGCCCTGAGGAAGGCGCTGCAGTGACATGTGGCGAAGGTGGCCGTCCCCGCTCAGCCACGAATGGGCTGGCGTGGCAGCCTGCGGACGCTGAGGTGTCCGCATCACACAGCCAGTGTGCTCTGGCAGATGTACACCACGTCCCAGGTTGCCTCGCGTCCCTCAGAGCTGCAGTTTCCCTTTGGTGCTAAAAATAGCGTGATGCTGCCTTTGAGTTTGGAAACCGGTCACCAGCATTGGGGGCTCTAGGAAGAGAGCCTGGGAGATTGTGGCACTAGCCCCTGGTGGGAAGCCCTATGACTTTCTCAGTAGAGGACCTCTAGCTCAATAAGAAGCATTTGCCCATCCTCATTTCTGCAGCTCCCCAAGAGCTTGATGCTGGCAGCTTTGCCCAGGCAGAAGAAAAAGCACTTCTTCATGCTTGCTTGTGCCTTTTGCTTCAGAGGACCGGGACAGTTTCCTCTCCTCGTGCACATCTCACCTTCACAACCACTGCCCTTTGCCCGTTGTGGGTCTGGCACTCTGCTTCATCCCCTCTTTCCTCTCCTGTCCATGCAAGCATGTGCCTCTGCATCTGTCTCCCTCCCCATGCTCAGCGATCACCAGAGGCACCTCGCTGTTCTGTTTTTATTGCTCTTGGCGGGTATTTTGGTTGCATGGTCTTTACAGCTCACAAAAGAAAGAGAGCCTGATCAGAAGCAGCTCTGCGTCTGATCAGATTAGATTAAATGGTCTAGAAACGACAGCTCGCATCTTCTTGTGAGCCTTGGCATGCAGGTAGGCATCTGAAACTGCAGGACAGGCAGCGGGCAGAGCAGACGAGAGCCAACCAAGTTCACCAAGTGCGGTGAGCAGGTTCTGCAACCAAAACTCTGCCAGTGCCTCCCCAGGATAATCTTCAGGCCTCTCTGCTTCTGCCAGCTGGACTGTCATCTGTGCTTTGCTCCAGTTCTGAGCTTGAGTGGAAATTTCCAAAATAACCACACTAGGTTCCCTGGATTCAGTGCTGTTTATGATGCTCTGATCTACCTCTTCAGCATCCTGGCAATGCTCAAATTGCAACCTAAGGGGGCAGAGGCCAAACTAATTCCCAGTGCCAAGAACCACTGTTTTCCACTTCTGAATTCCTGCGAAGTCCTTTCTCCAGTCAAAAAGCCAGAAGGTACAAGGAATCACAGCATGGAGTCCATGGGATGGTGAGATAAGCATGAGCCATCGCAGCTTCCAAGAGATCTGTCAGGAAGACCACAGGGTCTGTAGGCGAGGAGGTTCTGGAGACAGCACTAAGTCATCACTGCATATGAGCATGGCTGAAACATCACTGCAGAAGAAGGCAGCCTGCTATCAAGCTCAGTGAATAGTTGACTAAACAAGTCACCTGTTTCCTTGAGCTCTCTGGGGCTCCCACCCAGCTAGTGGTGCAAGAAGCACCAAGCTAGGCCATGTCTAGCTGAACGGGCACTAGTATGAGCAAGGTACCAGCCTCAAAGGGTATACCTAAAATGAGCAGTGTGAAGGAGACAAGCTCAGAGTCAGTTTAACTTCTTAAAAGCGGACAACATGGAGGGATATCAACTGGACCAACATGATGTCAATGCACTATCTACAGCCCCTTCATTGGCATCAGTGGATTTTGGGCACAGAACAAGCACGCAAGAAGTGTCCCTCTAGCACACATGGGTCTCCTCTCCAACCAATGGTCCTCTCCCAACAGGAGGACATGGACCAAAGAATAGCATGGTCTACCGGGAGAACTTATGCGGGAAAGAGAGAGGATGGGACATCAGCAAGGAAGAGGCACCCTCCAGGGCTGGAGCCGCAGGCTGATCTCACCCAGCGGTGCCCCTATCCCAGCGGTTTCACAGGACACCAGCCACCAGCCCCATTTCTGCTCCTCCCCTCCTCTGCTCTGCCTTGTAGCATCTTCACTTGAGCTTCAGCTGTCTGCGTCTTTTCACTTCCCGCCTCCCCGCCCCCTCGCCATCCTTCCCAACCAGCTCTTTATTAAAAATGCTAATGCCAACACTTTCTCCCCGGGTTGCCTGTAAATCTGTGAGGAGAACGGGGCGGGGAGGAGGAGGCGGATGGGCGGTTTGGTGAAAGGATCTGAAAGAAAAAGCAGTTTTTTATCTGGCTGTCCTTCAATCTCACAAAGCCAAGCCAAGGCACACAGCAGGGGATGGAAAGAGGCAGATATATATATATATATATAAAAAGACAGAAAGAAAAGGTGGGGGGAGAAGAAAGAGAGAGGGGAGCGGGGAAAGAACTAATGCAGGGAAAGTGCTTTCCTTGTAACTTCAGCTGGATTCGCAGGGCCCCGGTTCCTCTGGGGGTTGGGAGTGTCCAGGCCTGCATGGCCAGGAGAAGGACCCAGAGAAGAAGCGGATGGAGGAACAGGAGAGAAGTGGCACAGTGGGAAAGGGAGGCAGCACAGACCGGTTCAGGGGTGGGCTGCTACACCAGGTCAGAGAGGTGCTGTTTCACTAACGTGGGTCCTGGAACTGGGTACCCAAGAGAGGCTCAGATGCTCAGGGAGACTTGGGAGGGCAAGAGAAAAGGAACCCAAGCCTCTGGGATGGAGCAAAAGGTCTTTTTGCCATGTATTTCTCAGCCAATACCGGTACCCATCCACCTCCCGTCGGTGCCCATGGTCATGGTCTTGCTACCGACCTCTGCAGCCCAAATCCCAGCCTTGATGGACTCAGCAGAGGTCCTGCTCTCCTCAGACCCAGAAGAAAAGGAGGTTGGTGTTACACACTGTCCTCCTCATTACCTGCAAGAAGAAATCAGAGCTGACCCTGCAGCTCAGCCGACTGGAGACCACCAACGAGATGCTCCCACTGCACAACGATGGCAAATGCAAGGACTCCACTAGAGACTCGCGATGGTGGAGTGCCGTTGTGCTGGAAGAGGCCCAAGGGTGAAGAGCCCTGAAATGTGGACCCTCCTAACCCCCCACCCCAGGCTGTCTTAAAAACTCATCCAGGCAAGAACATCATTCAGGAATGGGAAAGTCACAGGCAATCACACTACAAGCATACGGGGCAGGATGAAGACACGCCACTGCGGATAGGTAGCAGATGGATTATTAACCAAGGGAAGAATTAGCTGATTTGGTTTTGTAAGAGTCATACCATGAAGGAACTGTGGGAACTAGATTTGATTAGCAAAAGTCAGGCTGGGTTATTGAAAACGGCTTCCTACCTGAGAAATTTTAGCTGCTTTTCCATTCCTTCCCTAATTAAAAATGCATATCAAAGCATAAAGACAGACTGTGAAAAAAAAAAAAACAAAACAAAAAAACAGCACAGCCAGATTTGTTTAAAACAGCTGAAGAGCAGCACACAAAAGCAGATAATCAAATGTATCTGCTAAACATGATCAAAAAGAATCTTTTGTGAAACTGATGATGATTTAGGGACTGTACGCGTTAAGTAAAAGATGTATCACAGTGATGCAGATCTCAGCATGGTACCCAAAACACACACAACACATAAAAGCTCACTGCCACTGCAAATAAAGTTCAAAGATGAGCTTGCCTTTATGACCAAAATTAGATGCTGTTGAGCGAATAGACACTGAGCCAACTCATAATCACAGTAAATAAATACAAACCAGTCAGAAATGGACCTCAATCAATCCAAAGGCTTGAGATGCCTCTTCAGATAAAGCTACCACTCTACTCGAACAGAAGAGGTCACAACTAGACATGAAAACAGCGCTTGCCAGCATGTTGAGGGATTTGGCAAGCCATCCCCCAAGGTCAAGCCCCCCACTTCTGCCTTAACGACCTCCCTTTTGCCAATGGCCGTGTTGATGTAACTTCCCCTGGGCACTGACTCACCACCCGGTGAGCGTTGAAGACCTGTGTTGCTAACCACTACAGTGCACAGCACCAACACTGCAGGGCTTAGGAACACATTAGACAAACACCTCTTGGAAACGGTTCAGACACGATCGATCTTGCCTTAGGATGGGGTGGACAGAGCAGCTGATTTCAAGATACCTCTTTTTTATGAGTCTACGGGCAGTCTTGTCAGGCTGCAGCTCCAAATAAGCGGATGAACACAATGAAACACAGCATCCAGCACTGCTGAAGGCCACCTCTGCTCCAAAATACATAAATACCAGGGTCGGTTAGATGAGTTGAAAGGACACATAAGCTCCAGCAAGTAAGTTCTGCTGCGCCAAAGCAGGGCAGAAGTCCTCGCAGAAATGACTTTGCAGAGACCGTCACAGGGCACATTAAGATCTTCATGCAGCTCATCTCAAAACGGTGGCAGAAAGTGACCTGCTTCCCATGCACCGACCCAACAGCACCAGTGACCACAGCACAAATGAAATCTCCTCCATGGAGAAATAACCAACTGCTCAGTCGTTTGGTGGAAGCTATCAGGGACTCACCAGGGGCAGCTGGATGGGGCTGAAGAGACCTTAAACATGATGAAACCCTCCACAGGAACTGCTGCGTGGAACAGGCACGGATCGCAGTGCAGTAAAAAATCCTCATTAAACATGAAACCGGCCCCAGTCCTGAGATTCCCAGTGTGGACACACTTTCAAAAGCCCCTATAAATAGTGAAAGCTGCAGGCAGGGAAGACTGCACTAAGTATGAGTTTCAGCTACTACCATTTTCTGAAACAAAATCTGACAGGTTCAAGGAAGAAGCACAAAATGACCCCAGTTTCAAACAGCTTCAGCAGTTTCAAACTCTCAAAGCGCAGCTGATGAAAAAGCTCAGATACTGCCGAGCATCTAAGATTTATGGCAAGTTCAGAGAAGGGCAGCGGGATTTTCAGTGGCACCTGCATGATCCAGGGCTCTGCATCACCTTGGGGTGGAAGAGGAAGAGAGAGGCTCTGCTGTGCCTCTCTGCCCCCAATGGCAGGCGTGCTGGAAACACTATTCATAATTTGTGATCAACAGCTGGATGCTTAAGTGTATAAGGAGAGACCCAAGACAATATATATTCTGGCCAGATATGAGCACTACTGCGGGAGAAAGGGCAGAGAAGTATGAACATAGCAAAAAAGACGATACACAAGCCTCATTGGAAAAAAAAAAGGCAAAAAAACAATGTGCTATCTGTGAAAGCAGTGGTGAGGCTCCATTTGAATCAAGCAGGGAAAACAAATCTCCGCTAAAGGGCTGTTACTATTCCTCCTTCTGGGCAGCGGTGTCGCGTGCCGGGCTGAGCAGCAGCGCGAGGCCACGGTTTGTTCACCACGGGACCCAAGATGAGGCCGTTACAGATATCGGGTCAGCACCTGCTTGGTTAATCTGTTCAAGCACACGAGTTCACTTCCATTCACAGTTTTCCTAACTTGCCTGCAAAGGGTTTCCTTTCTTCTCCCCTCTCCCTTTTGGCTCAGCAGCGGGTAGATGAAGAAGTCGCTGAGGAAGAGAAGGGGACGTCTGGGATGAAGCTGCAGTCCCGCTCCCCAGGGAGCAGTGGAAAAGCGGAAAACAAGGAAGCAAAGGGCTTGCCTGCGTTTACTAGCAGCCCTGATGGGCAGAGTCGTCCAGCCCTTTGCTTCCTGCGGAGCAGCGGGCCGGGCAGCAGAACTTGCTTCGAGGAGTCGTGCTGGGGCATGGAGCCAGGGCACCGAGCTGAGCGGCACAGCGGGGCTCCCTGCGAAATGGCCTCTTTGAAGGTTTCCTCCTCTCCCCAAAGCAGTCACGGGGCTGCGGCGCCATTGGGCCAGGGGAGGGAAGAGGTTTTTCGGGGGACAGGCACAGGGAGGGCCCCCCTCCGACTCTGTGCGCTCTCCACCTCACACTTTGCCATTTCTGGCAAATTGACACATCTCACACCCAAACCTACAACACAACAAAAGGCAGAAAAGCTCCCAGACAGGCAGAGAAGCAGATCCAACACCTGGGGCAGGGGATGTGTTTACCCTGAAACCTAATGACAGTCTCTTGGACATCAACCTTCTTGAGCTCTGATTATTTCTAACAATAACAGTGCTCATCTCTGGCGGACACCCCTGCCCGCCTGCCAGCTGCCTCCCTGCCAGCAAACAGCTCTGGCAACGCAGCCTTGAGCTCTCTAACACGCAGGAAATGGGCAAGCCGCACAAAACACGCATCGCTGCTGCCCGCGTCCAGTCCCTCCCTGCCATGTGAGGCAGGTGAAAATTTTGTCCAGGTGGAATCGACGGCTCTGCGGAAAGCAAAGCCCACCCTTGGTGTGTTTCCAGCCCCTGAGCCCATGGTGCTCCCCAGCAGCAGGGCCCAGGCACAACCCACAGTGGCCACGCTCACCCCTGGTTCGTTCCCCACTCGTTCCGGATGCAGAGGTGCTTGTGCACGGGGTCCTTCATGTAGCCCTCGTAGCAAAGGCATTCACCTGCGGGGAGAGGAGGCGCGTGAAGGAGGGCTTGGCATCGTGACCAAGGGACTTTCCAGCACCAGCAAGGTCCCAGCAGGACCCCGCTGCCTTCCCAGGGACCAGTGAGCACCCGGAGCCTCCCCTGCATGCTCCCCATTGCCAGCATCGCTGTGGCAGAGGCACCAAGGACGGGACAAGGCACAAAACTCTGCCCTCTTCCCATCCGATCCACTGGGGCCGGTGCTGAGCGAGCCCCTGTGTATGCACAGGCCCTGTACACTGGAGGTGAGCCCGGCTCACACTTAATTAATATTTATTGAGTCCTCTGGGTCTAAGCTCAGGCATAAGCTTAGGCATAAGGGCTGCGCTGGGACTCCCGCCTGCGCTGCAGGCTAAAGACACACTCAGGCGCTCCGCTCCCCGCAGCGTGTCGCGCGCCGCTGATGCCGGCTACGTGGGGAAGCGAGCGGAAGCAGAGGAATGTGGCGCGATGCTGCTGGCACTGGAGCAGGACAGCCCAGAGCTGGGTCCTGGGTTTCTCAGCAAGCCAGTTGAGCTGCAACCCCAAAAACGTGAGCTGGGCAGGATGCAAGGAAATGGCCTCCCCTCAGCTGCCTTTTGGATGTTAAGCGTGCCCAAACTTACCGGTCTCAGGGTCGCACTGGTGCTCGCAGGGGTCGAGGAGGCGCCGGGCGCAGAGGTCCAGGGCCCAGGGCCCGCTGGAGTTCTGCTGCGAGAAGAGGACGACCTGCGCCGGGTTGAGCCAGTCGCTGGCGTCCAGCTGGCTGCCCTCCAACAGGATGAAGCGGCTCCCTGCCCAGGGAGAGGGGGGTGACGGGGACCCGCCGCTCCCCGCCACGGCGCGCAGGACCCACGCGTGGCCGTGGCTTTTCCTGCCCGTCGTGGCAGCGGGGCGCTGCTCTGCTCACCATCAGCGATGAGGTGCTCGGGCACGTGCAGGGTGATCTTGACAACCAGTGGGCAGCTCATGTGGGACGAGCACACCAGGCTGATGACGCAGCTCGTCACACTGATGAGGGTCAGCGTGGTCTTGTTCACGGGACTCCGGGGTGAGCCCACTTGAAAGCAAGCAAGCAAGGGGAGTCAAATCCCGTGGCTGCAAGCTCCCCCGCGACGTCCGCCCATCTGGCTCCCCCTAGAAGGGCATCCGGCAGACCCACATATCGCTTTGGGCCCCAACACAACGCAAAAGAAGCGGCCACTGTCACGGGATCCCCCCTCACACCAGACAGAGCCAGTGCTTCCCTGCGTTGCCGGCAGCCCTGGCTCGCGTGGGGCACCGCAGCACCCAAAACACCACCGCGCACTGCGCGGCTTTACGACAGGGCAGAGGCACCACGGAGAAGGAAGGGAGCGAGCATGGCCCGTTCCTCCACTCTCTCCCCTACGTGTGCTTTTCCACTCCTAGATAAGCCCGGAGGGACATGAAGTTGTGTTGCTACAGCTAACACCGCTACGTGGGCTCAGATGGGGCACCGAAGCAATACCCTGGGGACCGCAAAGCAGCAGCCTGCAGCATCCCACGCTAACAGGAGGTGACAGGTAGATCCTGCCTGTCCCGGCGGGCTGGTTCCCGGCTGCGTTTCTGAGCTCAGCTGCCTCCTCTCTTGCCGCCCGGCTCATTGCTGACGAGCAGCTCTACCGAGTAGCTTCATCTTTGCACGCGCGTCGCCCACCTGCCGGGCGGCCGCGCTGCACCGCACGCGGGGGCTGCCGGGCAGCCTTTGAAGCACGGTGCTCATTAATACACAGCAGCGCCGAGCAGCTGCCTCCAGCAAAAGCAGAACACGTTTCATCCTGTGCCGGGGAGCGCGGCGCCAAGCGCGCAGCAGCCCCGGGCGCGGAGGAGGAGGCGCAGACTGAAGCATGCTTGCGGCGGCCACTGCTCTGGCCGCAGCTTCAACTCCTTGCCTATGGAAAGTGTCTAAACTCACAGCCCAGAGCCTGTGGAGGGCAAGGAAGGCAAGAGTTGGCCCGCTGAGCGCCGTGGAGCCACAGTGATGGCTGCGGGGAGGGCCCTGCTGCGGCGCGCTCTGGCAGCGCCCCACGCGTTCAGCGCTGACCCACCTCGGCTGCGCCTGCGGCTCCGCGACGGGTCGGTGTAGAAGGCCAGCTGGGGGTCGTTGTCCGCCTCCGTGCCAGAGTCCCCCTCGGGGTTCAGGAAGGCGGAGCCAGCTGCGGGCGACAGCGAGCGCTGTGGGGAGCAGGGCCGCCACCTCACCCCCTGCGCCGCCCCAAGGACCCACAAGGTCCCACTGCCTCGAGCGCTTGGGATCCCTGTCCGGAGGATACGGAGCGGAGGCAGATGGCCGCCCCCGCAGAGCAAGGACCTGCTCCCAGTTGCACTGGGGAGCTCTGGCACGGACTGAAATGCTGCCGGCCTCAGCCCCTGGGAGCATCACCCCTGGGTACCTCGTGCTTTGTTATTGATGCGCTTGCGCTGGCTGCTGGAGGTGTGGGACAGCAGTGTGGCCTGCTGGTGGTTGGAGTCCACGGGGCTGGTGGCGATGATGCTGTCCTTGTACTTGTTCATCAGGGACAGCTTGGCGTTATCGCTTCCTGGGAGCAAGAAGGAAAGGCAGAGTCTTTCAGAGACAAAGAAGGAGGGAGATGAGGGAGAGAAAAGCTTTCCTGGGATCTATTTCCAACCCCAGTGCCTGGGTGAGATGCCAAAGGCACCTTGGCCAATGGACTGGACAGCCCTGGTGAGTGCCCTGAGCAGCAGGACTGCTCCAATACATCCCCAAGCTCTTCACACAGCAGCCCTCCCATAACTGTGTCTCAGTTAGGAGACCACTCTCTTCCACACCTTGCTTAGTACTGTAGCCAACAAGCAAGCATGGTATGACACGGGTATGACGTGCTGACCGCTGGGGCTAAGGGGCACCTCAGAGAATTTCAGCTGCTGTTAAGAAGGCAGCGTTAACTCTGAACCATACTGATGACAACTACAATTTTGCTACTAAGTACGTCAGCTTAAGCAGACACCAGAACACCTGGGATAGTGAAGGGAGCTTAGCGTCACCATGTTGGAGCTTGTTTCCAACAGCCCTGCCTTTCAAGCCTCAGTCTTCCATTGCCCAGCCAAAACCTGCTCAATAGGGTCTACAACTGCCTTGCTGCCAGGAGGTTTCCAAGCAAAGAAACGACCTCAAAGGCTTGCAAACCCACTGATATCTCATATGTAGAGGAAACCCAGAGAAATAGCTGCATCTGGTCATGTACATGCAACCACACCTCGCTTGCAAGACAAGGTAGAGAGGACCCCAGTCCTCCTCGTGCCTCCCCTACCTGGCGTGAGGTCCATGCTGGACTTCTCGTTGCAGCCCTGCAGCGAGTCCAAGGTGCGGGTGACCTGGCTGGCGAAGTCCTCGCCGCCGTTCATGCACTCGCGCTGCAGGTGGTGCCGCAGGTCTGTGATATCGTACTCGTAGCCGTCCAGGATGGGCGTCTCGCGGATGCTGAGCGTGCCGCTCGAGTTGTGGCCCTGCACGCGGGCGTTGCGCAGGCTCTCGCGCCCGTGGCCCCCGATGAGCACCGAGGGGATGTAGTGGATCTCGTTGGCTGCCTCAGCGCTTGCACTCTTCTGCGGCTGGGGCACGCGGCGCCGCTTGCACCAGCGCCGGCGGGTGTACAGGATCATCACAAGGCACAGGATGGAGAGCAGCAGGGCGATCATCCCTCCCTGCAGGCAGAAACGCGAGAGCCGGGCTCAGCGCAGCCACGAGCCCATCCTCGCAGTGCAGGGGAGACCTACTCTCCCCTGGCACCTCAACACTCCCACCGGACACCCTTGGAGCCGGAATCTCCAAAGGGGGGAACATGCAAGCTGCTGTGAAGAAGCGGCGGCGCCGGAGAAGGTGGGTGGCGCTGGAAGAGCACGCTGGCACGCGAAGCACGGCGCTGCCTTTGCAGCCGCTACCTCGACACAAAGCCAGAAGCAGCTAGAGGAGAGCATGTTTTTAAAGACCCACAGGTCTTTGAAAGCAGAGCTCAGGTTTATTAGAGGCAAATGCTCCTACGGGCAACTTTTTCTGACCCATTTCCAACTAGTTTCAGTGCTGTCACTCTCAATCTCGGGAAATTTTCCCAGGGTATCCTGCAGAAATTTCAGCACAGATTAAATGAGATCAAGGCTCGAGACGAGGGATCTGCTGTGCGCAGAATGTCCAGGCGAAGCAAGTGCGGAAACCTGCTGCCCCGCGGGGACGGTCCTCACGCTCGGCACTGGGAGGGCCACGCGGTGGTGGCTGGTGGCGTCAGGAAGGGGCTGCTGCTTTGCCCGGCCCATGCCCACACGCCAAGGCACCCACCCTCATCGCCATCTGCAAGGTCATCGTCGCGCCGAGACACCGCCGCGGCTGCAGCCGGCACAAGAACAGCTCAGGCTGCTCCTTTAAGTGTGGTCTGCCGAGGGTAATAATAACAATAATGAAGAATACGCAGGAGCCGGCTAGGAGCTTGAGGTCCAGCCTTGGCTCCAGTCCTCGCTGCTTCCTCTTATGCCATAGGTGATCTTGCTAAAATAAAATAATAGTAATAAGCTACTCCATTAGGACAAAACATTAAGAGAATTATTGAATGGGAGACAGGAGAGGCAGCTGGCAAGAAGAGCTCTAATGGCCACTGCGTTTTAACCCTCTCTCATCTCAGGATTATGGAGATGCAGAGCCCGTCTGTGGGTGTCTAAGGAATGCTTACTATTTAATTGGAATTGGGATTTCTTCTGAGTGCTAAAAATATGCTCTGGATAGTGGCCTCTAGCTGCTTCAGACTTGGAGATGCTCAAAAGGGAGGCACTAAAACAAGCACTGGCCTCTCCGTTACTCTCCATTGGAGTGGGTAAGAGAAGGCATAGGAAGCATCTTAGACTCCAAGTGTCTCTCCACGTGGATGCAGAGAACTAGTTCTGGCTTCACCTTGTCACACCGGGCAGGCAGCAGCAGTTGCTAGAGGCCTCCTGCATGGCACGGATAGGCTGGAGTGTTTCTTGGAGAAGAGAGAGCCTCACAAGCTCCATGTGCAGCCCATGATCGCAAGTGCTTTCAAGTGATGCAGCCTCTCGCTCACATTTCTTTGCTTGGCAACCAAACAGGAAAGAAAACCAGCCTTGAAATTTACACGTGACACTGATTCTTGGCACAAAAACCAACCTCTTTTTTTAAGGGTGCGATGATGCTGCCTGAGAGGCACTGAGAGTGATGAAAAAAAAGGAGGGGAGAGGGAGAACTCAATCTGTAGTTACATATTTTGGTACAAGAGCAGCAATTAGCAGACATCCTTTTCATCAAGCTGATAATAAGTCCTATCTCAATGACTCTTTTCTGGATCCTGTTTTTTGCCAGTGCTCCAGAAAGTCAAGACAACGGTGGCAGACCTGCCAGGCACTTGCATAACTTAACGTTTCACTGCATGGCTGTGTGTTTTGGCCAAGATTGCTGGTACTCTTCAGCCTTCCCTAATACCACCAATGAGCTGCCCCTAAGGCCTCTGAAGTCTGGGAAAGCCCAAAGCCACCACGGTAAAGATGCTGGCACAAGCTCAAGGGCCACCACTGCCAAACAAGACCAAAGCGACACAGATTTCCTGGTGGCCTGAGAGAGCTTCGGGGTTCCTTGGCAAAGAAACCACCATCATCTCATAAGCAAGAAGGAACAAAAAAGTAGTTGTGGACCAAAATATTTTGGGGTTGGCTTTGCCAGAGATTGTTTTTTCTTCCTTGAGACTTATCAAGCGCAAGCAATGTAGGAGAAACCCGGCCTGGGGCTGCAATCTGGAAGAGCTATTGATGCTCTCATTAGGGTAGGCACCATTAAACAGCCTGTTTGCAGCCTCGGCAACACATTGTCTCCAACTAATTATCTTCTGGTGGCAAAAACATAAAAAAAAACCCACAAGATTCTTCAGATCCCTTCCGGTGAGAAGCAAAAAACTACAAAACGACTTCCAAAACACTGCTGCCTCTCTTCCCCCATTTCTCGGCCTTTAAATCCATACCAAGTTGCTGCAGGAAGGCGGAGAGAGCCGGAGGGGCGTGCGGAGCCCCGAGCTGCCCCAGGCCCCATCGCCGCTACGGTTTGGTCACCGGGGCGCGGAAGCTGCTGCGAATCAAAGCGCGGTGTCTGCAAGGCGCAGGGCAAAGGAGTCTCCGGAAAGTCAATCTGCATTAACCCCAGGCAGGCGGCTACGACCTTTAAACGGCAGCAGCGCCGAGGATAAAAGCACCCCTGCGACAGAGCCAGGTCCAATCGGGAGGCACTCTTTTGGAAAGGGATGCGAGATGAGGGGAGACATTTGAGGACATCCAATTTAAAAGCGGCTCTGCCCGGTGTCAGGAGCACCACACGCAGAACCCGCGGCAGCTGGGAGCACGGGGGCACAGGGGCACTCTGGGCTCAGCTGTAGTGACGTGGGGGAATACAGGGATTCACCCAAAGGCCTGGTTTTGTGCAGGTTTCCTGATCCCCAAACTTCCATGGGTTTAAATGCGAGCCCTTCAGAGCTCCAGGGAGCAGGGAGCACAGGGAGACGGGAAGCGCGGTGTACATGGTACGTACCATGACGGAGATGTGCAGGATCCTCAGCTCCTCTTCAGCTGACTCGGTCTGGGGCTCTTCGGTGGGCTCAAAGCCAGGCAGATTGGGGGCACCATCTTGGTGGTGAATGTGAAAGAGCAACGTGCCATTCTCCAGCCACTGCTGCCGCCAGCGGACCAGGGGGATGTCATCCGTGTTTCCTGAGATCTCTGCAAGAGTAAAGCCAATCACAGCAGGAAGTCTGGCAAGGGACAGCCACCAGCAGGGCCCTTCACCTCTTCCCAAAAAGAGTTTTTCTGCACTGGGACAGGCAGAGCTGGGTTAAGGAGAGACATTACGTGCCGCGACACCAGCAGATGCACGAGGCTGGGAAATGCAAGCAGAAGAGACTGGGAAGAGCTGAGAACAGGGACACGTTTCCTGAAAAACAAGCTTCATTTGCATTCGTTGTACTGACAATTAAAAATACGATGAGCATCACAACGAGATAAAGCCTTTCCCCCTGTCTCTGCTATGCAGGACCCATTCCAGCCACAGGCGTCTTCTCGTTCCCATTTATAGTGACACATTTTTATTGTGCTGGGAAGTAGCATGGGTTTGCTTTGCAAATTGTCATCTTTATTTTGCCTGTCTCGAGCTGCCTTCAAACGAAAACCGGAATTCAATTACGGTGCCAGAAAACAACATTTCAAATTTACCGTTAATTAATTTCATTAGGCTGCCTTAAGTGAGCTAGCTACCAAGGGGGGGAAAAAACAGCATCAGAAACCAGGTTCACCCTTCCAAAGTGATTGATTAATCAAAAGAAACATTAGCTGCAGCAAGCGAATTGGCAGCTTGCTCCCACTCAGCACGGGCCATATTTCTGGTGGCAATCAGGGCGCTTAAAGTGTCCCAAGCAGAGCAACATCGAGCACCTCCAAGCACTGGGAGGCAAAACAGAGAGGAGGAAAAGTATCTACGCAGCCTGAAGCACTTCCGAAATTCCCTCTAACTGCTGAGCTGCGCATTTGGGCACACGGATCCCCTTTGGAAATCCGCTCTCCGGAGCTGTGAGGGCTGGGAAAAGCCGATCTCCTCCTGTCTCACCTGGCTGCAGGTGGGAGCCTCTCATGGGCTGCAAGAGGAGAACAATTTTTCCAGCTTCCTCATCCCTGACGTTTCCCACCTTCAACCAAACCAGCCCAAACTGAAGGAAATATTCTCTCCACACCTGCTTGCTAACGTGAAATTAGGAGTAATTAAGGCGAGAGCTTTTATGCACAACAGGAACTCAATGCGCTGACATTTGGAAAAAAATGTAAATACCAGCATTTGCTCCATTGTAAAAACTGGAAATAAAAGATACTAAGTATATGACATTGTGACATTTAGAAAGCTAGAGTTAAAGATGTTTTCCCCCTGATTTGACATATCACTGAAAAAGCAGCACCCTTCAGCTCATTAATATTTGAGGAGGACTCCTTGATGGAAGTTATTTAAATGATTAATAGATTATAGTAAATTTAGGACTTAAAATAGGTTGTCATAACTTTGGATTTATTTAAACAGCCTTATTTATAAAAAGAAAAATGTATTTCTATAAAAAATGGATTCTGGTTTTTAAAAGAGCACAATCTACCAGCATTAGAGTTACCTCCTCTCCCCCTGGGTCCGCTGTGCGATCCCTCCCTCCCCGCTGCCTCACGAGCAAGTCGGAAGGATGCAGAAAAGGGAGAAATGCCAGAATCCAACGCCCTCCCGCCTGATGCATCCCCCCGAAACCTCCAGGTGCCCACATCTCTACAGAGCTCAGAGCCCTGTCGCTCCCGTCCACGGTGATGGGTCTGGGGGAGCACCCAGAGCTTCACCCCCGAAGGTGCCCAGCGAGCCGCGAAGAGGCAGGAGGAGAGAGGATCCTTTCAAGTTCAAGGTGTGAAAGATATTGATGATGGGGCTGCTCCCTGCACGCCTGTCATTAAGGCCTTGGATGTGCGGCCATTAGCACCCGTATTAACTTCTTGCACCTCTGTTAAAAAATAGCCTGGCTGAGCCCGGGGTTAATGACAGTAGAAGACCACTAATTACGCCATGATGCAATCGCTTGGTCACAAACGCGGCCCAGGTCCTTGATATCCACAGGAGCATCAGCCTCCAAAGGCCTCCAACGTAATGGCCGTGGCTGCGGCCCTCCCCGACCATCTGTGACGGGAAGGAGGAGTTCAAGAAAGGCTGAGGGAGGAGCAGACTAAGGGGAGGAAAACAGGAACATCCAGATGAATTCGCTGGTGGCTGGCAGCTTCAAACCTGCTGCAGGGCGACCACCGCAATTAGTGGTGGACGAGGACTCCTCTCTCCGGCAAACCTGATGCCCTGCAGCATGGGCTCACACCTACGTCTTCCCCAGCTGCCTGTATGAGGACCATGGATGGCCAGGGCACGGAGACCCGCCAGGCCAAGGTCCCCTCCGTCTGTCCTCCACTTGTCCTCACCAGCCAGCTCAAAGCAAAAGGCATTTTCACCCGTGGCTTGCCAAGCTCATGGTCCTTCTGAAGGCAACGGGGAGCTTGGTGGGACCAAACTTGGCCTCAGTGGCTCTATTTTGACACCCTGTGCAGAGCTGATCTACCCAAAGCAGAGCAACATCGTGGGTACCCTGAGCCCGGTGCAGACATCAAGCAACTCCCGTTTCCTCATTCCCCCTTGGAGACCTGAGAACCTATCAGGAGGGGGATAAAAATACACACATTCACACAAAAAACTCTACTTAAAAATGCATGCCAACATTTTGCTGAAAAACGGCAAAACAATTTTCATTTCTACTTGGAAGTATTTTGCACTAGTAGATGCCTCTGATTAGTCAAACAAACTCTGCTGTAATGTCAGTCTCTGCAGACCCATTTTATACAGCAGAGTGCATGTTTTGACTTGGACTTATATTGCCTCCTTAACATTTAAACCTGGCTTATTTTCCATCCGGAACCCAACTGTGTTTTTATACAGCTCCACATTAGCTAACTCTTTTGCCTCACGTCAAAAACCTGTGTGTCTCTTAAACGGCTCAAACCCAAATGAAGCAAGTTCTTGCCTTGGCATCCTTCAGGAATCTCCATCCTCGGAAATACCACGGGAGCAGGTCGGGGGCTGTTCCCACAATGAGCTGCTCACTTCATGCCTTCGAGCATTTCCTCCTCAGAACTTGCTTCAAATAAATTCATGTCAAAATGCTTATCCTGACCTGTAAAGGTGTTTTAATTCTGAGATTTTACTCATCTATCTTTCATGGGATATCTTTCATCCATGTTTTTATGACCAACTGGAAAAAAGATTAGCTCATGGTGCTGGGTGCATTTGCTTTCAGGAAAGTCACCCAGCTGCAACACCAGGAGTTACTCTCCAAAGCTGTATCGCACTTTACCCTTGAACTGGGACTTTTGTCCCAAATACGCATTAGGAGCCATCCCAATGGCTCCTTGAACAACAACCCTCCCTTTACTCTTGCAAGGACACTGCGCCGCGCTGCTGCTTCCAGAGCAAAGGACACAAATCCATCGTTGGTAGCTTGGCTCCTGACCCTACCAGAGGCGCCCCGTTGCTCCAGCAGCCTCTGGGGAGACAAGGAGGTGCCTGGCCGCATTCGAGTACCAGCCCCTCCAAGGTTACTCCACCTGCCAAAAGCTGGGCAGGAGCTTGGCTGCAACAACCCAGCCACAACGTGCACGCTCCAAGGCTTGCCGGGATGCGAGTTTTACTCATATTTCATTGGTTTGCTTCCAGCTGCTGTAAATATGAAATATAGGGGAGATCTGGGAGGAGAGACAAATCTATGTCCTGGGCCAACGCTCAGGAACAAAAAAAAAAAAAAACAAGAAAGAAAGAAAAGAAAGCAAGCTGCACACTCCATACCATGACAGCGACTGAAATAAAGAGCACGCGTGCCGCTCCTTTGGGAGACGCAAACTCATATTCGAAGGCTAGAAAGGACCACCCACATTTGTTGTTGACATCCCCTACCTGGGAGGCCTCGGCCAATTACTGACATTCTCACAAGCATAACACCTGCAAAGCCCCACATTGCCATTGAAAAAAATGAAATCACATCCCTTCACTTGCCTACCCAGCAAGGTTTTCCAAAGTGCCTCCTGGGGTCAAGTGTTGGGATCTGGAGCAATGACCACGTGAATAAGAGATATGGCACAAGATGCCCGAGGCGGCTCCAGCCCTGCCAGCACATCACAAGATCCCACCAGGATTGACAGCTAAGCAGAGAGGAAGAGGAGCACTCGAAGTAGACCCACCTGCATGGGGTGGGTTCCCTGCACAGGTGCCCGCGCGGAGAGCACACGGCATTTCCCAGCCTGGAAGGCTGCCCTCTGTGCAAGAACCCGCAGAACTGCCTCCAGCGGCAGCATTCCTTGAGGTTTGAGAGCAAATCAATGAAAGGAGCAGAGCGAATCGCTCCATTCAGACGGTGCCCACCTACAAGGGCGACACAGGACCTGCCGCTCGGGAAGGGTGAGCGACCAGAGGAGCAAGGCTTGGCAAAGGAGTCCCCAGTCCTTTTAACAAGTTCTCATGCATCCTGGAAATTACAGAGCAGTAAATCCTACTTCTGTGCTGGCCAGTTAGCAATCGCAATAGAGAAAAGCAGCTGGTAGTCACATGGTCCATCACAGACCATTGAGGCTGTCCGCAATCCAGTAGACAAGGGTCATCCAGTGTGATAGCCTCGTTTTAAAGAATTCGCATCAAAATCCACCCTTCACGTTTCCCCAGGTGCGTGAGCAGGCATGGGATAAGAGGGTATGTCCTAAGGAAGCCCACAAGGAAGGGAAGGAATAAAGGGACAGCTTTCACAGTGGGGGGAGGTAACCAGGGATCCCACGCAGATCTTCACTAGGACCTCAGCAGTGCAGAAATGCTCTGGAAGGGGAGGTGAATAACAAAGTTGGCCACCAATCCTAAATTTAGTCTCCTCAAAGCTAAAGCTGTGAAGTGCCACAGGAAAGAGGGCAAGAAAATGGCAGGGGAAAGGCATCTTTGGTGAAAGGAACATGATCCTGAATGCAGGATTGAGGTCATTCAGAAAGGATGCAGCAAAACTAAAAGGATTCAGAGGGAGGGACAAGGAATATCAGCTGTGGGAAATGGCTTTATGGAGAGGAGACCCTAACTGCATTAGCAAGGAAATTGAACAACTGAGCAGGGATAGGATAAAATCTCATAAAATCATGAAGCCAGTGGAACAGTTGGAAAAAAAAAGGAATGATTACTCGCTATTTCTCACACTAAAAATTAACAAAGGCCAATGTTTTGTCCACCATAAAGCATAACAGCATTGAAAAGGGAATTAAATTCAAGGAAACAGATCCATCCACGGCCATCAAGCACGACAGGACAGAGACTAATTCCTGCTCGAGAAATCCCTGGGGCACAGACCTTGGCTGCAAGGAACAGATTACTCAGTATATGCCCTGTTTTTTACATTGTTTTCCCCAAACATCAGCTACTTGCTCTAGTTGGAGATGAGATGCCAAGATACACTATCAGTTAAATTGACCCAGGATGCTCTGCAGATCAGCGTGATGCCCCAAAGGACGCACTCAAAAATCACCAAGTAAACTGGAAATCCAGAAAATGCCCAGCTTCCCCTGCCAGCCAGAGGACTACTCACCCACCGTGAGTACCCAGGGGTACTGGCCAGACTCAGAAATGGATGGTCTTTGCTGTCCTTTTCTGATAGGTCTCCGACTGGAAGCTTAGCCCAGGGGGACCTCTCAAGTGTCCCCAAGGTTCACTCCTTCCCATAGGAAGCTGTTTTGAAGACCAGGAAAGAGCTAAAGCTAAAACTCTTACCCTGCAAGCAAGAGCCTAACACCTCAACACTGCTTAAACCCTCCCGTTCAACATCTCAGGACTAGGGAATGGCATCAACTTCTTTAAATATGCCAGTAAAATCAGAGATAAACAGTAAAAGCAGATAAGCAGTGAAATGGCCAAACCAAGTGGCCTCCCACAAAGTTTAAGGGTTTTTTCACCCTCAGAGTCCCCGATTTCTTCTCACTTACACTTCCCTCCTCCTCTTCCGGATTCTTCAGACATGTCCCCATCTCCCAGTCCCTCACACCACCCAACATCTTTGTCGCGGAGGGCGCTGCAGAGCCTCCATTAGAGGCCACATCCCATGTCCCACGCCTTGCATCCCTTCACGAGCAGCTTGGGCCATCCTGCTGCCGCTCCTCCAGGCACTGTCTCACTGCGGGAGGCAGACATGGAGATGGGCTCTTCGAGACAGGCTCCCGGCTACCCAGCTGATGGTCTCCTCCCTGCCCAGCTCCGCGCCTTGAAACCCTACAGCTCCAAGATATCCAAGATAGCAACCAGGGTTACCCCTGAGCCAGCCAGCGATGCGCACAGGGAGACACATCCATCCATGGCAGGCTGACAGGGAAGGGAGTGCCAGCCACCCCAGCCATCTGCCGGCACTCAGGGAGACAGCAGAGCACATCGTCCAGGCTAGGTCAGGCACACACGGTGGGAGTGCATTAGAGACGAGACGGACTCCACTTCAAGGGTAAACTTCAGCCCACTCCGGCAGACTAATTTGTGTAAGTGCTCATTATGCTGAGGCCCAGAGGTCAGGCAAACGAGACGTTCTTTTAGCACCCGCAGCCTTTGCACGGGAGACGAGATAGGGCCAGCCATTCCTCATCTGCCTGCGGGCGCCTCCGTGCCCAAGGCACAATGGAGAGGTTTCCAAGAAGGGACAACCCTCTTCTTCCTCTCATCTCCCCAGCATGGCCCGGGGCCAGGGGAACTCCGCTCCGGGGCCACCATTCGGGGTGGTCAGACTCGCGGGTGCTCGGGAGCGCAACCTGATTTCAAATGTGCAGAGAGAGGTAGCCGAGAGGAAAGGAAGGAAAAAAAAGAAAGAAAGAAAGATGCAGAAGGGGAAAAAGTTGACTGTGCATCTTAAATTTATCACTTCTGAAAGAAGAGCTTGTCAAGAGGGCCAGAGACCAGCCAGTGTGCAGTGATCAATGTGAGGACTTTTGGGTCTAGTCAAGCTTGTTTCAGATTTACAGGAACTGAATAGAGGCATAAATCTGTCAGTGCCTGACAAAAATGGAGGTAATTAAAGCTGCAGGTGTATATAATTGTCATATTGATGATCTATATAAATCAGCCGAGCCAGCAGAGGCTCCAAGCCACCAGGTTCAGCACGGATCCTCCCCGAGGAGGAATTTTCTGCCTACCTGCGTGGAAGGAGGAGGCCACTGGCATGTGCAACACATCTCACCTTCCCCAGCTGCCGCTCTCAAAAAGGGACAACCCCCCCAGTGCCTTTAGTGGCAATCACTACCCAGGACCCGGGCCCGGCTCTGGGAGGCTGAGGGGGGACCCCGAGCTCTGCGGTCAGAGCCGCTGCCCTCCTTCAGCACTGCGGGGGCTGCAGCGCTCTGAAGCTCCAAGCCTGGGCGCAAGTGGGGCATTGACTTGATCTTGTACCGATTTCCATTTTTTTATTTTTTTGATTTATTTTAACCTTTGTTATTTTGGGAGCTTTGAAGCCTCAGCTACTCTGAGCCTGCGACGTTCATCGGAAGGTGCAGAGCAGGGATGTGAAAGAGCGGGCGAAACAGTGAGGAGAACAGGCAGGGGGTTGAGACTCGAGGTGATTTGGACCTGAGCTGCTGTCGGGACCGCATCCACACATCAGCGACAGCCCCGGGCAGCCTCAACCTGCGGGATCCCCATCCTACTGCGCGAGGGGCACTTTGGAATTTGGGCTGCCCAAACCCCTGCTGTGCTCAGATGGGTCCTGTGAGGATGGAGAGGAGGGCGATGGGAGAGCAGAGGTGGCTTCAAGGTGGGCTAGAGCCAAGCCCCAAACTAACCCTCATCTCTGTAGGAGTCACACGTGGCCTTTCCCAAGCAGGACCGAGGACACACACCCCATGCAGCCCTTCTGCTCAGGTAGAGGGTTACGTGCACGCAAAACTTGGACAATCAAAAATTAAACAAGCGCTTCTGCATTGCAGTCCAAATTACGTAACACGGCTCTCCGACACGTTAATATAACTGCACACAAAGGCAGCCCTGCCTGTATTTACCTGTGCGTCCTTCCAACACAGAGAGCAGAGAGCTGCAGCTGGGAGACCAGAGCAGTCCCAGAGTCCCAGGCCCCCTTTAGGCACCCATCCACTCAGAAACCACTTAGGGAAAGAAGTGACAAAGGAAACTGTGATACTCGCGGTTCCCAACCTGGAGTCTGGCCAAGACAGCTTTGGTATAAGCTTGCCAATCAGCCTCAAATTCCCAAGACACATACGTCTGCAAGGACAAGTTCCCTCGACTGCAGTTTGCTCCAAGACTCCCCTTTTCCTAGCAAGGGCAAGACAGCAGATCCACAGTGCAAGGGACATCGCAGTACCCCTCGTCTTTGGGAAGGGGAAGGGAGACATGGGTAAAGCCAAGCAGCGGTGCTCCAGGATGGGAACCACTGGAAAACAACTCCTTGAGGAGCAAACGCAACCAGAGGAGCCTCTAGAGAAGCAGGGACTTCTTCTTGGAGCACAGCGACCGCTCGCTCCCTGGGCCTGGCGGCAGCGCGGCAGCACAGGCTCTGCAGGCCACGGAGAGGCAACGCCGGGACCCCTGACGGCAGCAGCGCTGCCCAACGAGCCAAGGCCCTTCCTGGGAGGAGAAACGGCGAGGACGGGCGACGGCACGCACGGAAAAGCAAGGCTGCACCGAGCCTCCTCATCCCAGGGCTCCTTTGCATGTTTTAGACATATTTGCTGATGGAGCTCCCTCCTCTTGCAGCTCCCAGGCCCCAAATCCTGCCTTCCTTCAACTAAGACAGGCTGTGGTCTATCCTTGGGGTGCTTTTAAGCCTTGAACCAGCTCTTCAAACCCTTCTTCTCCCTGCTGGAGAAATGCCTTGCTGCAGGATCACGCCTGTTGCTGCAACAGCAGCTCTCCACAGTGCAGAAGCACAAGCGAGGAAAGGGGACCCACTGGAGTGGGTGCTCAGACAAAGTGGGGAGGGTGCCAAACCCATAGCGAGGTCTGCAGTTACTTCGAGCTACTGCTTTAAATTTGGGGCTTGGTGGGTTTTTTAGGATTTTTTTTTTTTAGCTGGTCTCCATGGTAACCATCTCCCTTCACACCAGATCCAGTCTCCAGGATGTTTCCAGGTGGCAGGTTCTGCTTTCCCAGGCAGGGGCAGCGCGGGAGGGTGCTCTCCTGCGTGCACTCCCGGGCACCAGGCTGCAGCTGGGCGACCCAAAACTGGCAATATAAATAAATAAATAAATAAAAATTTTTAAAAACTTCCTCCATCCAGACAAATCCCCTAGATGCGAGTGAGTTACGGTTGAGGGCGACCTGTCAGCAGCAGTCACGCCGGTGGCTGCAGAAAAACCCCAGCCCCAGCAATTTGCAAGTAAAAAGGCAGTCCAGTTGCCAAATGACAGTGCCGTCACCATTCAGGTACCTCCCTAGTCCTGCAGGGCAAGAATTCCTTCATTTTGAAGGACTGCTGCACTCTGACGCTCCGAGAGAGATGATTTCACATCCTCCACTTAGCTGGAGAAGCAGCTATTTAAAAAAAAAAAAAAAGAAAAAAGAAAGAAAGAAAGAAAAGGAAAGAACAAATCCGCAGAGGCACCACGGGGATGCGGCCCAGGAGCAGATCCGGCTGGTGCAGGAGCAGCCGGGGCCCGAGCTGACTGCCCCGGCTCAGCGACGTCTGCAGCCCCGAGGGACCCTTGGGACTCCTCAGCACTGCCAGAGCCACCTCAGACATGAAGTACATGAATGAGATGTCCCTGCCCCCTGGGAAGGGCAGTCCCGGGCAGGATGGAGATGCAGCCCCCAGATCCCCGGTCCCTCGGCCCGACAAGCAAACTAACGGAAGCAAAACACCAAACAAACAAAACCCTGACCCCTCCTCGCCCCCCTTCTGCTTTCTGGGTCAGCGCGGTCCCCTCCCCAGCCCTGCTGTCACCGGAGCTGGCAGGCTGGATGCACGGTTGCCGTGGCAACGGGTTCCCACAGACAAAATCCTTTTTTTTTTCCTTCTTTTTTTTCCTCTCTTTTTTTTTTTTCCTCCAGGACCTCCACATCCGGAGCGCCACCAAACCCCTTGGCACCCGCGGCTGCTCAGGATGGGAGAGGGGAGCCACCTCCAGTGGGGCCACCGGGGACCCTCTGAGCTCCGCATCCCCGCTGGAGCCCCAGGCGTCTCCAGGCTTCCCCTCCACAAACATCCCGCCCGGTGGGACCTGCGTAGAGCCAAGCGGCTCCACTCCCTTCTCTACACGGAAAGTGGGACAGGCGTCTGCAAGGCATCCATATATATATATATATATATGCACACATTTATATAGCAACACACACAGCACACAGGCACAGCTCGTAGCTGGCACAGCTTGTTTTAGGCCCAGCTTCCTTGGAAGCAACCCAATCTCTGCACAAGCAGGCAGGAAGAAGGAACGGGAGGTGCTCTGGATGCTGCCAACCCCGGAGCGCCACCCACACCAGCCAGGATGTCACCGTACAAGGGACACCCCTGGATTTACACCTGCAGCTCCTGCGAACCCAGCAGCACAGAGAAACAGGGCGCCCAGGGTTACCTTGACTTTGGATGCAAGACTTTGGTTGGAGATGTCCCCAAGTCCCCTCTGGCAGCTCCGAGGCCACCCCAGCAAGCAGGAGGCACCGGCAGCCCTCGCGGAGGGGCACGATGGAGCATAGATCACCCTGCCGAAATCCAGTGCAGGCGACAGCGTCCAGGATCGAAGCCAAGTTCAATTAATGGCTCGCAATCTTATTAGAGAAATTATTTCAGGATCTTGAGTAAAAGTCCGATCTATCCACTCCGTTCCATTAGTCAGGCTCATTTAGTAATTCAATCAATCTAAGCAAGGCAATTGAGCTCCCCCAGTATAATTTAACTTGGTTATTCTCTGGGTACTTAAGAATTTCTTAATATTTGCTCCATTATTTCACCATTAGGCCCCTTGGCAGGGGCAAGG
Source organism: Tinamus guttatus (assembly GCF_059628265.1). Lineage (NCBI taxonomy): Eukaryota > Metazoa > Chordata > Aves > Tinamiformes > Tinamidae > Tinamus > Tinamus guttatus. Next base: position 2,955,578 of record NW_028288749.1, read on the forward strand.
TTAGCCCCAGAGCACCGTGGGGGGTCTCGTGGCTACGGGGATCATCCGACACTCGATTTCATTCGATGCACCAACACGAGCAACGGGGAAAAAGGCCGCTCGCCCTAAGGCACCGCGTGGCCCCTGCAAGCAGCGCTCCCCTCTGCCTGGGAAAGACACAAATTTGGGTTTCCAGGGTGCTCGGCGGAGTGAGCACGGCAGCCGCTCCAGCGCGGAGGGGGACGCGCCGCCCGTGGCGCGGGGACGCCGATGGGAGCTGACGGGTGTCACCTCGCGCCGCCCGCCGGGCACGATGCAGCCTGAAAGGAGCCGCCAGCAGCGCCCGTCGCGTCGAGCAGCGGCCACGGCGGCGCACGGGGCTCCCTGTCACCCGCCAGCCCAGAGCTCAGGAGAGACTAAAAAGAAAATAAAAAAGAGGGAGGAATGAAAAAAAAAAAAAAAAAAAAAAGAAGGATTAGAGATTTGGGGAGATAATCAAGAGCAGTTAAATATGCCCAACTCGTCGGCGCCTTTGAAAAATCTCACCCCTCGAAAAAATTGGAATTGATTTTGTATTTAAAAAGGAATCTGTTTAATTTAAAAGTAAGATAATTTGAAATTGTGACAGCTTTCATTAAGGCCAGAGTTTATGATAATCTATTAAAGTTAAGCACATCGGAGCCCCCTCGCGGGAGCGGGCAGCCGGGCTGGAGTTCCCGTGCACTCCAGGAAGTTTCCAAATACGGAGCCATGCGGGGGCCAAGACTCGCCAGTGCACCCGGTCGGCGGTGGCTTCTCATCCCTCTCCGACTCTATTTTTGGGGCGCCCAACTCAACCCCACCGTGTGCCTCAGTGCTCAGCAAGCAGCCGCTCTCCAAAGCCCTGGGCTTGTTCCCGTTGGAAGAGAAACCCTGACCAAAAAGCCTATTCCTTGGTAGCGGGAAAGGGCAGAGCCTGCAGCCCCCGTAAGCACACGAATTATTTAAGGGGTTCTTGAAGAGCAGGCTCCAGCAGGGAGGGTGGGGGACCCTCTTCTCCTGGGTGAAGGAGGGGTCATCAAGAGATTGGGATGAACCTCCAGAATAAAAGGCTTCTGGCCACGGCATCCCACAAATAAACGTGCGACAGCTCTCGTTAATAATGGAAATGGCCCAAAAGGCACCAAGATGCCAGGGAAGACATTACAGGGGATGAATTATGAAGAGGCTTAAACGAGTGGAAGGTGAAATTCCCCCTGCACATCATCATCCACGTTTAATTGGATGAGAGGGCCCATGAGCCTCAAGTCTGGTCTCCTGGAGCCGCAGGAAGACGGGGGAACACCTGGGGCGGGAAGGGAGGCCACCTTGACGCCCGGGGGAGGCGCATCCCCGCAGACTGGGCACAAGCGCCAAGAGACAAGCGCGCAGGGGCACAGATGGTATGTGCGTCGTTATTACGCATCATTATACATTTAACTTCAACAGGGCAGGCATAGAACAATTATCCAGCCTGGATTTTGACCAGGACAGTGCAATTAGCACTGCAGGAAACCCCCTGGCTATAGCCCAGGTCACTGAAACAGCCCCCTGCAGAGAGGGGCGTCCACCCTGCACAGACAGGCGTCGGGAGACACAACAGCCACCAACGCTGCTTGTACCTCTCAACCAAACGTGGCCACGTGCGCCCGCAGAGCCCTTGGCGACACCCAGCCACACTCACGGACTCGGGTCTGGGCATTCTCCTGACGCTGGAGCTCTCTGCATCCACAGGGGTTCTCTGAGCTCCCAAGTCTTGGTCTTGCAAGACCTCGAGAACTTCCAGAAACAGTGCCCAGGTTAAAAGGAAGACTAAAGGAATAAGCACCCACACGTGCTAAGGTGGCCTCGCCAGCCTCAGAGCAAGCTGGAGCTCCCCTCCCTGCAGCCTGCTCCACATGGAGGAGCCAAAGCCAAGGCAGAGACATGGCAAACAGGGGGCTCTCCAGCAAGGTCGACCAACTTTGTCATGAACCGCCCCGCTCTGCCAGCCCACCAGGGGCCCCGGTGTCCTGGGCGCCTTGCATCGAAGCCAGCCCTGGTGCCTCCGAAGGAGGTCGCAGAGGGGGCTTTCCGGGCACCAATGTCCCAGGCATGCGGGACAGTGGGGTCAGGGCCACGCACAGACGACTCTTCTGCCTCCCCAAGGCCGTAACATCCGCGTGGCCCCGAACCCGTGACAGGGCAGCAGGGCCGCGTGGGAGCACAAGCCCTTGTCCCGGCTCCCTGCTCCTTCGCAAGAGCCTACAAGGAGCCCAGCGGGCCCCTTCCCGGCATCGCGTGGAGGGGATAGCGGGCACAGGGAGGGTGCAGGCAGCAGCAGGTGCAGGTGCAGCGGGTGCGGACGCACCACGTGCAGGGAGGGTGCAGATGGCAGCGGGTATGCAATGCAGTGGATATGGATGGCAGCGGGTGCAGATGCAGCGGGTGCAAGGAGGGTGCGGGGTGCCAGTGAGTATGGATAGCAGTGGGTGCAGGGCAGCAGCGGGCACGGATGCAGTGGGCGTGGATGCAGTGGGTGTGGATGGCAGAGGGCGCGTCTGTGCAGTGAGCATAGATGGCAGTGGGTGAGGATGCAATGGGTGCGGATGCAGCGGGCGCATCCATGCAGAGGATGCGGATGGCAGTGGGCGCGGACGCAGTGGGCGCAGGCAGCAGTGGGTGCAGATGCCCAGTGGGTGCAGATACAGCGGGTGCGGATGGCAGCAAATGCGGATGCAGCAGGCGCATCCGTGCAGCATGTGCGGATGCAGCAGGCATGGATGCAGCGGGCAAGGATGCAGCGGGTGCGTCCGTGCAGCGGGTGCGGAGGCAGCAGGTGCAGATGCAGCGGGCGCAGGCAGCAGCGGGCTCCTCGCTGCCTCGGCGCCGCTGCAGCCGCCGGTTTCCACAGCAACCCTGGCCTGGCAGGCGCAGCCCTGCAGTGGGCTCGGCGGGGCAGAGGGGCGCGCGGTCATGGGCACGGCAGCGGCGCTCGCCGCGACGCAGCGGGATGCAGGGAAGAGGCCCATGCCGCTCCCAGCCCCGCACAAAGGGAGGAGGGAAGCGGCGGCCTCGCCGGTGCCAGCCGCGCCCCGAGGCCCCCGGAGCGGCGCCAGGGCCCCGCGCAGCGGGCACGCGCTGGCGGGCGCTGCGCGGGCCGCGGCGGGCGCGCGGGCAGGTGCGCGGGAGGCGGCGATGGAGACGGAGGCTGCGGGGGAACGCGCGGCCGCTCACCCAGCACGAAGTAGGGCAGCTCCGTGTTCTCCAGGTCGTCCACCACCACCATCTCGCCGGGGAAGTCGTTGCGCACGGAGAAGAGCAGCTTGGGCTCGGCGGCCGAGGGCCCGTGCATGATGCTCAGGTCGTTCTCGCGCAGGAAGGGCAGCGCCGACACCGTGATGCTCTTCAGCTTGCACTCGAGCTCCTTGGCCGCCGCCTCGGCCGCCGCCGCCTCGGCGGGGCCGCTGCCGGCCGCGAGGCAGCAGCCGGCGAGCAGCGCGCAGAGCGCGGCCCAGGCCATCTTGGAGCCCCGCGCCGCGAGCAGCGCCGCGCGCGCGGCCGAGGGGCGGGGACGCGGCCACCGGCGCCTCCCCGCCCGCCGCGGAGCAGCGCGGGGCAGCGCGGGGCAGCGCGGCCCGGGCGGCGCCTCCGCGCGCGCCTTGGCGCGGCCCGGCCCGGTCCGGCTCGGTGCGGAGAGAGCGGCGCCCGGCCCGGCCCCGCGCCCCACCCCCCGCTTCGGCTCGGCTCGGTTCGGTGCCTCTCGGAACCGGGCTCCGGAGCGCCCCGCCGCTGGGCTCCCCCCGCGCTCTTCTGCGCCGGGAATAACCCACTCCCTGGCCCGAGGAAACCGCAGAAATGCAGAATCCACCTGCTTGCTTGTTGTGAGAAATGTGGATATATGCACCGTGTGTGAAATATAAAATAAAACGTAGGAAATACATAAGTGTGTATGAAATATATAGCATATATATTAAAATAGATATACACACCTATATATAAATATTTAGGTATATAAATAGATATATAATATATAAAGTGCATAAATATATATATATAGCATACATTTGGAGGATCAGGGGCAGTCTCCGCTTGGATTTTCGTATCTAATACTTCTTATCTTTCTTTTTCTTTATCTCTTTTACTTTTTTTTAGGGACCTCCAAACAGCCTCACGCACAGCTCCGGGCACCTCGCACCCCTTCCTGTGCAGTGGGGCCAGCGTGCAGCAAGCCAAAAGCAAAGCCGAGTGTGCCAGGATTGCTCTTCTCCGCTCTCCTTCCTGACTTGGAATAATCCTCACAGCTGCCCAGCACAGGGCGCTCAGTGAGCAGCAGCATCTCTGCGGGTAAATCAAACCCACACCAAGCAGAAACCACCAGGCTCATGCTGCAGACGCATTAAAAATCAGAACCAAGCCCTGAGCCCCTCTGTAAAACATCGATGGTGCTTGCACAGGGGGGAAGTTAGCTGGGGAAGCGAGGGCTATAATCCAGCGACACTCCCTGCCAGCAACATCCCATGGGTCAACTGTCGAGAAGCAGTTCCAGGAGCAGGCCTGGAGAGCCTCAGCAGCCGTGCCCAGAGTCTGATCGCATCCCTCGGAGCGGCATCCCTGTAATACCCAGGGCAACACAGGAAGGAGAAAGCGAAGGGCTTCTCCGGATGGCAAGGCAAATAAATAAATACAGCATTTAAAAATAAACTAGCAAGGAGCAGAGAGGCAAATCCAGCGTTCCCGGACCACACCGTAATGCCACCTGCTAGAAACTTCGGACAATTAACTTCTGCATCCTGAACCGCATTAATCACTCACTGCTGCTGCCAGCCTCGTTCTGCAAAACTGTGATCTCTCTCACAACCCCTCCCGGGCCGTTGTGCACGGTGGGAGCTGGGGAAGCGCCCACAGGACAGCGCAGAGCAAAGGGCAAGAAATGCAACCTGGGGGCAAGGTCGCTGGCTGCATTCACAGGCGGGCCCTGGGGCCGGGGGACGTCTCCAGTCGCGCTGCGTGTGCGGGGTGTGCACACCCCCACGGGAGGGGGTAGATGTGCAGGGTGTGCACACTCTTGTGTCGGGGTGTAGGTGTGCAGATCTCCACGGCAGGGTGCAGGTGTGCAGGATGTGCACAGCCCCGTGTCAGGGTGCAGGTGTGCGGGGTGTGCACACCCCCGTGTCAGGGCGCAGGTGTGCAGGGTGTGCAGAATCTCCACGGCAGGGTGTTGATGTGCAGTGTGCACACCCCCACGGCAGAGTGCAGGTGTGCGGGCTGTGCACCCCCCTGTGTCAGGGTGCAGGTGTGCAGGGTGCGCACACCCCCGTGTCAGGGTGCAGGTGTGTAGCGTGTGCACATCCCCGTTTCAGGGTGTAGGTGTGCGGGGTGTGCGTGCCCGCGGGTGCCACGCAGCACCCACCTGCCCCTGCACCGGGACCCGCCACCGCTCCGGGACCCCCGTCCCATCGCGCTCCCCTCCACGCGCGCCCGCGCCCCCTGCGGCCTCGCCCCGCCCCCCGCGCCATAGCCAATGGCAGCGCCGAGCCGGGCCCAGCAGCGCCAATGGGAGCGCGCGGGGAGGCCGCCGGCGCCTGTGATTGGCTGCAGGCGCTGCATATATTATGTGTCGGCTGCGGGACGAGCGCGGCTCGGTGGTGGCAGCGGCGGTCCCGGCTCGGCGGTCCCGGCTCGGCGGTCCCGGCTCGGCGGTCCCGGCTCGGCGGTCCCGGGCATGCGGGCAGCGCCCTGGGCCGCCGCGCGCCCCGCCGCGCTCGGGGCGATGCTGCGGTGCAGCCCGGCGCGGAGGCGGCGGCAGCGGCGGGGCGCAGCCCGGGGCCGCGCGGCCGCGCCGGGACGGCGCTGAGCGGTGCCGGGACGGGACGCGACGCGACGCGCCGGGAGCTGGAGCCGGAGCCTCCGCTTCCCGCAGCCCCGGGTGAGTGCGGCGGCCGCGCGGCGCGCTGAGACCCGGCGCGCTTGTGACACGGCGGGGGGCCGGCCCTGTGACCTTGGGGCGCCGCAGAGCGGCCCCCCGGGTATTCTCGGAAGGATCCGGCGCTGGGTGCTGAAAGCGGCACCCGTGGGGGCAGCCGCTCGCAGCGCGGCCGCCTGCGCGCCCCGTGCCCTCCCCTCGAGGGACGCTCGTGGCGCCGCCCGCGCGGATGCGCCACGCGCGGGCTGCCCGGGGCCGCCGGCTCTTGCGCCCCAGCCCGGGAGGGCCGGGGCAGCGGCTCTGGGACGAGGGGGCAGCGGGGGCAGCCGGGTGGCGGCGGCCAGCAGGTGTCAGTATCCCCACTACGTGGGCAGCCCGGAGGGTCCCTGCGAGCCCCGCGCGCCGAACGGAGCTGCTTTCACTCGGTGGCCCTTTGGGAGAAAGGGGCTCCCTCCCGGCCTCCAGGCGGGCAGAGCTGGAGGCTGCTGGCGCAGGAGCATGGGAAGGGCGAGCGCTCCCCGCCGGCGCCCAGACTCTCCTGTCCCTCTGGGCCGGGCACCTGCTGCCTCCTTCCCTTGTGCTGTTGCCGCGCAGCCCTGTCCCCCCGGCAAGGCTGGGGACCTGGGCCCACACCCCCGGGCGTGACTGCAGGCTGGAGTGTGCCCTCGCGTCACCTCCACAGCACAGAGACAGCCCAGAGCGAGTGCCCGCAGCGGGAAGCGCCGTCCTCTCCGGCGGAGAAGCTTCTCCAGGGCTCCAGCCGCAGGGATGCTCCCGGCCAAGCTCAGGCGCTCACCCCCAGCCCAGGGAGGCGCCGCAGGGCGAGGGGCACATGCAGCGCACCCTCCCTTTTCCAGCAGGTTTGCGCCTTGGCAGGTGGGAGCCCCTGCGAGCGGAGCCGGAGGGCAGCGCACATGGTGCTGGTGCGGCACCGCACGCAGCCGCGGCCTCCGCCGCCGCAGCCCGCCCGGCCTCGCGTTTGATGTTTTATGCAAATCCTTAGCTCCCCAAGCCAGGGAATTTTCTGACTTCCCACCCGCCATCGTCTTTACCCTCATCTTAACATTCCTCCCTCTTAAGGATGGAATGAAAAGTTAATAAAAAGAATCTAATTCACAAAGTCTTGCAAGTTTTCAGAGCATCCTCCTGGGCACAGAGAGTGACTTAAATCACTGAGAAAAAGCTGCCAGGCTCCAGGCGAGTGTTTCCGGCACCTGAGCGATGCCCGAGGCCGTGTCCCTATGTGGGGCTGGTGGGCCCCTCACCGTGCCAGCCCCCCAGGCAGCTCCACGCCCTCCCTCTTGCCCCCCCAGCCAGCCGGGTCAGGGATTTCCCCTGTGCTTTGGAGGCGCTGCAGGATCTGTGTCCTGCTGTGTGGCACAAGAGCAGCCCATCACGGAGCGTGGCAGGGGAGGGGGTGCTGGCCTCGTGCCCACGGAGGCAGCCGTGCCCCACGTGCCCTTCTCCAGGCAGGCTCAGGGACGAGGCGCTCCTGGGCCAGCCAGGGCATCTGTCCGTGGCTGGCAAGGAAAGCAGTGTGCAGAGGGGCCAACAGGCTTTGGAGCTGCGGTCCTCAGCTCCCTGCTCCCCCTCACACTGTCTGTGTGTGTGTGAATATATATTGCTGCAGCACAAAAGGGCAGAAATCAATGCTAATGTCCCCGGCAATTAGCTAATGTCTTAATTATCAAACTCTGCCCGATTCGCCATGCAGCACGTGGCTCCAGAGATGCCTGGGGCGTCACAGCGAGCGGGAGCTGGGCAGAACCGCAGGGTGCTGCTGCCGGCAGCGGCGGCTCATCCGGGTGCCAGCTCCGCAGCCAGGCCGGGCCTTCTGGGAGGACGGCTTCCAGCACAGAGGCAAACTGTGCTCCCAATGCAGGACACGCATTGGCAGCCAGCAGAGGGGCCCCAGGCGGGTTCGGGCAGAACAGGCCTGGAAGGAGCTTGGGGCACTGGAAAGTTTGCCAAGAACGTTTGCATGGGTGCTCCTCAGTTTTAAAGCTTTTATAGAAGGAGGGGAGAGGGGAAAAGATAAACAAGACGGATGTTCTCCAGTTTTGCATGATGCAAACCCTAAATAAAAGTAGTCAGATGCTTCTCATCAAATCTCTATTCTTTCAGATCAAGGAAAAATGATTAGGAAGTTATTAGTAGTAGGGTGAGTGAGGTTACTTGTTACCCACTCTCAGTGCTCTTGAGCACACACGTCCCCCGTGTGTCCTCGCAGCTGCTCACTGCTGGCTTCATCATCAGTGTGACCGAGAGAGGCAAAATCTTTGCACCAAGTCAGGATTTTTACACGTAAACCATTTTCTTTAGCCCATGAGCCATAGAAGGCACTAAGTTGGGAGAGCTCGCGAGCAGAGCTCTGCAGGGCTGGTATAGCCGTTCACTCCGTAACCAAATGGGTGCCCCGGCTACTTGTTTGTCCCTCTGCTCCTGCCTGGCGCAGAGCACAGGTTCGTTTTGGCAAGGAGGTACCAGGGACCCAGTCTCAGAGGGATCCTGGGCCATGAGAGGGCTCCCTGGGGTGGCTGGCACGTACTGGGACGGCGCAGGACGCAGCGCACCGCGTTTCCACCCGAGCCGCGGGCAGCCAGGCCAGGCAGCGGTGCCCTTGGAGCAGCCAGGACGCTGCTGCAGCGGCCGCGATCGAGGTCGGAAGGCACCAAAGCGATGGCGAGGGGCGGCAGGCAGCACGCGCAGGCTGCGGGAGCAAGCCCCTCCGCACAAACCTGTGCCCGTTGTGCCAGGCTGGTGGCAGAGCGCAAGCTGGGCAAGGCACCTTGCGCTCGGAGCAGCCTCCTCGCGGTCCCGCTGCTGGCTGGGTGTCCAGAGCAGCCAGGGCGAAGCACAAGAAGCCCCGTTGAGACGAGCTCGCTATGAGCCGTGACTCCGCCAGCCCTGGCGCCCCGAGAGCTGCAGCTCCCGCTCAGAGCTAGCAAGGAGCCGGCCCCGATGGCTGCGGATGCGAGAAGCTGAAAAAGCGTAATTAAAGTGCACCCTCAAGGGTCTAAAAATGGAAGAGGTAGGGAGAGGAAGAAAGAGAAATTCCATGTTTAAATGTGATGAATCATCTGCTAAATCCCAGTTTGGGAGAACCCGGGGCTGGTGCCTGCTGGCCAGGCACCGGCGCTCGGGCTCCTGGCCTGCCTCCCCGCTTTTTCTATCACTTTTTGCAGGCAATCAGAGCGAATCCTTACACGGTGGGAGGCTCGAGGGCTTCCTGTGCACCCTGATCTCATCCTCGAGGCTCTCCGGGGAACACCTCAGTCCCCTCTGCTACCCTGGCCCCAGTCCCAGAGCCCTTCCCTCGCCTCCCACCACTTGCTGCAGTTTTGTTTTGCAAGAGAGCCTAGAGACACAGCAGGGAGCCACAGTGTAGGTGGAATAAGCCCTCAGATTCAACGGTTGGAAGCCGGGAGCTTTCACAGGGCTCTGCAGCCGAGGCAGGAAGGCTGGACTCCCTCCCTCCGTCCCTGTCTCGGCAGCCGACGGCGGGGCTCTCCGGCGTGGCCCACTTCCATATTTTTTACACCCTGCATTTACGCTGGCTGACAACGCAGCCCTTGTGGCGTTGCACCGGCTCCCAGCTCGGGGAGGGTTCGCGGGTGACGCCCTCCGGCTGCCCGCGCGTCCCCGTGGCGCCCTGGCTCCTCGCGCCCCTCCAGCTCCTCGTGCCCCTCCGACACACGCGTGCTCCGGCCGGCTGCTGGCGCTCTGCCCAGGCCAGCCCCAGGCAGCCCCCATGGGGATGCCACCACCCACTGCCTCCAAGCGCTGGCCCTGCCGGCCACAAGACGGCCCGAAGCTGTCCCCAGTATCTCCTTGTGAGCCCAGGAGTCAAACCTCACCCACCCAGGCCTGCCACAGCCAGAAACGCTGCTTTTCCCAGCTCACGCTGAAGGAATATGATTTTTTTTTTAATTCTTTTTTTATAACCTCGCTGAAGCAGAATCAAGAAGAGATTCACGTGCTCATGATGGACATCCCAAAAATGCTCTACATCCATTAGCTCCTATCCGGGCTCTCCTAGGGAGAGCTTCCTGCCACATTCAATGCTCTGCAGGAGCTCGATGCCTCAAGCACCTTGTACAAGCTGCGTTTTCTTGGCACGTACCCTGCTGAGAGCCCAGCCCCATTTCCACAGCAGTGGATTTTGATTTTTGCCCAGCTTTCCCTCCTTCTCAGGGCTGATCCGAGTTGACACCTGACACTGCAATTCCCACAGATTGCTCCCATCACTGTCATGGCCGATTTTCATTCCCTAGCAGCCAGACCCTGAACCCCAGGGAAGCAGCAGGGCATCATAGCAGAGCTCTGACCTGTTGCCGCTGCTGTGGCAGGGACTTGCTCCCCAGTTCATCACCTACCAGCTACCTGGAGCTGCCGTCGCTGCATAGCTTTGCCCGCCAGGCTGACAAGACGGAAGAAGACATAAAGCAAAGGCTAGAAGTTCCTCTAACAGGGAGCAGGCAGGGCTGCATTTCGCTCCTCAAGAGCCAGCCCCTGCAAGCACACCCAGTCCTGCGTCCACAGCAGCTCTCGGTACTGCTCCCCACGAAGCCACACACACATTAGCCACCAGGAGCACCACCACATTGGTGTAGGGGCCTTTCCTCTGAAGCGGAATTTGGTTTATATGCAAGTCCTCGTTCCCTGCAGCTTCTTGATGAGCAGTGAATTGGCTCCACTCAAAACCCATCACTGCCTAATGCTCAGTAGAGGGTTCTCAGCAGGGTCAGTGCTCTGGGTCCTCCAGGGCACCACCTGCCACATAGGTGGTGTGATCTGCTGTTAATTCCCTTTTCCATGGAGCTTGGTGCCCCATTCCTTCACCCATGTCCCAATCATGGGGCTGCCGTGGCTGGCTGACAGCGGGGACAAGCCTCAGGGCTGAGCTGCTTGGTGGTGACCCTGCGTGCACACAAGACATACGTGTGTGCACGTGCGGACAGGAGGCCTGTGCTCCCCCAGCACCTCCCTGCCTTGGTGCTTAAGGTTTTGGGGTGCTCTGTGAGGCCTGTGGCTCACGTGCCGCCCTCTCGGTGCCGTTTCAGGGCAGTCAGGGTCCCCGAGGACAGTGCGGGGCGAGAATGACGGAGCCAGCCGGGAGGCGGAAGCATGAGGCGGCGGGACGGTGCTCGCTGTGAGGGGCCCCGGCGGATGCTCGCGTGGCCGCTGGCGCTCCTGGCGCTGAGCGCGTGTTGCTGCTGCGGGGCGGGCAGCCCAGCACCCGAGCAGCATGTGGCCGCTGCGGCTGCCTCCTCTTCCTCCTCATCCTCCTCATCCTCGGCACCCCTCGACTGGCTCCTCACCGACCGCGGCCCCTTCCACCGAGCCCAGGCCTATGTGGACTTCATGGAGCGCTACCGGCAGGGCTTCACCACCAGGTACCGGATCTACAGGTGAGCGGCAGGCGCCAAGGAGGGTATGCACCAGGGGACAGCGCAGGGCATGGGGGCTGCAGTCGTGGGGCCGGCTTGGAGCGGACCTCATCCACCTCCCTGTGCGAGCGAGCAGTGCAGGCTGAGGGCCAATGCAGCCAGCACGCAGCCCTGCCGGATGGCACTCCAGCGGCCTGGGGCTCTGCATGGGGAGGCCTGCGGTGACGGAGAGCACGCAGGAGGCTGGTCACACCTGTCTGCCGCTCGCGCGCCCTTCCCGGTGTCACCCCGCACTCTTCCCGACGTGCTGCAGCTCCCACGCCCTCCGTGACGCACCGTGGCTCCTGCGCTGGGGCTCCTGAGGCCACGGGTGACGCTGCTGGGACGGGAAGGAGCCCTCGGGGGTGCTGCCGGCTTGCTCACATGCACGCACGCGTCTCCTCCGAGGCGGATAACGAGCCGGCAGCCTCTTGTGCTGCCCTCCTGGAGCGCTGGGAAGGGTGGCATGGGGACCTCGCAGGCTGCTGTCACACAGGGGCCTCCTCGGGCACCCTGAACATGCAAGACCACAAGTCACCCTGGCAGGCACCTGGCACCCTGCAAGTGGTGCTTGGCTTTCCTGCTTCCCTCCTCCTCCCCCGTCTCTCCCAATCAGCCCTAATTAAACTGTCTGAAAGCCACAGCCTGATTTTAATTAGAGCAAAATGGTGACGATTAGGCAGAAATTGGCCGATCATTGTTTACAGCGGCAGCCACGGCTGCTGGGCCGGGCTGGGCGATGCCAGTGCCGCGGGGCTGGGGCCAGCGCGGCCACTGCCAGCGGAACGGCCCATACAGATGCAGCCACCCGCACGTGCTCCCTTCCCGACAGCCTTCCCGACAGCCGAGGGTGAGCGTCCCTCGCCCTCTCTGTGATGACAGCTCCTCCCAGCATGGTGACAGCTCCCCGCACAGCTCATCCCGGCATCTCCAGCCTTGCGCCCAACGCTATCAACGTTTAAATGCAATAAACACCCAGCGGTTGGATTTTCACCCAGATCCATACGGATGTAATGTACGAGAGGGGAATCAAAGATGGATTAGTCCCGTCCAGGCTTGCTCGTGTGTGATGGAGCTGGGCCCAATAGTGATTAACGCCAAGCGGAGGTGGCTGATTTGTCAATGCTAACGGACACCTCCGATGCTTGTAGCTCATGATTACCATCGATGGCTTAGGGAGGGCCTCAGGTTTTCATCCGGGCTCCAGCTTTAGCTGGCAGCATCAGTACGTGATCCCAAGGCCAGGGAGAGAAGCACACCTGGGTCCTCCTCTGCAGCCCTGGCCGTCACCCCGCGATTCCGCACTGAGGAGCTGCAGTAGGGGCAGGTCCTTCCCCTCCAGCTCCACCAGGGAGAGGGGGAGGCTGCAATGGTCCCTTTGGAAGCTTTCCCAACTATTAATCCCCTGTAGCATCGCAACTACTTGCTTTGCCCTGCTGAAATCCAGTTCATCCTCTTTGAGCGTCTCGCGCATCCCTCAGGCCTCCAGAGGTGGTCCTGGGCTTGCACCTGTCCGAGGAAAGTCCTGCCGGCTGGTTTTCCTGTTTCCCGACTCCCGCAGCTCACGGCCGCTCTCCTTGGCTTCTTTCTGCAGAGAATTTGCTCGCTGGAAGGTGAATAACCTGGCCCTGGAGAGGAAGGACTTCTTCAGCTTGCCGCTGCCCCTCGCTCCCGAGTTCGTCCGCAATATCCGCCTGCTGGGACGCAGGCCCAGCCTGCAGCAGATCACCGACACCCTCATCAAGAAGTATGGGACGCACTTCCTGCTGGCCGCCACGCTGGGAGGTGAGCGCTGCCTGGCCGCGCGGCTGCCAATACCCTTTTCCAATCACATGGAGGGTCTGCAAAGCAAATGCTAGAGATGGTTTTGGAGAAATAGGGCCAAGGGAGGGGAGAAAAGAAAGCAGCTGCTCCTGAAACACATGGCGTGTCCCTGCAGGAGAGGAGTCCCTGACCATTTTTGTGGACAAACGCAAGCTGAGCCGACGAGCGGAGCCCGTCAGCGCCGCAGGAGGGGCCGGCAACGGCTCCACCGTCTCGCTGGAGACACTGCACCAGCTGGCTGCCTCCTACTTCATCGACCGGGAGAGCACCCTGCGCCGGCTGCACCACATCCAGATCGCCACGGCGGCCATCAAGGTAGGCGAGGAGCGCAAGGGAGAGGGCTGTGCGGGGAGACTGCACCCTGGGCCTCGCCAGCGGCCAGTGAAAGCTGCGTGGGGCTGCTGCAGCCCCTTGCACGTGGGTAGCACAGTCCCTCGTCCCAGGGGAGCAAGCAGCCCTCGGGACTGTGGGGAGAGCAGGGGGTGGGCAAGCCCCAGCCCTGTTAGTGCGTTTGCTGCTTCTGGGAAATTGGGCACGCTAATGAAGCCACATTTTCCAGCGGGCTGGAGGCAGAGCTGCTGGCTGTCAACAGGCCAATTAGCAGGCAATTAGGGCTCTCCAAGCATCCCGGTGGCCTCCCCAGGCTTCGGGTGGCCTGGCCAGCTCCCTTGAGAGCTGCTCAGAGCCGCTCTGCGCACAGCGGTGACCCTCAGCACAAGGGAGCATTTAGCTGAGTGGCCCCTGTCCCGTGTCTCTGTGTCCCTGCGAGCCCTTGACGGCCTTTGCTCCTGCCCAGGTAACGGAAACGCGGACGGGACCACTGGGCTGCAGCAACTACGACAACCTGGACTCGGTCAGCTCCGTCCTGGTGCAGAGCCCTGAGAACAAAGTGCAGCTCCTGGGTAAGGGCCGGGCCAACCACAGAGGGCAGCGGCGGGGAAGGGGCCGCAGCTGGAAAAAGCACATTGCAAATACTTATGGGGGGCCTTTAGGAGACACGCAAATCTGGGGTAACCAGGACCCTTTGGGCATCATCAGCCCTGCAAGGTGAAGCTGAGGAGATGGCTTGGTGCCCTGGGACCCACCAGAGCCGTGTGGGCAGGCCCGCGCCGGGCAGGACGCCCAATGCAAGCCGGGCGCTGGCTCCAGCCTCAGTGCCCACGCAAGCCGATCGATGGACAAGGCGCTGGCGAGCGTGGGGGCTGCCAGGCGCTCTGCAGGGAGGCAGGGATGCGTGGGGACAGCGCCGCTGCAGGTGCCACCGTGGGATGCCACTGTGGGATGCTGGCGGGCACGCAGGCGCCACTGGACAGGATGGGCTCGCTGCTATTAAGCTGTTGCTTTTTAATGTAAGGGCTGGGGAGGGAGGAGGAAACAAAGCTGGGCAGGAAGAGGCTGCTGCTCCTTCGCCAAGAGGAGCCAAGATCAATGCAGAGGCCAGACACGCGGCTCCGAGGCAGACAGACGTGACTATGGAATGGAGCCGCTGCCCGGGGCCATGGTGCTGAGGAGCTGTCACCACCATGGCCAGGGCCGGGTGCCAGCGAGGAGGGAGGCCAGGGGCCCGGCAGGGAGGGCCTGCCGCGCACTGACTGTGTGGATCCTCTCGCCGCAGGGCTGCAGACGGTGCTGCCACGACACCTGCGGGAGCGCTTCGTGGCGGCTGCGCTCAGCTACATCGCGTGCAGCTCGGCCGGGGAGCTGCTGTGCCGGAGCAACGACTGCTGCTGCCAATGCCGCACCGCCTTCCCCCAGTGCAACTGCCCCGAGGCTGACATCCAAGCCATGGAGGGCAGCCTGGCCCAGCTGCAGCGTGCCTGGGAGAACCACCACGGCCAGTTCGAGGAGTCAGGTGAGGGCAGTGCAGCTGCCCCGCACTGCCACCAGTGCCAGCCACGTGGCAGCCAGTGACACTGAGGGGCAGCACAGGGCAAGTGGTGACCGGGAGGAAGAGTGAGTGGCGGCAGTTCCCGTGGTGCCTTTGCTGTCGCCTCCCCAGCTCTGCTAACGCACTCCCTCTCCTCGCAGAGGAGTTCCAGGCCTTGGTGAAGAGACTCCCGGGGGACCGTTTCCTGAACAGGACGGCCATCTCCCACTACTGGGCCATGGACCTGGATGTCCAGCACCGCTACCAGCAGCTGGGCACCAGCCTGAAGCTGCTCTCCAGGAAAACCCACCGAATCATCCGGCGGCTCTTCAACCTCAGCAAACGCTGCCGCAGGCAACCTCACTTCAAACTGCCAAAGGAGAGGTAGGACATCTCCTCCCAGCCGTGCTGGTGTGGCCCTGTCCCCAGGCTGGGAGCATAGGCCAAATCCCCAAGCAGGGTTCAGACCCACTTCCCATCTTCCTGTCTGTAGGGCCCCCCAGGAGCCCCCACCATGACTGAAGGAAGGCTGGTGGTGAGAAGTCAGTAGAGGCAACTTTGGCCTGGGGACGTGGTCCTGGTGAACTGGGTTAAGGCCTGGGTGTGAAAAATGGGGCTCAGCACAGAGGGAGTCACCAGAAGTGCAGTATGATCCCAGGAAAACATACACAAGGTCTTCCCTAGAGAAGGTCAGTCGCTCACCCACAAATGTCCCCCGTAAGCATTGCTGCTGCCTCGCTTCCTTCCCCTCCGCTAGGTCTCTGCCTTACTGGTGGAGCCGCGCTCAGTCGTTCCTGTACTGCAGCGAGAGCACCGTGCCCGGGACGTTCCTGGAAGAAAGCCACAGCTGCAGCTGTCCCCCCGAACAAGCCTCCTGCCAGGGGCCCATCCCTTGTGCCTTGGGCGACGGGCCAGGCTGCGCCAGCTGTGCCGAGGACAACACCACGCGCTGCGGGGCCTGCAACCACGGCTACGTGCTCACCCAGGGCTTCTGCCGTCCCGAGGTGGCTGACTCTCTGGAACGCTACCTGGGCCTTGAGACGGACCTGCAGGACTTAGAGCTCAAGTACCTCCTCCAGAAACGGGACAGCCGCATCGAGGTGCACTCCATCTTCATCAGCAATGACATGCGCCTGGGGAGCTGGTTTGACCCATCCTGGAGGAAGCGCATGCTGTTGACCTTGAAGAGCAACAAGTACAAGCCTGGCCTAGTTCACGTGATGTTAGCCCTCTCGCTGCAGATCTGCCTCACCAAGAACAGCACCCTGGAGCCTGTAATGGCCATCTATGTCAACCCCTTTGGGGGAAGCCACTCGGAGAGCTGGTTCATGCCGGTCAACGAGGGCAGCTTCCCAGACTGGGAAAGGACTAACGTAGATGCCTCTGCCCAGTGCCAAAATTGGACACTCACTTTAGGGAACAAGTGGAAAGCCTTCTTTGAAACAGTCCACGTCTACTTGCGAAGCCGCATCAAATCTCTGGATGACAGCTCCAACGAGACAATCTACTATGAACCCTTGGAGATGTCAGATCCCTCCAAGAATCTAGGGTACATGAAAATCAACAGCTTGCA
This sequence comes from Tinamus guttatus, assembly GCF_059628265.1. Classification (NCBI taxonomy): domain Eukaryota; kingdom Metazoa; phylum Chordata; class Aves; order Tinamiformes; family Tinamidae; genus Tinamus; species Tinamus guttatus. Next base: position 2,972,173 of record NW_028288749.1, read on the forward strand.
AGTCTTTGGCTACAGCCTGCCCTTTGAACCGGATGCTATTCGCGACCTGATCCTTCAGCTAGACTACCCCTATACACAGGGCTCCCAGGATTCAGCCATGCTGCAGCTTTTAGAGATCAGGGACCGGGTGAACAGGCTGTCACCCCCTGGCAAAACCCGCCTTGACCTCTTCACGTGCTTGCTCCGCCACAGGCTCAAGCTGGCCAATAACGAGGTGGCAAGGATCCAGTCCTCCTTGAGGGCCTTCAACGCCAAGCTGCCCAACGCAGTAGAGCAGGAGACCGGCAAGCTGTGCAGCTAACAGCCAGGGCTGTGCAGAGCTCAGAGCAAGGGGCTGGGGAAAAGGACTATAGTAATAATGCTAATAATAACCACCCTTAAAAAAATTAAAGCAAGGCCTTACCTTGGTGCCAACTGTGTGCTTCCATGGTAGCCCCAGCAACTGGCCAAATGGATGGTAGGGCTTGTGCTCAAGGAGGAAGCCCGCAGGAGCACACAGGGTGGCATGTGCAGCTCAGACTGCGTCAAGCATGGGGATACTGCCAGGAAGCCCAGCCTGCAGGGCCCAGGTTTCAATGCGCCTCTCCGCTGTCGTGCTCAGGAGGATGCGCAGCCACGCGGGCTTGCAGGGGGAGCAGCTCGGCAGAAGGCAGCCACAGGCAGGCAAGGAGCGAGCCCTGGGACGCCGCTGGCCCTGTGCACCAAGGGTCCCCTGCGCCCCGTTGTGTGGAGAAGGCAGCAGTGCGTCCTCGGCACCCTCCCTTTTGTATTCTTTTTAAGAGAGGTTTCTACCACCACCTTTGCTTTGCCTCCCCGTGCTCCTCCTAGGGTGGTGTCATTGCACACAGGCTTGTGGCACAGGGCTGGGGCCCTCCCTGAGGCCTCTTGGCCCCATTTGGGTAAGGTGAGCGTCTTGGCAAGGGTCCGTGGCCCACCGCGCTCAACCCATACCGCGATACGCCAAGACTGGACGGCGACACTGATCGTGCAGGCGAGGACTTGGCTTCTGCCCCAGGGATGCTGCTGTTATGGACAAGGTGGACATCCCTGGGCCACTTTTCCTTATGACAAAAAAAAAGAAAGAAAAAAAGAAAAAAAAAGTTTTATTTATGTATTTATTTGGTTGTCTTGTTTTAGAGGGCTTTTTTTTTCTAACTTATTTATTTGGGGAGGGTCATTCCTTGTCAGTGGCTTCAGCCATGGGACATCTTAGTAAAATGTTATCTGTTTAATATATTTTTTTAAAAATGCCTTTTTGAGCAAAAGAGCAACCAAAAACAAGCAGGAAAAAAAAGGAACAGTTACTGTCAGTTACTGGCTTTTCTGTGGCTGTGTTTGGAAGGGGATGTAGAGGAGGCCACACATTCAAGGGCCTTGCTTCCAGCACCCCCCTGCATGTGCCACCCCCATCTCCACCTCAGGTGCATTCTGAAAACAGAGGGAAGATGGCCCTTGGCTCTAGCGTTAGAAGAGATGGTGAGCAGCTGCCCTTCACCTATCCTTTCTAGGCCACTTGGTTTGCCAGTGATGACATCACCCAGCAGCCATCTTTGTCAGACTGGAGCGTCTTGGCTCCCTGACTTGGTCTGCCCCATACTTTTGGTAACCTTGAGTGCCTTCTCAGGGCCCTCTCTAGCGTGTAAGGGAGAACTGGAGCCAGCCCAGAAGCCCTTCGGCTGGGACCTGCCGCCATGCTCCACACACCTCGGTCCCCACGCAGCCCAGCAGTGCCACACGCCCGCACCCGTGCTGCCTTGGTGACACAGAGTGGGCTGCATCTTACCACACACAGAAGGTGTATGGGGAAGGCTCAGTGCCCAACTGAGGCCCCGGCGTGGCGCTCGCCACCTGGCCATGCTTTGTAGCTCCCTGATCGGGGCCATGTGCATGAACGTGAAAAAAAGGATGAAATACATAGATATAAATCCATAGGCATCCTCCTCAGCTGGAAGATCTTGCCTATTTGCAAAAGCTGCAGCAAGCCCCCCCCCTCCAGCCTTGCCTGAGACAGATAAAGAGATAAGCAAGGCAGGGGGATAAAACCCAGGAGAGGAAACTGTGCTTGCTATTTATATTCCCTGTCTAATCTATCAATCCATCAGGCAGTCCACTGTGGTTATAGCATCCCTCAATCTGTCACTTGGGTTTCTGCTCTCCCTGCATCTGCCTTGCCACCCTTCACCCCCCTTCTTCTTCAGTCCTGAAAGGGAGACCAACTCAAGAGTTTGGCAGAGCCACTGGCTTGGTTTCTGATGCTCCTTGTGCAACTCATCTTGCCTGGAGAGTGCGGTGATGGTGGCCTGGAGCACAAAGAGCAACTGGGTTCAGCCGTGCCTGGGTGGTTGGCACCGACTATGGGGAAGTCTTGACCACTTGAGGCCGTGTCAGTCAGAGAGACCAAGTTTCTCGTTTTTGCCAAGCACACTCCTGGGTCTTCGGTGGCTGCTTCATCTCTCCCTAACGCCGAAGCTCAGGACTGTACCCTTCCTCTTCTCCCATACTGTGTCTCCTCTAAGCAGAGCTTGTCTCATTGTGTTTTCCTCCATACTTAACCTAGCAGCTGCTATCCAGCCTAAAGGCACTCAGACACAAATGCAACGGGCAGCTGGGAGCTTAGCCGGCATCTCAAAGACTCTGGGACTCCAAGAGGAGCTCTTCCAGCAGACTCATGCTGAGCAAGAGCACAGACGTGCTCCTCACCCCGGCAAGTGAAAGCCTCAAAATGCTCATTTCCATATGAATTCTTTGTTGCTATACAGAATACATGAAAGCAGTAACTCATGTGACCAGTGGCAAAGGCTTCACAGCAGCCCAAACATCATGGGAAATGCATCCGGGCACTGTCGGGGCACGCACACGGGTCTCCTTTTGGCTTGCAGACAATCCATGCAGCAGGAGGCCGACCCCAGGCTTATCCATCCTAGGGTCAGCTCTGAGCTGGGCACCACTGTCCATATGACAGCCAGGGGATGCCACAAGAGCTGCACTAACATCTCCCCTCCTTGCAGCCCAGTGCTATTAGGCCATGTTGCCCAAAAGCACAGGGTCACGACCCAAACCATTGAGTCCCAGCTGGAGCGAGTCCAGGGCTGTATCCACAACTATCCCGGCTTCCTGGCTCACTCTGGACCAGCATCAAGGTAATTACAGTGGCGGAATGAATACAGGCTCAATAACACTGGAAACAACCCCAGCTGCCAGTCCCTCATTACAGGCAAGGCTGAACTGTTCCATGCTCAAACAGGGAGAAGGCGGGGGAGGACCCGGAGTTTTGCTGACAAATTGCTGGATTTGGGAAGAGGAGCACATCCATGCATTTTGCTGCTGGGAACAGGGCGCGCGCTTGAGTTACAGCAAGAGCGGTGACTGCACGCCTGTCCTGGGGGAGGAGCCCGTGGGAGCCTGTGGGCTGCACATTAATCCGGGGCGTAACAAGCGTATCCCGATTCCTGTTCGGCAATTAAGGCATTCAAAGGAGGTGATTAAGAAGACAAGGTCAATAACCAGAGGTCAGCATCTGATTACCTGCTAGTGCTTTTCTCTGCAGATAATATCCCGGTAGGGCTGGCTGGGAGGATGACACTACCCAGGGCCCACGGCATCGGCAGCATCTCCCCCAGGGTTGCTCAGCAAGAGTTGGCGCCGGGTGTTCTCAGCCAGCTCAAACTGTACTAAAAGCAGCCAGGAGAGTTTTGCCATCGAGTGAGGCAAGTGAGGGAGGCCGTGAGGCTGAGCTCAACCTGTGGGCAGTTGCTCCACCTGCCCAGTTTCCCCGTCTGTGAACCCAGGACAAGGCTGTGCCAGCCTGGACGAACAGCAAGGGCAGCCCAGGAGGTGGTGCAATGCTGGGGGGCAAGGGAGAGCTGGGATCCCCAGGGAGCAGGGTGCATGTCTGGGATGTGCAAGAAAACCTGGCAGGCAAACAGCACACCAAGGGTGCAGATTTACCTTGAAATCCATCCTGAAGCTGCCCGGAGAGTTCAGAAACCATCAGTGGGGATTTTCCCTTCCTGCTTTGCACGGTGAGGCAGGGAAGGAGAAATCACAGAATTTTGCTCAGACGGAGGCTTCCTGCTGAAGGCTTTTGGTCGGGCTCTTCTGCTTGCATTAGATACACAGCATTAGCTCCTCAACCATCAGACACCCCCTCACCAGAGCTGTTTTGCTGTTTGACAGCTCTCTCGGTGTTTGCCTGGTGCTTCTGGCCAAGGTAGGCATGGACAAGTCACCTGCAGATCCCTCCCTGCACTCTTCCTCTCCTCTTGGTCTTGATGCATCAAGCCAAAGCTCAGGTTGTGCTGTAGCTGCTACTAGGCACCCACACAGTCTCCATTTATTCATCTTCTTTGAACCTGCAAAGCAAATGGTGGGGTGGAAATGGAGACATTTGCCTCTCAGGTTCCACTCACGACCCTGCTAGCCTCCTCCTCCTCTTCATCCCACAGCAAGTGCAATGTTTTGTGGCAGATCCAGCCAACATGCCACGTCCCAAGGGCTGGGTGAAGTCAACAGGGCTGTGGATAGGCAGGACCTGGATGGAAGAGGGACCTGAGCCCTGGGCCACCGCTGAGCCTGGCCAGCCGCAACTTATGCGTGGCTACAGTTGCCTGTTCCTGGTGGCCCCCTGTTCCTGAAGGGAGATTTTGTGGGCAGGCCAGGGCTGTCTGGCCACAGGTGGCAGGTCTCCTATGGACAGTCACTTCAGCCCAGCATCATCTGCCTAGCCAGGAGGCAGGATGAGCGCTCACCAGTGCTTCTTTAGCTGCCTCTCTTCTCCCTTCTCCTGACAAGCTCAGAAGTGCAGTCAAGGTAGCAAATTAGCACCAGAGCCTCATTAACTGGCAGGCAGGAGCCTTCCCCTGCTGGTTGGGTTGTCGTCAGCTGCTTCAGCACATTTGCAGTTTCTCCTGGTTTCATTCTATTTTCTCCCTTTTCCAACAGTGGGCTGGGTTTTTGCTTCCTGATCCGTCTCTTCTGTCGTCTCTTTCAAAGCTGTTGAGGGCTCTCATCCACCCACACCTCGCTCCCTGGGGTTCCCTCTCTGGAGAGGATCTACAGAGCTTGCAGTAAATGGCCACTTCTTGGGGAGCATGGAGGGACAATTAAGGGGCTCTCAAATCGCTGCTGACCTTGGCCACCTCCTCCCCGCTCCTCCACCGCTGCATCCCACTGGCAGCTCTCAGCAAGAGAGGAGAGCTCCAGAGGGCACGTGGCAGACAGCGATGTGGCAACGGGGGCGGCATCGGTGTCTCTAACATGAGAGCTCATGGCCCACAGCGGCGGACAGGGGTCCCAGCCGCCCCTCCTGCCCCAGACCAGAGCCAGGGGAGAACTGCAGCATCTCCAGGCTGGCAGGCACCCTGGCAGGTCTCCAGTCCAGGCCCCTGCCCAGAACAGCTTCAGGCTCGGCCTGTGTCCTTCAGGGCTTTATCCTGCCAGGTCTTGAAAATCCTCTGAGGACAGAGACAGCACAACTCCCCTCTGGAGCATATGAAGAAGTTTCTCCTCATATCCAGGCTGAACATCCCTTTTTTTTTGCATTTTATGCTCAATCGCTCGTTCTCCCGCTGCGAGGGGACAAGCTGCACACGTGGACACCCCTCCTGCAGAGCAGGGACCATCTCTCCGCTCGTGCCTGGCCCCGTTCCTGCAGCGCAGCGCGGGGCTGGCCCCTGCTGCTGCCGGCCTTCCCCGTGGTGCCTCTCCCTGGCCAGCCCTGGCATTTGGGCCACTTGGCTCCCCTGCTCTCCACCCATCAGCTCCTCAAACTCTCCATGAGCAAAGACGGGAAACCATCCCTGTGCCCCCGCGACAAGCTCCTCCAACCCTCCTTGGCCAAGCACAGAGCACCCAGAGAGGAAGAGGAGGGACGAGGCAGTGACACGGCACGGAGCCAGCTTCCCTCCGAGGTAAAGGCGCTGGCAGTCGCCTGTCAGTTCAGTCCGGAAGGAGCCCGTGAAGATTTCCCCACTAGCACTGAAAAAACATCCACTTAACAAGCTTGTCCAAACAATTCGCTCTTTAATTCCAGCCCGACAGGCAGGACAGAGAGAGTGGAGCCCCGGGCCCGTTGGCATCGCTATTGTCACTCCTGACAAGCAGCTTGTGCCTTGCCACCGTGCGCCGGCACCGTGCTTGCGGCAAGACGGGACTTTCCTTTGCCTCCACCCCGGCTCCAGGCGAGCACACGCAGGAGCTGGGCTCCACGTGGGGTCCTGGCAGGGCCCCCACAGTGGGCAGAGCGCCTCGGCACCTTGGCAGGCTCTGGGGCTTGCTTGGTGCACTGGGGCGTGCAGGGGCTCCTGCTCTCTTGTCCTCAAGCAGCACTCAGCCCGCGTGGCAGCGTGACAACGCGCACGGCACTGCGCCCCTGCCCCGCACCTCTGGCCCTGCCTGCGCGCTCCTGTGCTCCTCGGCTCGCCCGGCCGCTCTCCCATCTGAAAAATTGACTTCCTTTGGGTTACATAAGCTCCTTGGAGGGGACAAAGGATCCATCCGGTTGCTTTGAAGGCGGCGAAGCTGCCAGGATGAAATAATAATGGTGGAGTTACACAGAAACCCAATTAAAGGGAGGGCGCAGCGAAGGCAGGGACGCGCAGAAGCTCCCAGCAGGGCCAGCCCCGGCTCCTGCCCTCCCTGCAGGGGTGATGGGCAGCCCGTGGGGACCCAAGCGCGGGTGCTCATGGAGGGACCCTCCAGGCATCCAGACTTCTCTACGGAAAACACAATGTTTGGCACCTCCCTTCCAACCACCCACGCATCAGGGTCTCCTCTCTGCTGAGAGTCTCCCCCCCATCGCTTGCCTCTGCACAACATAACCCTTTTCCCCTCAACATTTACCCAGAGCAGGGGCTCTGTGTCTCCGCCGCCAGAAGGGGCAGCTCATGCCAGTGGCACCAGCTCCTCGAGGGCCTCGGCAGTTGCTCCGCAGGCCGGACCAAGCGACGCGCCAGACCTCTCGCTCTGGCTCCGACGACTGAGAATGGAGCCCAGGTCGGTGATAAAAAGCATCAGAGCAAGGTTAGTCTATCTGCTAATGGGGATAAGGGTTTTTGTTTTGTTTTGTTTTATTTCCCTTTACTTTGCAATGAATTATTTTTAAAGCTGCTCTCCCCAGCCTCCGGGCAGCCTCTCCTGTGTGAGGTGTACACACACACTGCGAGCCGATCTGCTTCCAAACCAGCACTGTTCACACAGCACCTGGGCTGAGGCCATCTCCACTGCCACATTGCTTCTCCGTCTTCTTTTGACTTCCAGGGAGCTGGTCCCCGCCTCCTTGAGCCGTGCAGAGAAAATGCAGAGGGAGACATAGGGATGTCCTGCCTTCCCTTCCCATGGACATGGGAATCCTCCTCTCACCACACACAGCCTCCAAGGGACCAGGAAAACCCTCCAAGGGCACCTCCTGGGCTAGGGGGCTTCTGTCCTCCTACAGAAGCTGGCCAGAGGGGACAGTGGCTGTGCCCTCCTCTGCACAAGGAGATGGAAGGATGGAAGCTCCCCATGGAGAGCCCTTCTGTGACCACCACTGTGCCGCCAGGGACGGGGCACGTTCCTCATCCAGCTCCGCCTCTGGCCTCAGAAACAAGCTGGAGGCAATGGGAACTGAAGGAGCAAAGGGTCTCGGGGATCTACTTCCCCACTCTGTAGCCCATTTTTATCCCTGGGACAGTGAGAGGAAAATGCCTGCGCAGCGGAGGATTTATCTCCCCTGTCCTCTGCACACGCACACATTGTTTCTCCAAACTCATTTCCGTGGCTGTTTTACTGACAGAACGGTACAAAAATACAGCATATAAAACACCCCGAGTAGACAGTGTCCAGGAAAGCCTGTAAAATACCGTCAGGACGCAGCTGGGAGAAGAGAGATGCTCGGATTGGGACTGCCCTAGCCAGGCCAACCCCTATTCCCCATAAATCAGGGGCTCCCCTGAAGCTCATGAAACTCAGTTAGAAAGAGATTTCCTTCTGTTCTGAGAATTGGTAGTGGTGTTTGGAGCAGTGCTCTTGAAACGTTCCTGGGGGAACAGACTCAGTGATTATCCAAATTAGTTTCTAATAGCTTTTATCTCCTAATTTCTACTTTGTCAAGTGCTAAAATCCATTAATAATCAAGAGACCATGTGGAAAAACATTTAACATCCAGCTGCCAAGAGTGCCAAGAGCTCCCACCCCTGTCACACATAGGCAAAGCTGAGGGGAAGGAAAAAGAAAAGAAAGATTATTATTACTATTATTATTTTAATCTTAAACCTAGCACTGGTGGGTTCGCTGACTAGCAGAATGATGGGCCGGATCTGCAGCCCTCTCCAAAGCGCTGCAGCCACTTTGCTCCTGGGAACCACTTTACCTGAAATAGCAGAGTTTGGAGAGCAAGTGCCTTGCCGTGGCACAACTCCCTGCAAAGACCCTCGTGCAGGCTTCAATTCACAGGTACCTGCTCCCAGACAGCCTGGAGGGGTCCTCTTCCCTTTCCTCCTCTAATGGCCCTCCCTGCCAAAACCCTGCAGCCCTTCCCTCCCCTCCCTCCCCTGCTCTTCAGGTTATTTATTTCTTGTCGACCCCTTGCAGAGCATTACTTGGCTCTCCACCCAAACCGGGTCATCTTTCTCCCTGCTCAGGTTTGAAATCCGCCCACGCTCCGCTCGGATTTGCATCAGCGGAGGCCCCGCCGGGAGCCGAGGCGAAGGCTGCCCATGCACACGTGTACACCGCGCTCCCACCGCCGCTCCCTGTCCTTCCTCACCACCTCCGACAGGCTGTTTGAGCACTTTAATGGGCTTCTAATAAAATATTGCATTGCCAAGGCCCCTTTGTGGGGGTGGAACCTCGGGTGCCCCCAGCAGCCATGCAGGGATGCGCGGGAGCACCGCCCGGGTTGTCCTGGGGCGCGCGAGGGCCCTTGCAAACCCTTTCCCAGCAGCGTTGGGAAAGGAGCAAAACAAAATCCCATCTCAAAAGCAGAGGTTGTTGCCTTGGCAACTGAGGAGGTGGGTGCTGGACGCGGCCAGTGCGGCAGTGCCAGGCGAGCTGCCACCCCAAGGCTGCCGGAGGGTGACGGGCCCTGCGGGGAGCGGGCAGGCGCACAGAGGGAGCCGGGATGCTGCAGCTCCCGTTGACGGTGCTGGTGCCAGCCTGGCTGCAGGAGGAGGCGGCAGAACACGCGGGGCCAGTGGTGGCCGCATCCTGTGGCCCAGCTGGCGGGCAGTTGGCACTGCACAGCCTGGGCGCACTCCCGCTACCAAGGTGGGATACAGGGACAATCTGGGGGATACAGGGAAACAATTCTCACTTAAAAAAAAACCCACTCTTGCCAAACTCATCCTGGCTAGGGCTGCAATTTGCATGAAGGCACAAAAAAAAACTGCTTTGTCTTTGCACTTTATTAGCTGATCCCCCAATGGCCCAGCAATCCAGCCTGGCAAACACAGAGCCCGAAGGCACTCACCCCCACACAAGTGAGAGTCTGCCCAAGGCTAGCTGTGCACAAGCAAAATCTGTCCTGGTTTCCTATGGATCTGAGCAGCTTTCATTAAAACTACTGCCCTTGCACAAGTAAGCAGGGTAATGGTGTTGCACCATGGAGCTCACCTTGGTGCCAAACCGAGGCCAGACAGGATCTAGTCGGTATCAGGACACAGATCCTTCAGTGAGCAACTCTCTGATAACTCAGTATCATCACATCCACTACAGCTTGCCTTGATTTTGTCTCTTCTCCCATTTTCACAGAGGTCCAATGTCCTGTGAAAGTCCTGTTGAGGCTTTCTATAGAAGGCAGCTCCAGGGCATTGCCCCTGTATAGAAGATATTGAGTCCCTGCAGGGAGGGGAGAGGGCAGGTTTAGGTAAGGTCACAAAAAGAGAAATATCCACACACATTCAGTACATAAAACTACAGTCTGTTTCCCCCCTAATTGGTAATAAATGTAAATGTTTAGTTATGCCTGGCTTGGGAGCTATGAAAAACACATCTGTCTGGCTGTTTTTTCTTCCTGCCATCTGTAGCTGGAAGGAGAGGAGGAAGCGTGTGCGCCCGTGCACACACCTGAGAGGAATGACAGCAGCGCATGCGAGCAGGAGACGCGCAGAGCGAGCAGGAGACTTGCAGGGAGGAGAGCTGCTAGCAAGCAAGCTGATAGACTGGGTTAAAAAAAGCAGCCGAGCCCTGGGAGGTCTCCTCCTGGTCACTAATTATCGTTAACCAGCAGCTCTGATCTGATCAAAAGCAGAGCTGTGCACATGCACCCCTCTCCTTTCATCCATAGCATAGAGAGCTCATGGCTAAAAGAGTCAAAATAGATTGTGGATGGAGGAGGAGGAAATATCATTTTCCCCGGGTGGAAAACACCTCTCCCCTAGTCCCAGAGCTGCGTTGGGTTCCTTAGCATCAGACCTGCAGCACACTACTAGAGAATGAGAAGTGGGAAAGAAATCACTGGCCTAGGAAGTAAATACAACCACTTCTCAATTTAGAAAACCTTCTTGTCCCCAGACCCCTAACGCTGGGAGGAGCAGGGAGAGCCAAAAAGTTAATGCTCAAAGAGAATCACACAAAAATCTCAGAAAGACTGAGGTTGGAAGGGACCTCTAGAGATCATCTAGTCCAACCCCTGGCTCCAGCAGGGATACCCAGAGCACAGGGCATAGGGTGGCATCCAGGTGGGTTTGAAGATCTCCAGAGAAGGAGCCTCCACAGCCTCTCTGGGCAGCCTGTGCCAGGGCTCTGGCACCCTCACAGGAAAGAAGTTCTTCCTCACATGGAGATGGAACTGCCTGTGCTTCAACTTGTACTTGTTACCCCTTGTCCTGTCATTGGCCACCACTGATAAGAGTTTGGCCCCATCCTCCCTACATTCTCTCTTCAGGTATTTATACATATTGATCAAATCTCCTCTCAGTCTTCTCCAGGCTAAACACGCCCAGCTCGCTTAGTCTTTCCTCGTAAGATAGATGCTCCAGTCCCTTCATCATCTTCATGGCCCTACACTGGACCCTCTCTAAAAGCTCCATGTCCCTCTTGTCCTGGGGAGCCCAGAACTGCACCCAATGCTCCAGGTGCCTCCTCAGAGGTGAACAGAGGGGCAGGATCCCTCCCTGGCCCTGCTGGCAACGCTCTTCCTGCTGCAGCCAGGAGCTCATGGGCCTTCCTGGCCATGAGGGCACATGAAGAAGAGGGGGTTGCAGGCAGAGTAAGCGTAGGGAGGATGTGTGGGCTCCCCACCGCCATTAGCCAAGGGCTGCTCCCCACTGTCTCTCTGTCCTTCGCCCAGCAGTGGCTGCTGCCCCATGTCAATGCCAACACCACTATCTCTGCCCAGGTAAGGCCCCAGGAAACCCTGCAGCCTTCCTCCTCCTCCTCCTCCCCCCCAGGCCTCTTTCACTCTTATTTTGACACCACCGCCTCTTACTTTGAAGCAGGTTGTTCTTGGAGAGGGAGCTTCTTTTTCTAGATGGTCTCCAAAGCGCCTGTGAGTCTGCGGCTCTTCCCTCCCTCCGCCTTGATCAAGGCTGAAGCCTGAAATCCAAGTGCATTGATCAAAGCAGTTTCTTTGGTGAGATTTACTGGCAAGGAAAAGCAACAGTTGTTGTGCAGCCATTCCCAGGGCCCGGAGGTGCTCGCTGGGAACAACATGGTAGACGTTTGCGTGCAGAAAGCCGCTCCACCGCTGTGCAGGTGGGAGGTGCGAAGGACTTGGCAGTGGGCAGAGCAACAAACCAAAGGGATTTTCACTGATCTGTGAGGCTGTAGACTGTGACAGGCAGGAGGAATCCTGCCTGCTCCTGAAGAGGCTGGGATTGACTAACAGTTAGGTATCCTACTTTTGAGCTCCTAGGGAGGGATGCAGTTTTACATACAAGCACAACAGAGATCAGTGACACAGTGGGACCTGTCCAAGGTCTATTGCCTTGAGACAGAGCCTCCCGTTACTAGAGGGCAGTTCTCAGCCATCAGCCCAGCTTCCACAAAGTCTCCAGAAGAGCTGCAGACCTGCTAGCCCAGGCAACAGCCCCCTGATCCACGCTGAGCAATGGGGCTTGCTGCCAGCTATTCGTGCCAAGGTGAACGTGGAGACAAGAGAGCAGGCAGACAGATGGTATCCTCCCACAAAAATAAATAAATATATAAATAATCCCACCAGGATTCAAAACGGTTCATCTGAACACTGGGCCAAAGCTAGAGCTAGAACTAGGCAGTTTGAGCTGACGGGTGCCCTGAGGTAGGGCAAGCTCATCCCCTGACTAGGTGGGTGCAGCAGAGTCAGCAGGAAGCGTAGAACCATGTGCCAGGATCTGCGGGCACACAAAGCAGATGGGGAGCAGGTCCCGTCACTAGTTCCTTCTCAAGAGCATCCGGAGTCCGGCTGGCATCACATTTAGTGATTGCCATGTCCCCTAGACCCAGCTGGCTGCTGCCCCAGTTCAGGGGCCTGAGAAAGGGAGAAAGAAAAAGCAAGGCCATGGGGTCAAGGCGCAGAGAGGGCAGAACACCCTCATCCGGTGCAACTTGGCCAAGCCCAAATGCAGCCCATCAAAGCAGGAGCTGCTGCCCCTGTTTCCCCCATCAGCAAATATGGACTGCAGAACACGTTCCGGCCCCCACAGGGATCACGCACCCTTCCCCGTCCCCTGACAGGGGCACTAAGGGTGTTTGTCCCTGCCTGACCCCGCAGTTGGCACAGATCTGGTCCCGCCGTGCTGCCTCATTCCCTGCCAAGAGCATCCCCACCATACCCACCTCCCAAGGCTGGTGATTGCAGATCTCGAGGGCCAGGCCATCTGCTTGTGCAGCTCCCCAGCTACACCCAAGAGACCTTCACCAGCCTCAAGGCCTGGCTCAGAAGGTGCCTAGCTCACGAAAAGGGGCAGATGCTGCTGGGGCAGGCAGAAAGGCCAGGAGTGACATTTGCACAATACTTCTGGCAGCCTCCAGGCAGCCACACCAGCTGGCTTTGAGCACTTTTCATCTAATTCAATGAAAATGAGATGTTCAAGTGAATGAAGATAATTTAATAATGAATAGCTCTAACTTATCGGAGATGCTCTCCATTCCTGCCTGACAGTCGCTGCCTCTAAGTGTGATTTAATAAGGGAATCACCATCACTCAGCCCTGTGGTTTTGAAATCAGCACTTGGCTACAGAGGGAAAAGACTCTGCACCCTCCTAAGAGCTGAGACTGTTTCTCAAGACGACTGGAAGCTGGATGGTGTTTAAAAGAAGAAATTAAACAGAAAGAAAAGAGGGGGAAGGGGAACAGCAAACCAACACATCTTTAGAGGAGAAATGTAATTAAAAATGAAAGCCAGCTTGAAGAACGCTGCAACTCATCACGAGCAGCAGTGAAAGCTGCAAGCGAAAGAGATCTTGTCTGAGGCTGCACGTATAAAAGCAGAGGGGTCCTGAGACTCCAATAAGCCAGAAGATCTGCTTGGGGGCATCTAAATGAGAACACAGCAAGAAGCTTCAATGCACCAAGGAGCACTGCTGCTTTCTGCCAGCCACGACGGGCACTGCTTCCCTTGCGTGCCATCCGCCCTGGACCGTTCCTGCCAGGTTAGGAAGTGCGTGTTGCCTGGGAAGAGACACAGAGCTCCCTGCTCTCCTCACTGCTGCGCAGTTGGGAAACATCGCTTGGGGAGCAGCAGCCGCAGCAGCCGCAGCGCATGGCTGCCTCCGGGAGGGCGCCCCGGGGCCGGCTCCGCGCTGGGCCCGCCTGCCCGCGGCAGACACGGATGCTCTCCAGCGCGGCACAGGAGGGCTGCTGAGCTACTTCCACCCCAAATACTTCTGTTCGTAGAGAGAGGACAAAACAGGTCAGCAAAACAGCCCCCATGGGGATTGACCCCACCAGTAAGCACCACACAGGGACTGCAGTGTTAATTGGAGAGTTCATGTAGGCCAAGGCAGCTGTACAGACAGCTCAGCCCCAATCCCACTGCCTGTGCTGTCACTTGCTCTCTGGAAACATCACCAGCAGCAGCCTCCAGGGGTGGATCTGCATCCTACCGAGTATCGATCAAGGCAGTGACAGGCCAGGCCGCATCCTGTTTGGTGCTGGTGGCTTCCATGCAGGGAGCGGGAGATGCAGATGCAGGAGATACCAGGCCCCTTGGATTCCTTCTGACACCTGCCAGGGCTGGGGGCTAAATTATTAATTGCACTTCTAGTAGCAATTGTTGCTTGTGCCGATGGAGTTGGACTAGACATCACAAGCAATTAGCAAAACCCTCCACTGGTGCTTAGCTTGTACCTGCTTAATGCTCTGCTCACGTCCTCCTTGGGTCACTGCAGTGGGAAGAAGGAACCCACTTATGTTTCCTCTGCTCTGCCTGGGGAGCTCCCCTGCCCAGGACTGTGCGGCACGGTCCCCTCCTGCGGTCGCCTGACAGATGTCCAAAGGACAGGAGGAGCAGGATGCATGTGGCATTACCCACAGCGTTGTCAGTTAGGGCCCAGGGGGTGCTGAGGCTTTTAGGCAATGCTGCAATTACCGTGCGACCCCAGACCCCACTCTTTGCCTAGCTGAGAGTGAGCAGGATGCCCCAAGGGGAGCAACGGGCACCCGCGGGAGGGGAGAGGCACCCCCCAGGCACCGCCATGGTCACGACCAGCGGGAACCCCCTTGTCACAGCGTGCGGGGTGCTCGGCTTCACCTGAGACGCCCCAGGCCGCTGTGCCCACCCCGGACCTCAGCGGGAAGGAAGGCCCTTCCTCGGGCTCGCGTTGCTGCAGCTCCTCTGACAGGGATGACAGGCGTGTGGGCAGTGAAGGCAGCTACAGCGTCACCTCCGGCACCGCGCACACAGCTCGAACCTCGTACTGGCCACACGAGCTATGAGGGGAGGCCCCAGTGCCATGGGCCTCAAGAGGAGCCCATGGGGAGGGGTTTCCCCGAATGCTGTCCCAAAGGCCCCTCGGGGTCCAGGCTGGGCCCGACTCTGCAGCGCTGCACTATGCTGCCCCACGGCTGCTCCGCCTCACGCCGCCAGCAGCAGCCTGGGGACTCCTGCGCTGCCAGCAGCGGGTCCTGCAGCAGGAGGCCCCACGAGCAGCCCGACGGACAGGGTGAGAGCACCCAGCCCTCAGCCAGGCCTCTCGGGCAAGTAAAGCTGAGCAGCCGGAGGGTGCCGAGCAGGGGCAGGGGAGGCAGCTTCAAACCCCGTTCTGAGCGGGGCCCTGAGCAGAGCGATCTCAGCGCCAGGCGTTTACTTTGCCACAGTTCAGCCGCTTGACCAAATTAATTTGTATCATAACCAAGCAACTGGTCACTAGAATCCAAACGGGCTTTTCCTAGTTATTGAGACAGTTTCATAGTGGTAGCAATTTTGGGAGCTTATTTTCCACTTCATTGAGCACCATGTTACTGCAAATGAATATATTTCTTGGTTGGTGTGATGGAAAATACAGCTGTAAATGCTTTCTGCTTCATTTGGGTAAAGAGCTCCGGATAGGACTAAATATAAAGAGAATTTAAATGCTCTCCTTCATTAAAAAAGTTGTTTCCCATTCTCTTTCTTCCCGAAAATACGGAGCTGCTACTGCAGAGGGCAAAGGGAAAATTTAAATTAAATCAGCATTACACTAAAACAGCTGATCACTACCCACCCATGAATGATGACAGGCTTCTGCCAGAAGTTTCTGCTTTGGAGATTCAGAAGTAGGAGGCTGTAGGCAGAAGATTGGATGCCCAACGCGGGATCACAGGTCTCTGGCGTGTCTGTCTGTTCAGCTCTATGTCACTGGAGGTAAATTGCCTTTAACCAAATGTTTTTGCCCTCAAGGATGCAGGACACATCAGCAAAGCTAAAGCATGAAGCCCAGTAACCTAATTCTGCTGAGCTGTGGCCATGGCGTTTCTAGAGCATGAGCCGCGTTTTGACCTGGCCCTAATGATAGGACTGCAGATCCTTCCCTGCTGCACAGCCTGCAGCACCAGGGAGGTTGGACCACCTGGCAGGCGGTTCCACTGCCATCCAGGTGACCACTGTGCACAGCAGGACCTACCCAGCTGTGGTGGCTGTGCCCACCAATCAATTCACGTTCCTGGAGATCTTCAAACCCGCCTGGATGCGACTCTGTGCCCCGTGCTCTGGGCATCCCTGCTGGAGCAGGGTGGTTGGACTAGATGATCTCTAGAGGTCCCGTCCAACCTCAACCCTTCTGTGAGTCTGTGAGTCTCCGCAGACCGAACGTGAAGACCCTCACGGCAGGGGATCAGCAGGCAGCACTTCACATCAACCTCTTCTAAGAGCTGCTGCCTCATCCCCCAGCTGTAAGAGACTCCCCTGTCTTGGCCTTAGTCCCCATTCACCCATCCAAGGCAACGTAGTGAGAGGCCCCAGCCAGGGTCTTATTTCCTGCCCCAGCTCCCCGCCGGGAGGGGTGAAGACAAAGATTCTTACTGATTTCATGGGATCATGTCCGCAAGCCTAGATGGATTCCAATACACAGTAACAAGAGTCAGTGTTAGTGGAGAAAGTTAGTCTGCCGAAGCTCATGAAGACATGTCGGAGAAGACTATAAACCCTTCTTTGCCAGGGAGGTACAGCCAGATTGGGTTGCCATGTCCTCCTGGGACTCCCTTTTACCACAGAGGAGTCCCACCTGCACCACGTGCAACCTCAGGGGCACTGGGATCCTCTCGAAGTTGCTCAAGGAGCCAAACACGCTCGTGGGGCCTCACCAATCACTGCACAGAGGCTGAGGCCTCCTGCTGCAGCCAGGGCTGTCCAGCAAAGTCACCCAGTCAAATCCCATTTCATGCAAAATCAGAACTCCTTTCTGCATTAGAAGCACAGGGTCACTGCAACCCAGGGATACCCTTACCTCAACACATATTTGGAGTCTCCAGCATTAATAACTTCTTGTGAGTCAGGATATCAGGTTCTGCTCTGCTTGTACTTGATACCAGCAAAGTGAGCGGAAGCTTTCGTCCCTGCCCAATGAAATTATAACTCAGGGAAGCAATATATTCTAGACTCACAGGGCTTACAAATAAACAGATCATCTCAGTGAGGCTGTAGTGGAGTGTGGTGGGATGAGTGATAGGCAGTGGGTTTACATCTGACTGGAGGATAAACAGAGTTCACTCGACTCACAAAATAATCACCTACTGAAATAACACTAAATTTAAATACGCATTTTTTCTTCCCCCCACCCCCAAAGATTTAAGTGGCATTGATTGGAGTGAGCTTTATAACTTGACTGAATTCAATTCAATTTTGCATTTCCTTATGCAAACATTTAGAGAAATCTGTGATAAATTGTTACACACTTAAGCAATGGAAGTGACAGCTAAAGGATCTTCCATGAAACGCCGAATTTGATTGATTTGTGCATGGACCTTCTACCATGGGACAGACACACTCCCCCATAGGTACATGCAAATTTGACCCAGCTAATTGACAGCTGAGATTGTCACCTTGGGCCTATCCTGCAAGCTCAGGGCTGGGGATCAACCTGCACTTTAATGGGTATTAGCAACATTATTAATACCACCCTTCCTCACGGTGAGGTGGTTCTCACTACTCTCATCTGCCCATTGGTGCTGCCTTGAGAGAGTCTTCATCAGACTCCCAGGCACTGGGCTGCCCTGGGAATGATGCCATTTATTCCAAGTAAAAACCCAGCAGCATCACTAAGCCACTCAGTCCCCTCCGCCCCGCATGTCCCAGCTCACTGGCTGCACTGGCAGGCTATGGAGGAGGTAGGAAGGAAGCCCCAGGCTCACTCTAAATATAAATATATGGGCAAAAATCCCATCTTACCTGTGACACTAAATGATGCTAGAGAAATAAGCATGTTATCCTGTAAGCAAATCCTAAGGCACTTCAGGGATAGACAAGCTTTGTTCCTCCGCTCTCTTCATGGGGAGGAGAAGGGATCCCTGCAGAGAAAGAGCAGGAGGATGGCAAACACAAGCACTGCAGTTTAGCAAGGGTCAGCACACATCCCATGCCTCCTCTGCACACTCGGGATGTACAAATCCAGCATCTCCTCTCCTGTCGGACTCATGGGAAGGAGACACCGTGCTGGGGTGCTGCGCAGAGGTGGCATCTGGGATCACACTGCCCTTCGCTTGCATCTGCCATCACTGCAGTGGCACAGGAGGAGGTGTGAGCAATTAGCACCTGGGATCTCCATTGAGGACCATGTACTGCAATTATTACCTTAGGAGCATTTCAAGACTACCAGCTTGAAGCAAAACTTGTGTTGCACGTGTTTAATAAGCATATCATCAAACGCAGTATTCACATGGAGGGGCAGTGTGGCTTTAGGAAGGATTACAGCAGCTTTGCAGCTTTGCTTAGCTTTACACAGGGTATTTCAGATGCGACAGAAAGCAGGATGAGCCCGAGATAGCTAAAAACTCAGACAGTGGCAGCAGCCTGTAAAACTACCTCCCATCTCGTATTAAGCAGGAGATTACAAGCTTACCCCCACGCGGAGAGTGGGCCACAGCAGGCCGTGCTCCGGCTGCCCCCATGGAGGCTCCGTCCTCTACACGCGGCGGCTCCCGCTGCACAGCCGCGAGGCCCCGGGGAGCAGGTGCGGCCTCCTGGCAAACCCCCCCATGCCTGCCCGCTGGTTGGAGAGGAAGCAGAGCGGGCAGAGGGCCCTGGGACCACGTTAATTGGGCTCTGGGGAGCCCCGCTCTGCCAGGCGCCAGCTCCCGCTCCGCTCAGCCCCATGAGGCTGCGTCCCCGCCGCGGCGAGAGGCTCTCGTGGAAGGGCTGCGGCTCCCAGCCGTGCACCTCGAGCCCGCGCTTCCCTCCGGGAAGGGAGGAGGGCAGGGGGGCAACACGCCTTCCCAGCTAGCTCCACTGCGTAATGCATTAATGGGCACATAATTTAAGGGAAAACAGATGATCAAAAGGCAGCTCAAAGAGTATCCGACGCATCGTTAACCACGGCAGCTCACTGCCACGAGTCAAGGGAAAGGTCAAGTGGCTTTCCAGGTTTGTAGACGGGTTAGACCTTTATAAACATATTAATAGCCACAGTTGTCCTTAGTGAAGGACTGAAAAGAAGAGGTAAGGCTTTGAAAGAGAGAGAGATGCAGCTACTCCCAAATTCCCATGCAGTTATCTGGTGCAGACAGAGCAGGCTGCCCGGTGCCCCCAGCCAGCTGGCCCATCCTTAGGCAACGTCCGACCCGAGGAGCACTTGCGTCCACACGCTACCGTGGTGAGGGCCTTACAAATACCTCTCCTCTGCCTAATGCATGCATTAGTTTTTGCTCAGTTTTTGAACCAGCAGGTCGCCTGTTGTTAATTAATGCATCACTGAAATTATGTTTGGGGGCTACTAAGGTTTATTGGGTAGAAAATTATTCCAAATACAGCGAGCAGGCAGTAAAGGTTGGAAATATGTTTTCAAGTATAAACCTAATTGCTGCAGGGAATCCCTCTGGGATCCATTTGGAGCCCTAGATTTTTTATTTCCTTCCTCTGCTAATGACACCAGCGAGGTTTGCAGAGCAGCTGCTGACGGGGCACCCTGCGCTCCGGTGCACGAGGCTGCGCGTTTCACCCTGCTGGTGGCAGCCGCAGCGGAGCCGCCCCGAGTCTCCGCACCCGCTCCGCACCCTCGGGAGATCCATGCGGAAGCAGCTTGGATAATCCTGCATACCTGCAGCACCAGTGACTATGTTCGCACCAGCTCTGGCCTCAACCACGGGCAGCACCTCAGGACTTTGTTTTTGCGTCTCAGCGACCCCCAAAGTACCCGTTTGTCTGAGAAGAGCTGTCCTGCCTCAAGGTGACATCCTGCTGGCCTCCAGTCATCCCATTAGGGTGGAATAAGTCCTTATTTCCAGGGAGCTTGACCCATCTCACAGGCAGGGTCACTTGATCAAGGAAAAATTTAAAAAACAGGAGCTTACGAGCCTGGGCTCAGCAGCAAACACGTGAGAAATCTTTACAAGCGGCTCTCTTGCGGAGCATCTCGTGAGGATGGTGCAAAGGCCGGGCTCAGGAGCACGGTCCTGCTTGGCCCCGGGCCATGCCGCCCGGCTCCGCTGCAGCCGACGCCAGCCCGCAGGCAAGGCCTCCCCGAGGTGCCTCACGCCTAAGTGCTTTTCTGGACCAGGGCCCAATGAGCGAGGTGTTGGAATGGCACAGATGGGATTTTATTTCCTTCTCTTTGTTTTTGCCCTGACAGCGCCCTCTTAAATGTAAATAACTGCACACTGATGACCTGAATTAAGGGCTGACCTGTACAGACACAGTTTGCTTTACAAGAATCATCCTTGCTCCCCACTCAGGCTGTTGACTCAGAGGACGTTAGACTGTCTTATTTTCCATCTCCAGCCACTGTCTTGCTCTATTTTATATTTCTTCCCCCAGAGGAATCATCTTTCCAGAGGTCTAGCACTAGTTACTGTCCCTGTGAAACTTGTCATGCCTCTTCCACACAGGCCGGGAGTCAGGATCGATCACCAACAGCCTCGGCCCAGTGGGTCTGGACGTTGGTAACTGTGCACAGAAACACGGAGACCTGATCCCCGCTCAAACAAAGACCTTCACGGCCACCCGGACAACAGGCTGGCAGGACCCCAAAGCACGCCCAGCAGTCTGGAGTCACTTGGGAATTTGGGTTCCCCTCTCCTCACACAAGGGGCTTCTCTGAATAGCGGGACCAGAAAAGCCGTTGCCCACAAGAAACCCGATTCTTTTTAAGCAACGCCACCTCGTCCACTGACTGCACCAAGCTGGATCTCCAGTGCTTACCAGTCATTCCTCGTTCCAGTAACTGGAAGATGAAACCAAAATGTGGTTTTCTCCACCTCCTACCTCCAGGGCCACCCAGTCTACCCGGCCTGCAGGGGTTTTAAAGCAAGACCTGGTCCTCGCTAAGTGGACACACAGCTGCTAGCAATAGCATTATCAGTGCTGCTTCAGCCCCAGAGACATATCTACCATTACTGGCACTGCAAGAGACCATATGCTTTTAAAAGCACTGTCTGGTTTCTAGTCACCTCTTCATCTGATAAAACTTTCCAGTGTTAAAACACAGCTCTGTCCAGCTGATGCCACCTTGCAGCATTGTCACTGGAAGGAAGGGGTCGGTTTCCACGTTCAAGGGAAAGTTTGGGCTCACACTTTGCAATTCGTGCAGGGTTATAAAGCTTTTCTTTAAACGTGCCCTGAACGAGGAGCCTGTGGTTCTTCAGGTCCCCAGGGAACCTCCACCAAATGGCCTCATGTTTCTACCGCGGCGTCAGCCAGCCAGGAGCCACGTTCCTCCCCTCTCCGCGATCACGGCCACGACGCTCTTCGGAGCGCAGATCCTTGGCCGCTCTGCGGCCCGCCTGGGTGCAGGTGCCGCGTTTGCAGCATTCGGGCGGCCTGCGGCATGCGCGCTGCGCTCGGCCCTCAGCGCCGCACAGCCCTCGGCCTCCATGAGCCTCCAAGGGACATGGCGGCACGGCTCGCGGGCAGCAGTGGGCACTTCTGCACATCAGCCCTTGCCTCCTGGAGCGGCAATGCGGGCTGAGGAGTCCCGCAAGCGGGCAGGCGCCAGGGAGGAGATCAGGATGCAGAGCACGTTCCCCTCCGTACACCGGCACCGGGGAAATCGGGGCCCTCTGGGCTCAGGTGTCCACTCAGTGCCCCAGGGAGCTTTGGAGGGATCTGAATTTGGGAGAGTCCTGAGCTGGTCGGAGGACCACACGGAGCCATAGCGAAGGGTGCATGGTGGCTCAGTGACACCTGCCCCGTTAGAGGGAGGCCCAAGCCTGGAGAGACGATGGTCTGCGATGGTCTGCAGCAGCACGGGAGGGCTCCCAGCGGAGCGCGGCCGCGCCAGAGGGAGCAGGAGCTGCGAGCCCTGGTCCGGACACGGCACCCGGCGGCGATGCTGATGCCAGGCCCACGCTACCTCAGGTGCTACTTGGACTTATGGCAGGATCCATCCCTTGCCAAACTGGCAGGTGTTTGCCATTCAGAAGGATCTCTTTAAAAAAGAGAATAAAGAAAAAAGACACATCTCACCCAAATGTCAGCCGCCACTGACTTGATGAAACCGCTCTGAGATCTAGCCTCCAGATGCCACCACAACAGAGTAAACAACACTGTCTTGAACGCCCCAAAATCACCCCATCCAGGGAGTAGGCTCTGTTTAAGCTCCTCTAAAGGCACCACCTTAACGATGCGCTCTGAACCCTCGGCCGTGCTCGCTCCCATCTGTAACTCGCTCCCATCAGTAATGCCCCGCAGGAGCCAACACCAGCATCGCCAGGGCTGACACCCTTTGGGGCACACACAGAGCCCAAGATTTTGGCAGCTGTTAGTCAAGAGGAAGGGCTCCAAGGGGCTGCTCCTGAGGCAGCTCCCAGGTCCGGGAGCTGGTGGGATCTGCTGCAGGGCCAGCATCTCCCTCCACTCCAGGATTCCTGCTGCACTGAAGGAGCTGCAGACATGGCAATAACCCCCTGCTCTACAGAAAGAGCCCAGCACCCCGCAACAAAACGCAGCTCCAGAAACC
Organism: Tinamus guttatus; assembly: GCF_059628265.1. Lineage (NCBI taxonomy): Eukaryota > Metazoa > Chordata > Aves > Tinamiformes > Tinamidae > Tinamus > Tinamus guttatus. Next base: position 2,994,658 of record NW_028288749.1, read on the forward strand.
ACATTACAGCATGTCATGGGACACGGACAAGGAACATTAGTGGCACTACAAATTTCCAAGGGCCTTGCAACAGCAAGAAAGCTATTTCAGAAAATTCTCTGCTGTCTGAGAAAGGATCTCAAGGACCAGAAGACAAATAAAGCCCAGGGCTCTCTATCAGCTGATGGGGGAAATTTCTGCCTGACCCCAGATGGGTCTCCAGCTGTGACCACTCTCCAGTGCCTCAGGAAGAGAGGAGCAACACCAACCCCAGAAGCAACATTAGTGGAGAAGAGAATCCCCTCCTATCCCCACACAAGGGACAGTTGAGGCCCCAAAACAGGGGATTAAAATAAGAAAAAATGGCACCAAAAAAGATCAGTCCAGTCTCACTACAGCATAAGGCACCCAAGGACTCTCCTCCCTGGCAGGACTCTGAATGAATAAAGGCTTTTGAGAACTACCTTCAAACAGAGGATGTCCCTTCCCACCCACTACCCCTTCTGGAGGCCATTCCAGAACTGCCTCCTTCAAGTGTCAGGAATTACTCCTAAAAATCCTGCCTAAATTTATATATGACCAGCTTACACGGATCTTTCTTTAAAAGGATCCTTACAAGCCGTGCAGCTTTGACAACTGCATGTCTTCTAAACCCTCCCAGGAGGTTAACACTAATCCCATTCAATACACAAAGCTGGGATGCAGCCTTGCAGGACCTCTCCTTCCTGCAGGTTCCCGAGTGAATCAGGGAGGGAGAGTGTTTGAGTTTAAAGCCTGACCCAAAGCCCTCACAAGTCAAAAAGATATATATAGGTTTCCATGGCCGGAATGCCATAAAATGTTTATATCCCCTATGCAAAGGCTATTTGGGGCTTGTCTACCACAGAGTTCAGGCCAGCTGAGAGCAGAACCTGGCCCTTCCCTTATGCAGCAGTAGAAACCAAGGAAGGAGAAATGCATCCACCCAGATATATGGGCTGGAGGGAGTTCCCTATTACCTATACGGTAGGACCTATACGGGAGGCCTTCCAGCTAAAGGGGCTAAAGATGTTTGTCAAAACCCTTCCCAGCTCCAAGTGACTTCTACCTCCCACTTTCCTACCAGTAGGACCATTATGTTTCTATGGCATTTTGGAAACTTAAATAAAGAGTCAGAGAGCATCAAGAGATTTGCAGCCACAAGAGGCAACGGCGGATAGAGATGCTATCAATCTCCAGGAGTAGATGCCAAGGGGCTGGAAATTGGTGTCAGGCCCCCAGGACCTCCTGGAACTGCTCCTAGCAATGGGGATGTGGCCTCCAGAAGAACACAACCCAAAAACAGCATAACGGAAGCATGTTTTACAAGGCCACGGGAATTCAGGGGTTCCTTATACCCCATAAAACTTGAGAATTTAGCTGATCTATGATATGGTTGGAACAATTTCCTTGATCTTTTATTATCCTGGTAAATAATTTATTGGACGGCCATTTAAAAAAAATCCCATAAAAGACCCATAAAACATATTTATCACAAAAAAACTCCTCAGCCCCAACCAACAAGCTGAAAACTTGTTCATATACTTCACTGCACATAAACTAACCAATGCCTTGTGACAGCTTTAAGCTTTTTAACAGCTCTCTCCCTGCTGCTCTTTATTTCCCATTTTCCCTATGTGATTTCAAAGAAGAAGAAAAAATAACAAAAGAAAAAGAAGAAAAGCAGAGGAGCTTTCTGCTTTTGGACAGATATGGACAAGTGGGGCTGCCTTTCAGTTTTTCCGACACTTGAGGACTTTATCAAGCGATGCACTCCTCTGTGGCGCGAGAAGTCCCACACAGAGCTGCAGGTATGGGGATGGCTGCAGGGATCCGCCACGGCAGCGGCCACAACGCGTCCCGCACGCGGGACCGGCAGCCTCAGCCTCGAGGGGAGTGCATGGTTCGGCCGGGATGCTGCCGCCCCACGGCCACCCCAAAGGCAGGAGAGGGCTGAGGACATTAAAGAGAAGCCGCATTCACTAGGAGACTATCAGCACCACTCCTACAGTCTCCAGGCTATAAACCACTCACGGCAACAGCCACTTGAGTCTAATATATTTCACACAGGAGTTAGACGCAGGTTTGTATTCCAGCCTTCTCCCACTCACGCTAGCTTAAATCAGAAATGATCCCTTTACAGCCCGTGCTCGGCGTGCAAAGTGACGGGAACCAAGCAGCCGTGGCGGGAGAGCAGCCCTGAGCGCGGCACGGCCCCGGCGGAGCAGCCCGCACCGGAGCACGGCCAGCGCCAGGGCCCCGCGGGAGGGCAGGGAAGCTCCCTTGGTCCCTCCGGGCCTGGCGAGGCCCCTACGAGCTGTTTGTCTGGGCACTGTGGGCACCAGCCCATCAGGGGATCAGAAACACTCCTGCCCTTGAGAGCTTTCGCTCAGAGCCCAACCACCAGTGGAGCCCTGTGGGACTCAGAGGCTCCCAGTGACACTGGAGACGCAGAGCTCCAAGGCTGGAGACTTGGACAGTCACGCCGGCTCTGGAGAAGCATCACAAGAGTTTTTAAGGCTACCTCTTCCCAAGGGGCAGGCACGGGGCTCGATGAGGGCTCTTGGGAAGGGGGTTCGCAGCAGCACACAGTGTCTTCTGGCTGGCAGAGCATGGGCTCCTCCTTTTTTGTGCAAGAAAGGTTCGCTTAAATGAAGAACCCAAGAGGAGTGATGAGGAATGTTTTCCCACAAACAGGCACGTCAGGAACCAAAGATTTCTGTTGCTCCCTTGGACCTCGCAGGACACAAACAAACCAGGAAGAGACCTCAGCCCACAGCCGCAGTATAAAACCCAAACCCAAACCACACTTATTGCCACGAGCGGATGGCTTGGTGCCAGGCAGTCACCACCTCCAGAGCAGAGCAGTTCACACCCCGTGTTGTGTCTGCAAACCCAGACCTGCAAAGTGCCAAACAGGAGCACGCTGGCAGGGGGCAACTTGGCACCCGGAAGTGGCCTGGGTTGCGCTGCTCCTCTTGCAGGAGCCAGGGGAGACGCAGGAGCCGCTCTGCCATGCTGCAGAGCGCGTCTCCAAAGCACCCCGAGGGAGACGCGGAAAGAGCGAGCTCGGCCCTCCGCGGTGCCTCCCAAAGTGCTGAGGGGAGCGCGAATGGCCCGGGCAGCCGAGCAGTGCCCTGGGGACACAGCCCTGCCATGGTGCTCCACAAGGCAGCCGGAGCGCAATGCCTGCTCCAGACAGCGTCCGTCAGGGAGCTGGGAGCCGGCGGCGGCAGGGCACAGCTCTCGCATGATCCGGCTCTTCCCCACTACCGAGCATCTCCAAAGCCTTATCCTGCTCCACGTTACAACACAGCACTGATGCGGTCCATTCAAACACCCTGTCAGCATAGACAGGTGCTGTGCTCCCTGCTTTGCACAGCTTCCCTTCTGCCTTCCCAAGGCAGCTTCTACAGTGGCTTTCACACCAGCATGAGCCAAAACGCTCCCATCGCCACCGGCTGGCTCCCTCTAACGAGTGCTCTCTGCCCCCACTGCTCGCTCCACAGAGACATCACAAGCCCAGGGCAAACACAAGCAGCCAGCGTGGCCATATGATGAAGGAAAAGGCTATGACAAGAGGATCCCATGACTAAGCTGGGGCTGGGGTGGCTGCATTCTGCCCAAGTTCAGCCCCCCTCGCTGTGCGCTAACTCACCCGGCACGTGAGCTCACCTGGGCCAGCGCAGGCCGCTCGGCTAGTGCGAACAACGCCAGCACCTACCAGGAGAGCACAGGGCCCGGCGGCCAGCGCAGCCCCACGTGGCGCCCAGCATGGATGCGACACGCACAGCAGGGCCAACGCGTTTCCCTCTGTCCTCATCGCCGAGGGAAGCTTCACCATTACCACTAATGGAAGAAAAAAGGGAAAAAAGAAAATGAAACCTTGAGCCACAGTACAAATTTGGAGACCTCTGGATTTTTCCTGGGGCAGTGACAAAGGCCAGAGCTGCAAACCTGAGCGGATCCCTGCAGCCTTCGATGTCTCTCCCAACTTCACTCAGACCCACAGTCGCCTTTGGCTGCTGCTTCCCAGCTCATGGGCACGTTAGTGGTTAACTCTGCTTGCAGATTTAAAAGTCAAACCCTGCCACAGGAAATTAAAAGATAATGCAAGGAATTATTTAAAAAATTAATCTTTATTACTCTCCATTCCTAAGCTGGCAATAAAAAAGTGTGTTCCTCGTGCAGTCTCTATAAAAACTGGTCATAAAGCAGGAGAAGACAAGAAAGCAAATGCTTAAAAACCAGAAACGCCTTTTCATGAACTCCCCCCACACCTGTGTGTCAGCTCCCTGCAACCCTGAGCTCCTTCTACCCCGCTCGGCAGTGATTCCCACCTCACTGCTCTCCCTGCATCAGCTCCTCCTCCTCATCTCTCCCACTTTTACATCTCCAGGAGAGCCGCAACCCCTGATGCAGGGAGCAGGCCAGAGGGTGGTTTTAATGGCACTCTCCTTGCTCCAGGTGTCTCTGCACACCGTATCAAAGAGCATGAATTACAGCTCATTACGGAAAGGGCAGGCATTTGGGAATTAACCACGCAGCTACCACGGACACCAGCATCAGCCCCACAACAGCGGGGCAAGGCTGGAAACCATGCCTGAAAGAGGGGCCAGAGATCTTTGGCTCTGCCTGAGCCACCAGAAGCCCCTAAAAGAGGCCGAGAAGCAGGTGGCAGTTGCAGTGGCTTATTCAGCTGCTTCTGCCTAGAGGCCTCCTCAAGCAAGCAGAATGGTCCTTGCTTCTAGCTGCTGCTCGAGCCCCCAGAGCCAGAGAGAGGTTTACGAAGGCCCCAGCGAGGGGCACTCTGCATTACAACAGCAGCCAACATCTATCCTGGCTCTCACAGCACCAAGAGCCCCTGCAGCCAGGTGAGAGTGCTCAGCACAGCAGAGGGAGGAGGGCGAAGCAGGAGCCATCCCACTGCGAGCTGCGCCTGCGCAGCAGCCCCGCTCCCTCCGGCCGCACTGCTGCAGCAGACAGGGCCCTGGCCCGCACGCGCCCCCAGGCAGCAGCTGCGCAGGGAGCACGCACAGCAGGGGCCCTGGTGCTGCTGGAAGCACGGCCGGGCCTGCAGGGAGCAGGGACACGCAACAGCTACCCAGGGCTGCTGCATTGCACGACCTTCCGCACCAAGATCGCTTCCCAGCGCCGCGCTGGAGCAGACGCCCTGCCAGAGCTGGAGCTGTGGCAAAGGAGCAGGCCTAGGCCCCAGCGATGGCCTGAGGACATCCCTGAAGGACCAGCCTCCTCAGGAGGGCTGTCAGCCCTGGCCATGCCCAGAAGAGAAGCGCAGGCACCAAACCCCGCTAACCCTCCGCCAGGAAGCAGGCAAGGACTGCCGTGTCATGCCGGGACGGCTCCTCAGCCACTCCTCACTAGGGCAGCATGTGTTAAGCATGTGGATTTTTACTCAACGCAGCGGGGCAGGTGCTGAAGACAGGCAGCTCCGGGGCGCCACAGAGCCTGCCCAGCTCTGCCTACAGCCCCAAGCCTGCCCTGCTCCGCCAGGCAAACACAGGCTGCAAATAAAGCAGCAAGAAGCTGGTGCCGCAGTGGAGGAAGGTGAAGGGAAGATGTGCAAGGAGGCTGAAGTTCGGAGAGACCTGCAGGGCCGCTGCGCGGGACACGCGTTCTCCCGAGCGGTGCAGCGGTGGCCGTGGGGGCCGCGCTGCCGAGTGGCAGGAGCTGCCTCTCCGCGGCGGTTCCAGCTGTGATGGATGGTGCTGCGCCATGTGCTCAGTGAGGCAGGGAGTGGGAGCGATTGCCTAAGACACTGTCCCAGGAAGCTGCTGTGTCCGTCCGTCTCCCGCACACAGCCGTGTCCCAGGAGCAGCGCGGCATCGTTGTTCAGACTGTGGAGCTGGGGAAAGCAACAGCGCTACTTGTTTGCTTTTGGTTGGTTGGTTGTTTTTTTTCCTTCAACTACTTCATCTTATTATTCTTGGAAAGATGTAAGGCACTGATTTCATCACTTAGCTACCTAACAGAACTTTTTTTTTTTTTTTTAACTATCCCTTCACTTTTTTTCTTCCTCTCCTAGCCCAAAGAGGGAAGAGGTTCTAGAAAGCTGGGAACCAATTTGGGGCTGCAAATGGCTCTCTTAAAAGCAGTGAGTCATGCTCCAGCCCGGGGTAGACCTGATAGCTGGGAACCGCAGAGGGCAACACTGCTCTGGTAGTACAACCTCGTGCTGATGTCCTCCTGTCTCCTCCTGGCCTCCCAGCCTTTGGCCATTTAACCAATTGCTGGCTTTCTGATCCCCCTTATTGTGGATTTATACAGTCCCTCCACAGATACCACAATATATTTTTTTAAATGGTCTTTTTCAGTCTTTCTAAACCCACACATGCTTCCACAGGAAACACAGGACTTCACTGTGGGAGATGCTAAATCCCATGGTCCAGGTCAGCACAGGCTGGTGGTCTTTGGGAGCCTCATCAGGCTGATCACCGGGAGGCTACTGGGCCCTTGCTTCAAAACAGTGTTGTTGGCAACCGGGTTCTTCCCAGCTGGGAAAGTCATCAGATCTCATTTCACTTTTGTGCCAACCTTGCTGAGGAGACAAACCTCTCCAACCTGATCTACTGCGTCCAAGCCTTGGCCCGTCTCGTCCGCAGCCCCGTGGCCTACGCTGCTAACAGCGTGCAAAGCAAAGGCCCACGTTCAGCTGGAGTTTCTTATGCGAGTGCCCACGGAAAGGCAGCCCAGGTCCTCAGCTGTGCCCGGGCAGAGCCAGACTCGAGCAGACTCATGTGCCAAGACCTCTGAAAGCACCAGGAGAACTTCCCACTAATATTCCCCAAACACTGATGGGTTAAGCAAACCGCCCCAGAGTGGTAAGGAGATACTGGGTGACTGCTGAGAGCTGGCAGTAATGGTCATGAACTTAGTTTCCTTTTTGTCACACTAAGCAGAGATGGTACCAGGGGCCAACAAGCTCCGGGTGACTCAGTGTAGCCCAGGGCTGGATACGAGGCCACCAGCAGCCTGGGACAAGCGCACCAGGCTCAGGGCAGCACTCCCACTTCCCAGCAGCTGAAAGCTGCACTCGCTCCCTAAATTAGGGAGCGTTACGGAGCAGCCTCGGGGAAGCCCAGCCCGCTGAATGGCAGGGGCTGAGAGGTTTCAGCTGGGGGTCCTTCCTCCCAAAGGGACAGTGGCTGCCCCCAGACCCGTGCAGAACTTGCTTCCCCACTAACAGAACAAGAGTCCTGCCACCACAGGCCCGACGGTGCCCTGAGCGCCCCTGGGCCAGCAGGCACAAAGGGTAACACCACGTTGAAAACAAAGCCCAAGGCACGCGATGAAATCACCCGGGGAACAAGTCTGGCACCAAAGGGCTCCTCTCCATCCCATATGCACCAGAGACTGCAGCCACTTCTACCAGCAGCGGTTAACTCTGTCCTCTAAAAGTCCCTTCTCGGGGTGCAGAACAATCCTGCACATCCCTCCTCTCCATCTGCTAACAACTTCCCTCCACTGAGGCTCTGCCTCCCCCAGCCTCAGCTAATGGTTGGAAATTAGCATTAAAATGATAGCTTGCTATTAACAGTGCTTCAGCTCCCCATCATGCTCGAGGAACAGCAAATGACAGGCTGTGATTTCCCCATCGTGGTGCAGGGGAGAAGGAGCAACAGCAGTTGGAAACGCGGAGGCTACCCAGGCGCTTGGAAAGTTTTAGACTCATCTCCCCACCACAGCGGCCCGTTCCCTGCGCAGCCCCGTCGTGCTCCACACACCCGGGCAATCTTGCAACAGATGGCACCTGGGCAGGAAAGCAGACAAATTGGCTCCCACCTGCCGCAGCACTAAGAGCTTTCCGAGCAGACGAGTGCTGCCGCGCCAAGAGCCCCACAGTGCGGAGGCGCCGCCACCACCGCTCACCCTTCTGCTCCTCTGGCGCCGTCACCTTCGCATCCAGGCGCGCTCCGGAGCACTGCTGGCTCCTCCCGGGCACTGGAGGAAGGAGCTGGTGCCGGAGGGGCTCGGACTGAGCCTCAGTGGAGCGACGGCGCAAAGCTCCGGTTTGGAGGCCACACAACCAGCCTGATGCGAGAGGGTTTTCTTGGGTCCCTGCTGAACATCCATCTGCTTGTCAAAAACACAGCTCAGCCCAAGCTGTCTGCTATGTCCTCCAGGCAAAGCGGGGGCCCATCCTCCCGGGAACGTCCCCTCCTCAGCCAGGGAGCTGCAGCAACAGCACAGAGACATTCATGGAGACATTCGTGTGGTTTTCCTGCTGCTGCCCGCTCCTCTGCGTGCACCCAGCTCAAAGCACACAGGGCTGCAGAAGTGCCTCCTGGACTGCCTTGTAGGAAGTCAACAGTGAGGCTGGAGGTGGCCCAAGCAACGGTGCCAAGGGAGGTCACCTCCTCCTCCGGACACACGGGTGACCCTGCACAGCCACCCCGCCGGAGTGGCTCCTCAGAGAGGCCCTCAGTGCTGGCCACCTACAGCAGCAAAGGGGTGTCCAGCAGGACCACGACGTGGAAGCACAAGGCTGCTCAGGTGCCTACAGCACGTCATGTGCGGGGTTGCTCAGCCCTCGTTGCAGCAGCACGGGGCATGGCCTGGAGAGCGTCCTCAGGGAATGCGGCCGTCTCGGCACACACCAGCCTTCAGCTCTCTGGTTTCCAAAAGCAAGCACTCCTGTGCCTGTGTCCATGAAAGGCCCGGCGGCTCCAACCCTGCCACTATGCTCACATTCACAGGAGCAGGCCGGAGCCCTGCGCCACACTGCTGAAGAACACCATCAAAAATGTATTTTAAGCCTTGGTTAAGCAGAACAATCTTTCACCCCCTCCCCTAAAGCATCTGGCATCAGCAAGGGAAGTTGAGCATCCTCACAAGGCAGCCTGCCTATTGACTTGTATTGGAGTGGGGAAGTGAGATGCAAAAGAGAGAGAGGAAAGATCAGCAGGAAAAAAACAGGGCAAAACAGTTACCCCCTTTCCTGGGTGTTGCTGGCAGCAGGTAAGGTGCGGGGGTGAGGAGAAGACACAACCGATGATGGATGGCAGAGAACCGAACCTCGGCAAGGCAGAACAGGAGCAGAAGGAAGCACTGCTCCCAAAGGCGATTCTCACACCTTCTTAGGATAAAAAAGCAAGCAGGAAAGGAAAAAAACAAAGCCATTAGAGGCAGCAGCAGCGGGAGAAGGGAACGTGCTCTTCTCCCTGCACGCCTGGTGTTCAGCTCGGGCCTGTCGGAGGCGGCCGCAGTCCAAGCGCACATTTGTACATTCACTGAGCCGTACGGCAGCTCCGCAGCCTCCTGACAGATGCAGATGGCAAAGCCATTTTTCATAAGGTGAGGAAAAAAGGAAAAAACAAAAACAAAACAAAGACAAGTGCAGGCATCAGCTGGAAAAGATGCAAGACAGGATCAGGGCTAACAGAACCAGAACCAGATTAAACCCTTGGACCTCAAAGCGAACAAAGACGCTGGTCCCCTGCTCCTGCTTTATAGCAAGGCCTAGCAGCCACCACCACCTTCATTCTTTCCTCTGCAACCAGTTGGAAAATAAAAGCTGGACAGAGACAGCATTGAAGCTTTGCTGAATTTCTTCTTGAGGACAGAGGGCTGGCAAATGGGATGCTGGAGTAGTGTGGGCACAGGCAGCTTCCATAAAACTAGCTGCTGTGTAGAGGAGGCGAGACCCAGCCGGCAGAGAACACGAACCACTACCACGTTGCCTGTCTCAGTCCCTACCGCGCACGAGCCCCGTCCTCCCGGAGCGCAGACAGTGCCCAGGGCCCAGGCACGAGGAGGGCATCAGCACCACGCAGGATCTCCCATGCACTGCTCCCCCACGACGGCACCTCTCAGCAGCCCCCGTTCAGCTGGGACGAGTGACAAGTGCCCAGGGTCACCCACAGAGCAAACTGCGCTGCTGCAGAGGCACCTGTGACACAGAGAACTAATGCCAGAACAATGCTGCCCGCTGCAGCACACACCACCCCTTGCGCAGCGCGTAGCCATGTCCTGCTCGGCTCTCAGAGCAAGCCGTGCTTGACATGAGCCAAGGAGAACTTCTTTCCCCCATAGAGGGAAAAGTTTCACCTCTTCCAGTGACATTCTGTTAGAGTCACCAACAGCCACAGCATCAGCCTCTCAGTGTGAAATCTAAGCTGACAACGATATCGCAAAGGAGCCGAGAGGACAGCAAGCTCTGCCCAGCCCACCGTGTAACCTGCAATCTCCACTGGCTTCCAGCCTCTGCACGGTGCAGAGCCAGCCATTCGGCAGCAAGGTGCCAAGCAGGTAGCTCTTCTGTTCTCCAGAGCTGAGGGCTAATCTGTCTTTGAAGTCACCTGCCCTGGGCACCTCTGAGGAGGTTTTTGTTTTGATCTCTGGCTGCTGCATCCGCTTCCTTTCTGAAACGAGAAACACAGGCACAGGCCGACGTCTCCCTTGCAGAGCGACACACAGAAGCTGAAATTGCCAAGGGCCAGCAAAGTTCCTGCTGCCGAAGCTCAAACTCACCCGAGCTGCTGGCAGCACCTTTCTGTGTGCTGTGGGAGCAGCTCTGCTGGTTTCGAACACCACAGAGCGCTGGCAGCCCGCGCGTCCTTGCGCGGCACCCTAGGGACACGTGTCCTAGGAAGGGGAGACAGCAGCCAAGAGCAAGGAGAGCGCCGCAGGGTCCGTCCCCGGGGAGCCCTGCTGCGGGTGACGTTTCCAGCTGACACCCGCTCCCCTTCCCGAGGGCCGGCGAAGCACGGCGCATCCAGCCTTGCTGACGGCTGCTGCTGGGACCTGGAAGAAATGTCACCGGCAACACACGCGTCAAGATTCGTTCCCGAGCAGCCTCGCGCTGTAGTAAAAGTGCCAGAGCAGCTGACTTGTGTTCCCCCAGTCTCACTGCTTCCAAATTATTCTTTCTGGGGCTTCCCTACCTCCGTAAGCCAGCAGGCGCCTCTCCTTTTAACAGCCTGGCATTGAAACTCAGTCTGCCAGGATTACAGGAGGAAAGGAAAACAAGGCAGGGGAAGGGTTCAGGGGAAAGGAGCTCAGGAGCCAGGATCTCCTCTAATTTTGGCTGCTCTCAGTTCAGGATGGGAGGCAAGGGAAATGAGGGAGACCTTTACGTGCAAACTCTCCCTGGGAACAAACAGCATCATTGGCTACCACAAAGGCCTGGGCGGGCACCTCTCCTCTTAACTCCTCCTGGGTAGGAGCAGCAGCTCCCGAAGCCCTTTAGGAAGGGAGTTCAGCACCTTTTTCCACGCCCTGTTTTACAAAAGTGGAGAGACCTGAGGCACAGGGTGATCAGGGATTTGCTCAACCAGTTAGCAACAAAGTGAAAACCAGAAGGACTGATTTTGTGTCTCAAACCAATGCCCTGGCTACTGGGCTACATCGTCTCTCTCCCTGGGAGCTTGGGTCAGATTCCCAGTAAAAGCCTGCTCAGGAATGTCTTGAAGCCTCTCATATTCCTGCCACGAAGCCTTTCCCAGGGGCTCCCTGTGAGTCAGGGGCTTTGGGTATGCTGAGCCCTGGCTCAGCCCTACAGCAAAGATGTGGTGAGGTTAATACAGTATCACAGGCATAGCCAGAAGGAATAGTTTTCAGGGAGTTAAAATAATTTAAAAAAAAAAGAAAGAAAAAAAGGCTCTTTGCAAAGAGCTAAAAATACCCAGAATAGCCAGAGATTTTCTGCTGGTTGTTTTCCTTGGTTTTCCTTCCTTCCCCTCTCACCTCTTTTCGCTTTTTTGGCCTACAGAGGAGGAGGCCACACGAATCAAACGATTTCCCCCCAAGCTGCAGGCCGGGACGATGCGAGGCACCTCCGAGGGCGCGTGGAGGAGGCTGGAGCGCGGCTTTGCCGGGCCCGGCAGCATGGGGAGAGCAGGGCCGGCGCGCTCCAGATGATGTTGCAGAGGGCAGAGCCCGCGGTACCTCCCGGAGCCTGCCTCTTATCACCCAAGGGCATCTCCTCCTGAGCTGTACTAGGGCACCACCTCGGGTACATGGCTCTCAACACAACACACATTTCTTCCAGGCAGCTGGTGCCTGGAGAGAGCCAGCTGGATTCCAGCAGCGAGTCCTGGTCCACAGGCAGGAAACCAAAGCCAGGTTACCCCGCATCGGGCTATAAAGGTGCCACTTAGTTGCGTTGCAGCTGGCTTCACATCTGGATACAGCCATCACTGAAAATGTTGCAGCTGGCACTAGCTCCTCCACTCGCACTTTCCTGCCAGCGCCAGGCAGGGCCGAGGTCCGGCACTGGGGCGAGGGGACACTCCGCCGGGTTCTCCTTGGCGGACGGGGACACTTGCGTGCTGTGTCCTCGGCAGGCTTGTCACCCGCGCTCCCCGCTGAACGGCAGCCGTTAGCACAGTGATGTATCGCGCTTCCCCTCAGCTCCACGTGCGATCGTGCCAGCAAAAGGAGGAAAAAAAAAACTCCAGATGTTCTCAATTGTAAATGAACTCCTTCCCAAACCAGGAGTTGAAAGCGAAGAGAGCCCAGTCTGGGAGACAGAATCCACACTGCTACCCTGGGCCACATCCAGACTTCAACACCTTCTGCCCGTTTCAGAGGGCTATTTTGGCTCAGAACTCCTTACGACCTGCCCTCCCGTTGCTCTGTGCAATGCGATCGGCTTTCAAGGACCAGCCTGACCAGCATGGGCAGCCAGGTAGAAATGCCAAGGTCAGGAGCGCAGGTTTGGCTCTAAGAGCTACAGCAGGGGATGGGGACTCACCACTTGCAGGCTGCACCCCTGGCTCCTCTGACAGTTCTGAACAAGTCTCTGAATCAAGAAGTGAAGTTTCCCAATCCACAGCGTTAGTCTCCTCTGTAAAGTGTTTCAAGACGCATTCACAGAGGGCAGAGGAGCACTCAGGACTGCAAGCCCCTTACTAGGCACTAGGTACAGGGGCACCTGCGTGCTCGCACTCAAGGGCATGTGGGGCCCCTCGGACATGAGGAAGAGCGGGGCTGAAGGAAGAGCTGCCACCTGGTTGCTCCATCCTCACACCTCGTGTCCGCTGGCAGCCACAGCCCCGTTCTCCAGATGGGGAAACTGGGCTACCAAGCAGCAATTGATCTTCTCCAGGGACCTGAAACCAAGCAGCAGCTAGACCCCCACAGAGCTCGTCACCCTGCGGCCCCTCCGCTCTTGCGCTGCTGCTGTTCCGGTACCCGCTGGAGCGACCCAGCTGCCTGTCGCAGCACTCTGTGCACCTCTCTGCGCAAGGCGTCGCACTGCATGGCCTCCTCCCCTTCCCAGCTACCCGCAGCCTTGCTTGCCTCTAGTGCGAGACGCGGGGCAGTCACCCCAGACCAGGCAGAACACAGCTTCCAGCAGCTAAACCGAAAGAGGAAAAACAAAAGGCAATGGAGACGGGAAGAGAGAGAAAAGTGCTCTTCCAGTCACTGGCAATTAGCTCTACTTAACGCTCCCCTCCGGCGTGCTGCAGGAATCGCTTGGGCAGGGCCCCGCGTCGTGGCCCTGCCACGTCCCCTTGCGGGGACACGCTTCGCTCGCAGGCGGAGGCGGCGCCCAGCCAGCCGCCGCGGCCTCCCTGCCTGCGCGGCCTCCCTGCCTCCGTGGCCTCCCTCCGTCCGTGGCCTCCCTGCCTCCACGGCCTCCCTGCCTCCGTGGCCTCCTTGCCTCTGTGGCCTCCCTGCCTCCATGGCCTCGCTGGGCAGAGGGCCGGGCGAGCACCCACAGCCCTGGTGAGGAGCATGTCCCCCTGCTTGTTCCTGCTCACACAAGGCCTGTGCGGGACTCAGCTGTGCTGCAAGTGAAGCAGAACCAAGTCGCCGCACGGTGCCGTGCTCCTCCAGGCTCCGGCGTGAGCCTTCCTCCCCTCCCAGCCCGCAGCTGGGACAGGGGCGGCCTCCAACAGGCCAGGGAGGCCCTCACAGCCCACAGCATTTTAAACCAGGCTGGTGCTTCTCCATGCAGATCTCCCTGCTGGCAGGACGCAGGGATCGTGCCCCGTGCTGTCAAAGCCAGAGCCAGGCAGAGCTGCTCCAGGTGGCCCCTGCACTCGGGGCACGCGGGGCTGCGGCAGGGGCATTCCTGACCTGGCATGCAGCCGTTCCTGGGTGCAGGAATGCACCTGCTCCAGAGGAGCGTCTCCAACGGCGCTCAGGGCTTGTTGGCAGCGCTCCGTGCCCTCTCCTCCCCGCCAGCCTGGCCCGGCTCCTTTCTCGTCCCCTCCGAGCTCCTCTCCTTGCTCCCACCTGCGCTGCCTTCCCGAGCGCCCGGCCTGGTGGTGGCAGCTGTGCCCCGGCTGCGGGAAGCAGAGCCGGCCACGCGCCCGGCCCGCTCCCCCGGGAGACGCGGAGCATATGCGCACCCGTGGAATCAGCCTGTCCCCTCCCTGGCAACTCCTGGCACCACAAGCAGATTTCAACCTGATCTGACAGAGATACAGAGGTCTCGGAGACAGTCAGAGTCTATAAATTCCATGGGAACAGACTGTCAAACAGAGGAGAGAGATTATTAGCACCTTCCCAACTGCTGTGTATCATCCCTTATTAGCACCAGACGATCTGTGTGGGAGAGGAAGCTGCTATAAATACTCCAGCCAGGGAAGCTGCTTCATTCACCACAAGTGGCTTACTAGACACTAGAGAATCCAAAGCCAAACTATATATCATTGGGAAATGAGACTTGGTGGATTCCTCTGCACACAATACTAATTGGAGGGCTTAATATGTTTAGCTAGAATGAGAGGCAGCCAGCTCTCACATGGCACATTAGCCTCTGGAAAGAGGCTGTGTGCTTCTTCCTTGCCTTTCTCCCAGAGACTATGTTGAGGTCCTGGTGTGTTGAATCCAGCAGCCTAAATCGCCTGGCGTTGAATGCATCGGGAATGGTTGCTCCACTTACAGCTTTGCTGTGATTCAAAGAATTCAGCTGCAATTCCAGCCACATGGATGAGCCGAGATGCTCCCTGAAATGGAGGAGATGTGCCAGCTCCAAGGGGGAGCACCGATGGCAGAGAGCTTGTCTCTCCCACAGCGCTCCCAGCTCCTCTCCAACACGTGGACCGAGATTTCAGCTTCCAGCAAGAAGCTTCATCCACAGGCGAGCCAACGAGCGCTGGGAATGCAACCCATGGGCTCCGGAGCTCACAGTAGCATCACTTAAACATGAAGCCACCCGTTAGTAGGATGACAGATTCCTGGTATTTGTTATTGCAAGGGAGAGGGAATCCGTCCCCTGGGACAGCCCGCTTGCTCAGGGCCAGAGCCCACGTATCGGCCTCAGGATAGACTCGCAAGCCGGTGTTGGCAGAGCTTACAGCTGCTATGTGACCACGGCCAGACACATTTGGGGAATTCTCCTGGTAAAAGTCAGGTCCGTCGAGACGCTGTCAGACCAGTGCACCAAACCTGGGTATCTGCAGGGCTTCCGCCCCCCAAAAAGAGAAGCTAAATGTGCTATAAATGACCGAAAGACTGGTAAAATGTGGCTTCTAGTCACTCTCTCCTAACTGTTCTAATCCAACCTTCCACAGCATTTCACTGAGCTAAGGGGCTGCACCCGAAAATACGCCAAGAGCTGCATGAAATGTTAATGTTGCAATTAAAACAATATGAATATTGCAGCACTGCTCTGCTGCTCCCCATCCACTGAACTATTCTCATTCAATGGAAGTCAAGTTACATTTGAGGAAATAATGAGGTCTGCTAATTAAGTCTGGTCTAGGAAGCCAGCAATCTTAAAAGGGAAATAAAAGAATTCACATCTCCCCAAAATGTGTACATTTGCTGCTCATTACTTGCAAAGGGAAATCATTAATGCTGTGCAATGCCAGGATCACAGGCCAGTGCCATTGTCTTATTGCACACCTCTGGAGGAAATCATCTTTTTAATGACTAACCACATCAGTCATGACCTGCTTGGTCCCTTGGAGCTGAGCAGGAAATGCTGGGCTGACACTTTGCACATCCTGAACGCAGAGATGAGACCCCTGCGTGGGAACACGGAGACGGGAGCAGACGGATGGAGCCCGCGGGCGCACGGGAAGACGTCGGGCCTGGACCGTAACGGCA
The DNA here is from genome assembly GCF_059628265.1 of Tinamus guttatus. NCBI lineage: Eukaryota > Metazoa > Chordata > Aves > Tinamiformes > Tinamidae > Tinamus > Tinamus guttatus. The sequence continues at coordinate 3,010,681 of NW_028288749.1, forward strand.
CCGTCCCAGCACCCGAGGCAGCAGAGAGACAGCTCCGCTCCAGCTGGTGAAGCTGCAGTGAGAGAGAGCACTAAGTCAAGCCCTTGGGAACACGGGGTAGATTGGACCACCACATGTTTCAACTCCAACACGGGACTAAGGAAAAGGAGCCCATTCCTGTCCCTGCGATTCACCAGCTGCTGCCCAACACACAAGTGCATGTTGCAAGAGCACAAGGAAAGAACAACAGAAACCCTGATGCCACCTGCACTCTTCCTAGAGACCACTTGCCAGGAACCTCATCTCTCCCCAGAGCTGGAGCACAGGTCACCAGGCTGTGATTGCGGCCAGAGGTGCAAACCCCAGCAATTCTGCAATGCGGGAAACAGGTGAAAAGGATGGCAAGGAAGAGCACACAAAGAACAGGCCCCTGAACAACGTAGGATTTTCTAAAGCAAGACCCGGTCTTTGGACTGTGGCTGGTGCCTCCATCCCCGAAGCAGAGGAGATGGTACCAGTCTCATGGATGGTATCAATCCCTGGTTAACTGCATCATTCCCTCCTCAAGAGCACAGCAAGGAAACATTGACTCTCCAGGGTGGCGAACACTTTCCCTTGGAGAAGAAAGAACCATGACTAACAGGGAAAAAGCAGTATTCCTTTTCTCTGTCACCAGCATTAGCAGCACCTACCCACCTGCTGGGCTTGAGCTTTGCCATCACAACCAGTCTCATTTACCAGCGTGGAGCTGACCAAGGCAACAGTTCAGCTTTTTCTCTAAAGAACAGGCCACGGCCCTGCAATCCACTCCTGCAGTTAGAGGAAAGCCCTCTTCCAATTTACCTGCCAGTCCACCAGAGAAATATTCATCCAAAACAGGAGCGACGGCATTGGGGTCCTTTTTCATTCCTTGGCCACTGCTGATACTCTGAACTTCAGCTCGTCTGTGTGTCAGACAACCTTCCGCATAAGATCCAGACAGAGCACGGGCCACACTGCACTTGTGAAAATGAAGATCCAGAGCAGGGAAAGCTCAAACCACCAAAAAGGAAACTGTTTGTTTGGCGCTGGAGAAGGGCAAAATCCAAGGGAAAAGCTCATAAAGGACCTTCCAACGTCCTAAACAAAATCCCATGGGCAGCCTGTTTGAAGGGACCCAGATACCCTTCCTACCCATCTGTGGCATCCTGAAGACATAAGAAAAAATACTCTATTTGGTCACTGAGGTCCTCTGAGGAAAATGGTACCCCCTGCCCACCGTCACCAACATCTCGCACTGTTGCGGACACGCAGGCGCTCTCCCCTGCCCAGCCCACCTCTGCTGTATTTGCAGACACCCAGGCACTTACTGCTTCAAAGTGTCTGTTCTGCAGCAAAGAGCAATAAACACGCCAGAGTAATTAATGTCTTAACAACTTATTACAATCCTCAGATAATTAATCACAAAAGCTAAACATGCTGTCTCACCCTCCTAATGTGTTAATGCTCTAATTATTATGCCTCAATTAAGAGGAAGTCAGCGCTCCTTGCTTAGAAGCGCGTGTTTAATGCGGGTGCGTGAACGCAGGCGAGCGGCAGCGGGGAGGGAGGGGGTGCTGGGGGTCACAGAAGAGGACGCCGCTTTAACGAGGTTTCATGGGTGGCTCTAGGCAGCACATTGACAGCCCCTGTCTGGGATGTCACACATGACTGCGCGCGGAGCCGGGGCCATCTGCGGTGGCTCTGTGCTCTGCGGCCCGCCAGGCTATTTATAGGAGGAGCAGCATGTGGGGCCCCGCGCCGCAGAGCCTGGAGATGAGCAGTTAGCACCGTGGACGCAGCCAGCGCTTGATGGCAGGGCCGGCAGCACGCAAAGCGCTCGGCACTGGGAGCCCTCCTGTCCTGCGAGGAGCCTCCACAGGGCCCCACGCTCTCCCGCTCAGCGCTGCTTGAGATGCGCCTCGCCTCGGATCAAACCGCCCCGTGGACAACCCTCGGAGACAATAAGAACCGCCGTGAAGATCCCGCAGAGCTCCTGGGAGGCGACAGATCAGCTCCTCCGGCTTCAGCCGCAGCCTGGTTGTTTTCCACTGCTCCTCATGGCACAAGGGGACAGAAAACCATGAGCAGGGCCTTGAAGAGCACACAGCCAAAACACAGCTGCTTCACAGCGGGAAAACCGAAGGCCAACGGGGGAGTCCTGCAGACTTCCTGATGCTGCTGCTGCTGCATCTGCCCTTCAGGTTGCAGCCTCACCGGACCTTGGAAAGCCTCAGGACAGGGCTACTGGTGGTAAAAAGATGGAGCAGAATACAAGTGCGGCACCTGGGCTCCTCGCCGTGGGACAGCAGCAGCTCTCAGGACGCAGCGCAGCACCAGCACGGCCCTGGCTCTCGGGGAACACCTTCCACACCACGTACCACAAGGCTGGGACGCCCGCTTAGCACAACGGGTGTCCCCGGAGCAAAGGGCTCTGTAAACAGGACTCAGTGAAAGGTGGCCCAGCTCTGTAACACAGCAGCCACAAGAAGATGCAGTGGAATAGCTGGAGCCCGACTCTGCCAAACAAAGTCTATCAAACATTATCTTTTTCTGTTTAAAGAAAAAGAAACCCCCTCTACCCGAGTGACTCTTCAAATAAAACAAGAAAGCTCCCCCGGAACCATCCTGCTTTCCATTTCATCCAAGCTTCTTAAAATTTCTCAGACAAATGAAACACCAGAAGCATTTTTAGCCTGTGTTTCTCTGGAAAATTATTTCATTGCATTTCCTCGAGAAATGATGCACTGTTTAGATTTCGATGGTTCTCTCTGAGGAATAAGGGAGAAGTGATAAGAAACAAAACAGAGAGACCCAGAGGGGACATGAATTTTAAAAACCATGAACAGCTTTGCTTTTCAAATACTCAAAACGAAAAAGCGTTTCACATAGTCAATTCCACACAAATATTTTTTCACACTGACCCATGAGAAGCCGAGGAGGTCTCTGCAGGCCTGCTGCCCACCCCAGCGCCCCGGCAGCAGCCTGCACATCCCCCGGCCGCGCAGGCAGCCTGGGGGCTCCCAAAGGCACGAGGGCTCCTCAGGAGGCCCTATGCTTTGGGCTGGCCTCTACTCTGTGTTTCAGTCCTTAAAACAGTCTTGTCAAGCCCCGACTTCCCCTTCTGTCTCTGATGCCAACAAGTACCCCACGCTCAGCTGAGGACTGCAGCACAGCACATCATCTCAGCAAGATGCGGGCCATTGCTTTAATTCCACTGCTGGAAATTTCAGTGCGGTTACGCTGGGCCGAGAATGTCCTCCCAGCTCAAAGCATCGAGTCGGCCAGATTCCTGACGCCAAGAGTTTTGGTGAAGCTGACCCGCTTACGGGTAGAGTGCTGCAGGGCTGAAGAAAGCCTTCCCTCTGCAAGAGGGAAGTGGCATGCAGCTCCTGTGCCAGGAAGCTCTCCCTGGGATGCTCTGGGCCCTCAGACACCAGCCGAGCGGCCAGGCCTTCCCCGGGGCACAGTGCTGTGGACCCTTGTCTGCAGGGTTCCTTACTGTGAGCAGCACAGCAAGTTCCCAGGGGGAGCTGAATCTGAGGGCAGGCTCCGGAAGAGAGCGGATAACCATTACGGGAATAAACACGAGATGTAAGGAGGGTCAGACAAAACTGCTTCTCCTTCCAGAAAAACAGAGCAGGCCCAAGTGGATTAAAATGCTTGGACAAGTGGATATCCCAAGGCCTCTCGCCATCCCAGGCCTTTCTCACAAGAGCTTTCCGAGCTTAGTTTAGACCCAAGCCCGCTGCCTTTGAGATAGCACACAGCACAACAGCTGGGAAAGCCAGTGCAGCCCAGACTTGTTACAGCCCTGCTGGTTTTTATTCTTGTTTACCGGCATTAATTTTAATGGCTTTTCCTGCATTAACTTTGTTCTGAACCACTTGGAGGAAAACTCCTGCTCATTTGCCTTCTGGAGAACAGGCTGGGTAATCTTCCCTTGACACGTAACAGGCTGCCTGGGCTATATTGTGCATTCTGTTGAGAGCAGTAACTTCCCAAGGATGAAGGAGCAGGATTTAAATATCGCCTAATCCATCAGCTGCTCTTTCTTCAATTGGATCTCGGCACACACCAATCATGCGGGAAGGTGGAAGTTCCTTACTCTGGTTCGGGATGGGAGGGAACTATGGAGCCTGCACCAAGGAAAAGCAGTGCTTCCAGCTACAATGGCTCCCTACTGGGCTGCGGGCCAGGGCCAGAGGTTGCCGCTGCATCCCCATTTCCTTGTGCGGCAGCCCCCTCTGCTCCTGTTTACGGAACGGTGCGGTGGCTTTGGCCAAGGGAAGGACAACGGACACCCTGCTTCCTCGTGACATAAGTGACGCAGACACACAAGAAATTTGGCCCAGGTTTGCAGGGACAAGTTGTCTACTTCGACTCAAGCTCTTGTTTTGGTACTTCTGCTGATGTCCAATGATTCAAGAAATAAAACACAGAACGGATAACTCTTCCTGTGCTCCATTTATGCTCCTGGCTGCTCTGGGTGGTTTTCAGGTCAACTTACTGCTCTGTCTCCACATACCCTCCTTTCCAGCTAAAAACAGGGCAACAGCTAGAGATGCAAGGATTCACTTCATAGATGTTTCCAAAATTTTCCTCTCTTTGATAGCAGAGAGAAAGAATGTGGTTGTAGGAAGGGAGTTTACCTGACATATTGCATGATGCCCAAAGTCTTATAGATGCTCACTGCATGCTTCCAGGAGTGATCTGGGGGACAGAAGGCTCAAAAATCCCAATATATCCAATCAAGAGCACCTAGGCTGCTATACAGCAATCGTTGACATGGAGACATAGAGGAGGCAACAGTTAGTAGAGACGTCTGAATTATTCCCACCAATTAACATAAGAATTTTGACTATTCTTCTATGTTTTCTAAGAAATCTAGCAATCACCTAAAAAAAAATGTTATTCATGCATCTCGCAAGTGCTTGACAGTGGTCACGTGCCTAGTGAACTATATGAGCTGGGAGAGATCTCCCTCCAGACAAGGTCTCCAGAGTACGGGCCTGTCACACGTAAGCAGCCTGCTGCAAGAACTCACTTAAAATGCACTCTTTTCATGAAGACTCCTGTTCTGCCCTGAGAAAGCAGAGGAAGAAACAAGATCTCCCATATATTTTGCAGCATCTCTAAATATTGAGGCACTGAAGAGTGAGATATCCAACAAGAGAGAGCCCACAGTATCCTACCTGCTCCGACCATCCTGAAGCGAGAAAGAGGAGGATGCTCCACACCAGTCTCACCTCTTCCAGAAAAGGGGCACTACTAATTAACAAAGAACAGCCTCAGCCCATCCATTAAGTTCTTGGCATTAATTGATTTCTCTCCAACTAAGCCATAAAAACCAAAACTGCATGCAAGCAGCATCCTAAAATATCCTTGTAAATCTCAGCCACCACATCCATTAATTACAGCCTAGCGATAGTTCAGGCCATTAGTTCTGGATGGTAACTTCATTTATCCCCATGTTAATGCTCGATGTCAGTGGTTATCTCATTACCACTCTGTTACTTACCTACTTAATCCATCACTACAACCCAGGCCAGAGGGGAGGCCAGGGTCGGCCCTGTGTCTGTAGGAAGACAATGCACCAAGCTCAGAGCATCCAGGATTCTCAGACCAAGCACTTCTTACCTCTAGCAGAGGCTACGTCAAGAGGAAGAGACAACACAGCTGAGTCTTAAGAACACAAACACTTCCTGACGCTGAGAAATTCGGGGCGTTTGGGATTAAGATTCCTCTTAAACCCAAAATCTTCAGCAAGAATGGCAACGCAAAACAATCTTAAGGAGGAGCTCCACGCAGGGCTCTCCTTCCTACAACCCGTGCGGCGGATTCAACGTTTCTGCCTTCTGCATGCTGAACGTTTCAGGAAGGGAGGTCAAAGGTGGGGAGCTGCTACCCACTGAACACTCCAACATCCAGGTAGCTCTATAGATACCAAACAGTGGTCCCAAGTGCCTGGGAAAACAAAACAAAGCCACAAAAAGAGGCAACAGGTGCTGTCATTTCAAGGTGCACCCAGGCCCAGCTGTGGTTTGGAGCATGTGCTTTACTGCACTGACTGCTCTTGAGGAAGATGCTGACCCACAGAGGGAAGACAGAGAGAACACACAGCCCCAGGATGGCATCAGAAGAGAAATATCAGTATTCTCCTTTGTAAGCCCCAAGCTAATATGTCTGTGTTGTCCAAGATGGGGTTTAAATGGGGTGGTGGCAGAACCCTGGCAGGGCAAGCCTGCAAGATGCCACCATCAGATGTCATTGAAGTGGTTTTTCTGCTCTCCCTCCACTCCTGCAGCAACAAAATCCATCACAGGGTATGGACAGGAACAGTCATAAATTTCCCTGAAGTTGGGTGGTTCACAACAGGGTACATGGATGGATTCTAACATGCCCTTGATTAAACAGCTTTCTGCAGAAAGAACAAGAAAGCAAAAAGAACAGGAGCGGGGTGAGAAGCCAGAGGACCAAGCTGGAAAGAGTGGTTGTTACTCAGAGCAGGCAACTTTTCTTCAGGGTAAAACCATCCCTAGGGGCCCGGCAGAGCAGCATCTCCCTGGGAGAGGCTGCAGCCCCTGCTCCTGTGTAGGCTGCTGCGCCGCGCTCCCTGCTCCGGGTCACCCTAGCAGCACCTCACACACTGCTGCTTCCAGCGCCAGGCAAAAACGCGGCCTTGAGGAAGCTCCACTTGGCAGAGACCAGCAAAGATAAAGTCTTCTCCTTGCCCCTCTATTTATACGGATGCAGGAGAAACACGTTACCTTTGAGATCTCTGGCACCTGCAGCTGGAATCAGTCATCAGGCGGGAAAGTGATTCAGGGCAGGCAAAGGGGAGAGCACAGGAACACTGCTCTCTCTGCAGAGCAAACTAAGGACCGTGGAGAGGGCGCTAAGCGCTGCGCCCGCACTGCCGGCCTGGGGCCCTGGGGAAGAGGGAGCAAACACAGGCCGGAGAGATGCACTCAAAACCCATTGCATGTTCAACGCAGACTTGGTTCATCACCACAGCACCACCGATCTCCGGACTCGCACAGAGCTGCGGGGACGCCGAGGGCCCCTCAGAGGCACCAGAGGGCCAACCCATGCCAAGAGATGGGCCATGTAGCCAGCGTTGGAGCTCCCGCCTCGGCCTCTCCCTGCACAGGCCTGCTTGGGAGTGAGGGACCATAACCGTGTCTCTCAGACAGCAGCGGAAGATGTTTTTAAAACGCGTTCTCCAAGGCACTGCAATTAGCACATTTGCTTTTGAAAACCGTTTCAAATCCAGCCTACATGACCTAAAACACAGCAGCCTCTCAGGCAGACAGAGTGCCCCTCCATGGGGTGTTCACTTTTGCACCTTCGTTTTTGCAGCCTGGAAAAGGATGGAACTGACACTGGAGGAGGGGTGGCTTTACACTGAGATTGACGTAAGCAAAGTCTCACATCTCTTCAATAAAGGAGGTCGCATTTACTGCTTAGCAACTTTTCCTCCTCAAAAAGCCAGCACCCAAAGCTCACCATGGTTACGCGCACGTGGGCACAGACACGAAGCAGCGCTTGCCTTGCTGCCCCGGTACTCGAGCAGAAGCCGAGCTCTGGAGTCGCGGCACCGCGCCGCGCAGGATGGCGTGAGGACAACCACCAGCTTCATGGGGGCAGCGGAGGGAAGGAACCTCCCAACAACCACGCATGGAGAAACCAGCTTATCCTTATCCAGCCCTAGTTGCAAGTAAAGAAAACTGGACAGACCAGTGTAATTGCTGGGGTATTCAGGCGATATTGCTGACCATCCATGTACGTAATTGCCCAGGAAGCCTCTGAATGACCCTCTCTCCTTTCCTCGGGCATTATTATATGCTCCAGTTTAAGCCACCAGTATTTTTAAGGCCGTTCAGCCTCATTCTCTCATCTCAGAGCCCTCCAACACATTCAAAGCATCTTCCGCTCAGCCCAGGCCAACTGCAGGATGAGGCACGAGGGAGCCCGTCATGCACCTTGCTCACCGAGACCCATCTTGAAGCAAGTGACACCCTCGCTACCAGGCCTGAAACTCCTGCAGAATATGTCCAAGCATCTTCAGCAGAGATCAGGAAGGGCTGCAACTGCATTTAGCTAGCTGGTGTGGTCCCGTGAGGCTGGATTTGAAGGTGACTGTTAAATCCCTAACTGCTCCAATGGGGTATCAAGTCCCTCAAGTCTAATTACGCGGCATAACAGCAGCTACAAATGCATTTCACATTTTAAAAGGGGGGAAGAACATGGAAAAAAAAACATCGCAATGGGAGGGGAGAGATGAAGGTTCAGCCATTGTAACAAACCTTAAAGACAACTCACACATCATCCTGAAACACATGAGAGAGTTGACTTTTCATGCCTCAGCTTCAATCAGCAATTTGCTAGTGAGGTTTGGGAGGTTTGACACTAGCCCATGTCTCCCAGGGAAGCAGAAGCAAGGATTTTCCAAAGGAAAATCACCTACATCTCCCGCACGCTCCCCTGGGCATTTTCTAGTGAGCAATGCTCTCCTATGGAAAAAAATCTTTAAAAGATGAGGCCATGGCCACCAGAAACCAAGGAGCAGCATACTTCTAATTCAGACGTAGTTCCAGGCCTTGCTCTCGTGTGCGAGCCCACTGCCCTCCACCTGTTTGAGAAGGATGTTTTCATTATTTGTTTGATTTGCAGCGAGTTTAGCTTCAAGTCCTTCATTGGATTATTTTTATATTTAATATCCTCTCTTCTCCCACTCTTCTTTTTATAGACTGGTAATCCAAGTCCCTTGGTAAGGCTGAGTAATCTTGGTCAGATATTAATCAAAGTAAACTCAGCTTCCAGGATTGATGCATCTGCCTTCAAATATTTGAACTATGCCGATTTACCGCAGTGATGAGCTGGGCCTGTCCTTTCAGGAAATTTAAATTCTTTTCTATGCATTGGCTAAAACAACAATACAGAACAAGCAGCCTGCTGTGAAGGGCTTTTAGTTTATAAAAGCAATACACAGGATTTCAGAACTAAATGAAAATCAAAGATAATCCCCACCAAATCCAGCCTGGGAAAAAGCATTCTGGACAGATCAGCACCAAGTAACTTCTCAAACACACGTTTTCCTTCAGTGAAATCTACCACTAAGTCTGGGTCTAAGGAAACGGCCCGCCATGCCCCAGTCTTTGACATGACTTCAAGAATTCAAGTTGTCCTGTGGTGCAAAAGATGCCCGTTTTACCCCTGCAGGATCTGCTTCCAGGATGGATCTGCTTCTGCTTTGCTCAGCAATGACCCTTAGTGCCGCTGCCTATCCCCAGCATCCAAAATCAGCCTGTTAGTTGGAAAACGACGAAATCTCTGCACCACAAAATGCTGGTTCCATTTTCTTTGCCTCTAGAGATGACATCTGGTAGCTTCCCTCCATGAATGATAAAGATAAAAGGTGTATTTAAATGGAAGTCTCATATAATCACCTGACTCCAGCAGACGTAACCCAACCTCTGCATTGTACTTGGATCTTTAAAATGCCCTTCCTGCACATCCAGTAAAAACAGTGACCTATTTGACTGGGCAATAAAACAGGATTAGATGCTGCTCTCCCAGGGGAAGAGCCTTACTGGGAGAATGTTGTTAAGATGTTATTACTCATTAAAGGGACCAACGAGAGGCTGAGCTTAAAAATACATGAGTCCTCTGATGGTTGTAAGGAAAAATAACTAAAAGACAAAGAGCTAGGAATAAAGAAAGAGCTAGGACTTTATTTCCTCATAGCTCCTCCACAGTGCCATGATTAGAAGACTGTCCCAGCAGGCACAACTCCATCTTTTTTTTTTTTTTTTTTTTTTTTGGTCATATGGAAGCAACACCAAGAAGGCAGCAAAGCCCCTGATGTCACAGCCCGGGCCTGACCCGACTCCGCAGCTCTGGGGAGGTGTCCACAAACGACTGAGCCACAAACGACTTCTCCCCTACAGCCACCTCCGAAACTTGGGAAAACGTGGACACGCAGTCAACCTCTGTTGTTCGGAAGAGCCAAAGACAGCAGGGAGCCTGCAGGAACCAAAGAGAACAGGGAGGGAAGCAAGGGTACGGGAGCACTTACCAATTCTCTTGGCCCCAGCAACAGGGAGGTGACAGCTCAACGTGTTGAGCAGCAAGGGTACATCCAGGTCACTGCAGACGCTTCCAGGCTCCAGACTTGCCAGATTTAACTGCACGGGTTTGGCTGCAAGCAAACACTCGGGAAAGCTAAGGCCAACCAGCTAAGGTGTGACTCCACACAGGTCACATATTAACAGGCATCTCGCGCGTATTAACCTGCCCTAGGAACGGCCTCACAGAGGAGCCTGTGTGGAGAGCATCCACAGAGGGGTTAATGAGCGTCAGTTGCTGTGAACAGACTCTACACCCCTTGTCCACTCACGTTAGCGCTCTCAAGCATCCCCGACTCGAGACCCAGGTTCCCACAGCAGATGGTCTTATTAGCATGTACGTGGTGACAGCAAGGCCACAACAGGTGGCCCAGACAGCAGCCGAAACACCGCACGGCCTGCCCCAAAACAGCCTCAAGGGCACGGGGACCAAAGCAGCAAAGGATGTCATGCACAACCCGTGCAAATTGTCTTTACGTGCCCTCTAAGCTATTGAGATCTCAGCTGCAACGCAACTCCATGACAGATACAAAACAACTGGAGACGGTCCAAAGGAGGTAGGCAAGGGTGGCTGGAAATCTACACAGTGCAGTTGTCAAGGAAAGGTGGGAGGCATTTGTGAAGCTTAAATCTGCAGAAGAGGAGGCAGAGACAGTCTCCAGACAAGCAAAAGGGAAGGAAAAGAAAACCTCTTCCCAGGGCTGTTGTGGAAAGGACAAGCAATCCCACGCTGAAACAAGGTACTTGTTGGTCGAGCGTTAGGAAAAGCTTTGCAAATGTAGGGAGCACAAAAGCACCAGGGGGCTGTCAGAGCTTTTTGGAAAACATTCATATTTAAATTAAATCCCTGCCCTAAAGGTCTGCGGTGGATCTGGGTCTCCTTTGCATGTGACAACAGGCAGGGAACCACAGGCGGCCCCTCCGGCGCGGCCTCCGCAGCGCGCCGCCGTTCGCAGCCGTGCCGCAGCCTTGGCGGCCAGGGCCTGTCCCCTGGGGCACTTCAGCCCCACTCAAGTCGGGAGGATGCCCCGAGAGTGGCCAAAGCTGCCCTCGGTTAAGTCACTCGCCCACCATGGCGTGTTCAGCTGGGCCATCAGCAAAAGGGGATATTCCAAAGCCATCCAGCCAAGGCCCGAGGCAACGGGGCCTACATGACAGTGCGTGAGCAGGGGGCCTGGACTAGACCAGCTCCAGAGCTTCCTTCCATACTCAACCAGCCCACCTGCTATTCTGTGCGCTGGAGCCAACTTCCACCTCATATCCTCAACTGTGTCCAAGCCAAGTTGCGCTTCATCGCTCACATCTCTCTGCACTTGCACTCTCTTCACACATTCATGGGTCTCTGGACCCAGAGTTCAGAGGGCTGAGAAAGGCTCGGGAAAACCAAGCAAACTGCCTATTTGTCTTAGTTCTCTTCTGAAACACATCTTGGTACAGATCCACGATAAAGCCCAAGTTGATGGAAGGTCTCCTGGGGTGCAGTTAAGGTTTGCATCAGCTTTCATTCCGGATGGGGCTACTTCTGCACTCCAGTCTTAAATTCCAAAAATATTCTTCCCAAGTTTCTCTTGCCATGCTGAATTGTTCAGTGTGAGACCTGGCTAAGATGACCACACTTACTGTATTTGCAGTAACTGCGTGCAAAGCTCAGCTGAGAAGAAACTTCTCCACCTCTTCTACCAGCCCTTTTCCCACAAATCCATGTCTGCAGTGAACTCATATACCCTGCACTCTGCCTCCTGCTTTGTTTATAGAGAGCTTGGGGAGATTTGTGGGCTTGTTGATGAATTATAGGGAGGAAGACAAACATATTTTACTGTTCTGGGCAAAGAGAGCTGGAGTCCCATGGACATCTGGAGGAATTATTTGCAGAAAATTAACACTGTTTGTCATTTGCATGACGAACTTCTGGATCTCAAATGAATGATGGGAAGAAACCGGTGGGAGATGTTCATTATCCCTGATGGAGTGAAGCCCCTTGACATGATGCTAAGGTCACCATGATCTATGGACCTGCTGAGTGACAATTGCAAGTGCTCTGGAATGGAGCGCACAAAATAACTGGGGGCGTTAGTGATCTGCCACATTAAATGGCGAGGCGTTAATAATTGTTGCTTGCTTCTGATTGCAAGAGTTTTGGGTGCACTTGTTCTGGCTGCTTCACAGGGCACACGCTTTAACTCCTTCCTAACTAAGCTCACGTGGCACAAAGCTGAGTTGCCTCAAACTCATGGCATGGCAAAGAAGCCCTCGAAACACTGCCCGGCGCCGCAGCGGGTTCGTGCTCGTCTCCCAGGAAGCTGCTCTCTCCAGACTTGCAGCTCTCGCCGTTAACGCCAGGGAGAAGCTCTCTGAGAGCTGGGAATCGCATAAGGAAGAATGGCACAGACTCGGAAGCATTTTATCTCCTCCAACTGAGAAGCATCTTCTCAATTAGGACGCGCTGCATGGTTTCTCAGCATCTGTTTCTTTATCTGAAAATCAGAAATATTCTTTGATTCACTTCTTATTTGTTGCTCCTAAATCGCCCGGGTCAGTGTTTCCCAAATGGAGCAGGGAGGCCCACTCTCCCACTTAAGCAGAGCAGCACAAGTTGGGTTCAGAGGGAGTGCGAGTTCTCTCTGGAAAAAGAAGCAATGCAGGCGTAGCAGCTGCGCCAGCCTTTTAAGGGTGTGCAAAGAGAAGCAGAAGGCACTTGGGCCCAAATCTCACTCGCTCCAGGAAGCTCTGCGTCATGGGGTTTTCAAAGCTCCTCTAATTTCTTTCCTTATGACTTTCATCCCCTGTATCTAAGCTGAGAGCACAGCACACGCCTCTCTCGCAGTGTTATTGGGAAGGCAAACTCAAAAACATTTCCAATACTCTAAAGAGGGAGGATGTATATTTGCTGAACCACAGAAATCAAGAATTCAAATGTTATCTCAGAATAGCACTAGGACAACACCAACATTGCATAAGGAGAGCAAGAGAAGTCCTCTGCCGTAGACCAGAGCCTTCCAGGGAGCAAGAACATGTTGGGATCTGAGAAGAGAATTATGCCAGTGATATTCTCTGTGTAAAAGGTACAGTAAAAATACACTGCCACCTTTTCTTATGTCAAACCAAGTGCTGAACTGATTAAAACAGGCAGAAAATTCAGCCCCTGCCTTCTTGAAGCATTATGAGGCCATGAAATGACGAAGCAGCAGATGGGGCAATGCAGGTGTCCTCCCCGTGTCCCAGGCAAGAGCACAAGGACCTGGGAGGGTTTGAGGGCCTGTTCAGTGCCAATGAGTGCTCTGAGCGCTGCACAAACGCTGCAGGGACCGGAGCTGAGGCGGGCGAGAGGAACGGGCGTCTGGAGGCCCCTGTGAACCAGCTCCTGCCGCAGCGCTGTCAGTCACCCGCTAATGCGCTTCGCCAGAGAAGCGTATTGATCCTGATCGCCTGGAATTGCACTTGAAAAGGGCTGGGTGACATTTCCAAGGAGACACGAGATATTTTCAAGTCAATTAGCAGCATCAGAGGATTCCTGCTGGGGGGACACACTCACCTCTGAGGAACGCCAGGAGAGAACGCAGATTGAATTAAGCCTTTTCATACGCGGAGAAACAAACCCTTTAATGGCTTGTAACCACTGACAGGACACCCCAGGTCACCAAAAGCACCTTGGCAGCAGCTGGGAGAAGAAGTTTCCTACGGAGACGCTAGGAAATGCAGAAGGGCTGCATTTTTGCTCATAGTCCAGCTGATTTCCAGGGTCCCCGCGTTGCACATAGCAGTGCCATGGGAGAGCGCTGCTTCCCAGGAGCACTGCTGACGCAGAGCCCATCCAAGTAACTTCCAGAAGAGGGAGCAGAAAGAAGCTATGGCCGGTCCAGCCCGCAGCTCTCGATTTCTGCCCCAGTATCTAACCCACCTTGGGGTTCAGCGGAAACGCCGCGATCAGCAGCATCTCCCCTGTGACTGACCAGCACGGCTCGTGCAGAAAGGGCCTTCAACAGGCAGCCCAGGGACCAAGGCCTGGCCAGGAACTCAAGTGAGGTCTTCTGTCTGCCGCCTTCCCCAGAAGATCCCTTCCTCTTACGGATCCCAAAAACTCCTCCACAGCCAAGGATCTTTGGGCAGGTTTAAAACCAGCAAAGCAAATCCACAGGTGGAGTAACTAGGATAACTCTACAACCCCTCTGTTTTTTCTCCACCAGCTACAGGGTGACCAAGAATTCCCAGTTTTAAGCAGGGCCCAAGATTATCTGGATCTTCCTGAGCAAGGCACAGGAAAGAAAAAAAAATTAAAAAAAAATGGAATGAGAGGCCAACCCAGCTGTTCTCTCTAATCTCAGTTCTGCAACAAGCTCTGCAAACTCTTCCTTACACACAGCAGCTTTCACAGGCGCCAGCCAGGGTCCCAAAGCTGCCTTCAACTTGCTGGTTATCAGCCAGAGGCCTCGCGAACAGCAGCTTCTTCTTCCAAATGCTGCACCAGCCCAGGAAAGCTGCCCGTTCCTCCCCACTCCAAAGCTACGTAGCTTATCCTCGGCCTCAAAGCCAAAGCCTGTCCTCATCCACCCTCCTACACAAGGGATGCTGCAGCACCAGCTCTCACAGGGCTCATCTTTCCGGCAGGGAGCTGCAGCTGCACCAGTTTTACTGCGTGCGTTAACTCAAGATTTGCTGCCAATCACCAGCACGGTGCAGGCCATGGCAGCCAGCATAGAGCCCTCTGCTCGCTCCCGGCTCCTTGCCTGCCCCTCTTCTCCCCACGGCTCTGGTCCTGAGCAGAGGAAGGGACACAGTTGACTCCGGTCCCAAAGGAAATCAAATGGAAGCTGATCCTTTTGACTCAGACCAAGAAAAGAGCTTCCGTTTACAAGACTGCAAGTTTCCACTGGAATAAATAAATCTCCTAATAGCCCTCACAGACCGGAGGAGACCGGGCAAGTGGATTTTCCTGTGGATTTAACAGGAAGGGTCGATCTGAGCTTTTAACAAACATTTCTCTTCTGGGGTCTTGGCACAGCTGGTGATTTTACAGTGCAGATAACAAGAGCAAAATGATGACACATACCTGACGTCCTTCAGGGCCAGACCCTCCGCTCTTCTGGGGACAGAGATTACACACGCCCTGAAAGGGAAAAACTTTGAACACTTGAAGCACAGGCAGAAGCCCTGAGAGGCACATTTTCACTCCAACTACTTAGTGAAAGGTGCTGGGCGCATTTTGCAAGTAACGGTAGGAGCCGGGATCTCAGGTAGATCTAGCAGGGCTCAAAATAGCCCTCTGCAGTATTTCTAGCCCATAACATATATGTCATGGGTCGTATTTCCAAAAGGAGGACACGAGAAATACAGGAATCTGGGCTGCAGATCCAAAGCAAGCCTGGTTGCACCACTCGTGTGCTTTCCTCCATGGACAGAATATGGTTTCAAAGTGACACGTGACTATGTTTAATACTAAAGAAGTCTAAGAGATCACACTGAGGCAGACAGCATCTACATTTACAGGCTGAGAACAGCCGCGGAGAGCAGTGCATTTCCCAGCGCTATGTGATACACCCAAAGCACAACAGAGACCTAACCCTGGGTCTTCCAAACTCTCCCTTTCCTTCCAAATGAACACACTTTCCTTCCTGTCTGCTATGAGCATCCTACATTAGGGATACAGTAGAGCTGCATGGACATGCCCAGCACCCAACCCTCAAGCGAGGAGCACAGCAGAGACAGAGAATCCACTTTCTTTGTGAAAGAGCAGAGTGAAACAGCAGGGTGCTCCCGATAAGATGGGAAGGGAAGCAAAGGGCTTTTATTTTTTGCCTTTGCTAGGAAGCGATGTCTGCATTTCCCTTATTAACAGCAAGGCTCAGCCCTAGCTAGAGAACAGCAGGAGGGGCTAAAACATGGGACCTTTTCAAAGCACTCTTCTCTATAAATACTGTGCGTGAGCTGTTGTGCACGAGAGCAGCCCATTAAACTCCTGGGTACTCCCACTTAGCCATGCAGGAAGCCGACCTTGACCTAATGATCCTTTCTGGTGGCCTTAATTATCCTTCACGTCAAAGCAACACCCTCCCACCAGCACCAGCAGCCAAGACCCACTAAGACACTAACTGGGTAGAAAGGCTGGGATGAAGTCAGCTTTGAGCATCACAGGGAGGACTTGCCCCCCGTCCAGGCCTGAGGGAGGGATGAAGTCCACCCGCTCATCTGCACTGAGTTGCCACCAAGAGGATGGTTTAGCCCCCTCTGAAACAAGAGCTGCCTGTAAGGCCACCGAAGGTGTTGGAAGGGCATGGGGACCACGCAGTGCCCAGCCGGCTGGCTCAGTGCTGGAAAATGCTGGGGAAACAGGAGGGATGGGAGCAGGGAGGACCCAAGTCACCTTTTAAAGCTATTTGCTCTTGGTCCTGCAATTGCCTCCACCCTCAAAGCACACGCAAACCTCAGCCTGCTATGAATTTGGAGGAGCAAGCTCCATTTTTCTCGAGGAAGCTTCAGTTCTCCCCCAACGCCCGTTAACTCTGTCAATCCTCATCACAGCAGCCTCAGAGATCCCAGCGCCAACAGCCTCAGGCACCTGTGTCCTGGCGTTGGGAAAGTGTTTAAATACACACGCCCAGGGGAATCTGTCGTCTCACAGCTGGAGTTGAGGACTTTCTCCGAATCTAGATCTCTAATTAGAAACCTGTGGATAAAAAACAGGGTGGGGAAAGGGAACCATGCCCAGCTCTCACCATCCGAGAACGGGCTGAGCAACAACCTGGTGCCAGCAGGATGGTGGTTACAATTCCAAACCAGATAAAATCAACTGTTCCACAGCAGCTTTCTGGGATCATTAAGTTGCGAGTGAATAAGGGTCTACTAAAAAGCTCTGACCACCTTAAGCACTCAAGATGACAGAGGAGGAGCCCGTTTTGGTTCTGCCGCCATGCCCACACGCAGAACGTGAGCTGGGTACTGCTCTCCACGCTCTCCAGCTTCACAGAGCAGCGAGAGTTAAAAATGAATCCCAAGCCCAGCGCAAGCAGCGAGCTGCCGAGGCGCATGAAGAGCAGGGGGACGGCGAGCACGGGCCTGCGGCTCGCAAGCTGCCCGGCTTGATCAGCTCCTGAAACAAAGCCATCGCCTAGCCCCGAGGTTTGTCACACAGGGCACCCAGCCCCTGTGACGGGCCCACTCCTGACCTGTCCGCCCGGGAGCACCGCTCTGAAGATGCTAGGCAGCTTTTTGGTTTGCCCATGCCCACCCATCAGCAGGTACCTCCCACCACGCAACCCACTGAGTCCCTGCAACCGCACCCCTATCCTCGGGGAATCCCAATAGCGGGTATTTGGGCTGCACCCCAAATACAGCACTGAAATCACTCCAGCAGCAGCATTTTACCACTCCTCCCTCTCTGTCTTCCACGTTCCCGTTCCACAATTTTATCCTGCGACTCAGAGCTCAGGAACATCATTTATTAACTCATTAAATATTTTTTGAACGCATCTAATCTTTTGCCTCCCAGCATCCCATAACAAGGATTTCCAAAGTTTGCTCACAGAAAGCAATTTCTCCTTTCGAAGCATCCACAAAGCAATTTCAGGGAAGATGCAGAACAAAATGCAGAAACAGGAGGCACTAGAGAAGGACAAACAAAATAACTGCCAGGCTTAGAAGAAAAACCTGGCAAGGAAAGGTTAAATGAACCAGGTTTGTTCAGTCTACAGAAGACCAAGGCACAGAGGCATAACAAGCTTCCAACAGCTGGCAGGTCATTACAGCAGCAGTCAATCGCTCTCTGTGTTCACAGTGGCAAAAGAAGAAGAAACCATTTAACGTGAACAGAGATCAGGGGAGTTAAAGAATCTTTTACTGGAGACAGCCTCGAAAAGGTTAAACAAACACCTGTGAGGAGGAGAAAGGTGGAATCGATCTTGCCTCGGTGAAAAAGCACGGAGTAGATTATCCGCGGCGGTTTCCACCAGCTTGCTGCTCTGCGGTACAAACACAAACTTTCAAATGCCTTCTGCACACATTTTGAATGGCTTTTTAATTTTGATCCTTGTCTACCTTGAGACAGACTTAAAAAAAAAAAGTCTAATAAATCAGAAATTACATGTTTGCCACTTCTCCAAAATAGATAAATAAAAAATGTAAGTGTAAAATGTAAAAATGTAAATAAAAAAATGTAAAAGTTCCAAATGGGAATAGATATGTGTTAAGCTATACAGTGGTGCCAATAAATATGTATGGGTGCGCGTCCCTTTCTGCTTTGCCAAAAATAGTACCAAATTATGCCAACCAATGAGAAGCTATGTTTCATTAAGAAATGAACTTTAAAATACAAGATTAAAATGTGTTTTTTAAATCAAGATTTCCTGCTTGTTGATTTAAATCATGATTAAAATGGGTGATTTAAATCAACCACCCTAAACAGAACATGCACCTTTCTTAAGTCTTTAGGGCGAGACAAGAGCAGTACCCTGAAGATTACTGAGATATTGTGCAATTCTAGTTTCTACTGCTCTGCTCTTTCTCCAGCTAGGCAGTCCCATCACTTTCATCTTTCCTGAAGTAAAAGGAATTTTCACACCCTAATCTGGCAGCCCCGTCCCTTCCCTGACCTTCTCTGGACCTTGTGCCTGTAGCTGCCTCCTGCCCGTGGTGCATCCTCACGACACCTCAGGCTGAACAGATCCATCTCAGACAAACTTCCCTGCTCCTGTTATCATCAGATCCTCCCGGGATGCATATAACAGCCGCCACCCTTGAGAGCGCGGGCTCCAATCATGGTTTGTGAATAATTATGCCGGGATTTCAAAAGCTGCCTTGCAGAACAAGTGGAATGTGGAATGAACACGCTTCCTCGCGGGTGGTGAAGATTTCATCCCAGAGCCAGCCCTGCAGCCGCTGCTGGGGAGGCTCTGTGAGTTCCCTCGACCTCAGCCACTTCGGGACCATCTCATGCGTTTCAGCCGGGGGTGGCGACAGCTCTTGTTGGAGCCTTGTCTCTTTTTTCTCTTCTTTAAGCGCTAGGCCTCAGCAAGATGTGTCCCCTTTGCTGTTCAATGGACAGGATGGCCAAGCACCTACTAGGGAGAGAGCGGAGTTGGTCCAAGTGAACTTCCACGTGTCTCCAAAGGAGCCGTAAGGTGCATGGGCTGAGCACCCCCTGGCAGTTACGGCGATACCTCCCTCACTCAGGTGCGTGTTGTCAAAGCCAATCTCTGGCTCCAAACCAGGCACGGCCTTGTGCTGGGTTCTGTGGCTCAGCCCCACACAGAGAGGAAGATCGTGGGGCAACGCAGCGAAGGAGCATCACTGCGCACCAATTTCCTGCACACATCCCGGGGCCCTGAGGCCCCACAAAAGGTGGTAGGCCCAGTTTTCTGCAGCCAGTTCTGATGCAGGGGTGAGCAGGGCACATCTCCAAGGACATGCCACAAGCTTCACTTAAACAAAACTCCCTTCAGACTTGAAAAGAGCCCCAGACTCCAGGCCCCATTTGCTTTTCTAAGTTCTCTGCCAGGAAACCAAAAAATAGGCAAGACGTTGATGTTTCGAGGCGTACTCGCCCAGTTCAGCCTGTTTCTCTAGACTGATCTCCAAACTGTTTCACCAGGGCCAAGAACATAAAGGTGGCTGAGAGCAAAGGCAAAATCCAAGTGGTACAAGGATACCTCACCTCGTTCTCCTCCCTCCTCCAAAACAGGATCGTGTTGTAGCTAGGGGGATTCCCTGACTGCCTTTCATCGTTTTACTGATCTGAGCTACAGAGGGGCAGAGTAACAAGGAGGCTGAACTTCAGGTGCTGCAAAAATGACATCGACTG
The DNA here is from genome assembly GCF_059628265.1 of Tinamus guttatus. Lineage (NCBI taxonomy): Eukaryota > Metazoa > Chordata > Aves > Tinamiformes > Tinamidae > Tinamus > Tinamus guttatus. Next base: position 3,030,598 of record NW_028288749.1, read on the forward strand.
CCCAGTCTGCACAGCCCTAGCCAAACTGACAGACCTACGTGCTTTTCTTCTATCTTTTTTTTCTTCTTATGCCTGCCACTAAATGAAATACAATGAAGGGTACCTCGGCGGGATTTAGCTTCCGTTCCCACTTATCCTAACTTGTTAAGGCTTTTCTTTTCTTGAAAGAAGATGTAATCTGTGAAAGGAAGAGCTAACTTATGTTGAAAACTGTTTGCAAAAAGCCAAGGAATCTTTCAATATAGGTACAGAATGGAAACAAAAGGCAAGAAAAGCATTGCTAAAAATGAATATGATAGTGCCCATTAAAATAAGCCTTTCAATTTTCTGTAAAATGGAATTCTTGACATTTATTCTTTAAATTGATTACTGCATTGCTTTGTTTGTTTTTTAGTGATTTAATGTTTTCCCTCTGCGTTTAGTTGGGCAGCAAAACAGGGCACTGAGCAAACTGGGCTCAGGACTTCTAGCTTTGGATCAAAAGCAAAGATCTGCTCTTGGGCAGAAGAGCAGAGAAGGGCCAGAGTAAGCATTAAGAACGGGTTCAACGCCTTCCACAGAATGAACAGCACCTCTCCTCTTTCCACCTGTCAGCACAACCTTCCTGCAGCTCGAGAAGCAGGCCAGCACATGAGCGTATTTTGCAGATCCTCCTGTGATGTGAGAGCTCACCTGACTATGAGTGAAATCAGCAGCAAACCACAGCCTATTCTGCATCCATCCCCTGCTCTCAGCAAGCAAATGGGCTGCCCGGCCTCGGCTGCTGTCAGTAGAGATGGGAGTTGTTAAGAATTCATGCCCACTGCCAACACTGCATTTTTGGAGAGGTCCTGCACTGAGGCAGAACTAATGAGCAGGCAAAGCAAGAGAACGACAGTTAAAGCAGGAAACAGGCACACAAATATATCCAAACTGAGAATGCAGCCTTGTCTGTAGGTCTTCTTGCTTGCAAGGTACTTCGGCAGCATTGCATAATAAAAATGTTTACCCTGGGGAAAAGATGATTGTCATAGCAGTTACATGGATGGAGTGGTTGAGGTAGGATAGGTCCAGCTCTGCCCCGACTTATTGGAGGGCTGTGTTACAACCAGGACTAGGTTTTAAAAGAGCTGCTCCCAACATATTCATTCAGCTGAGCAGAACACAAGGTGAAGACAGCAGCCTAAATGGATCTGAAGACTGCAAATTCCCAGCTTTGCTCTTGACTCAGCCACAAATTTCCTTAAATTTAAATCATTTCTTGCTGTAAGAAATATGCCAGATAATACCTGTCTAGAGAGGATTCACCCTTCCATACTTGCAAAATACTTCACAGTCATTGGACAAAGGATTTTATCAAAAACAGACAGACAAGATATTAACCCCCCCCTCTTCCAACTATTGCACAAAATCCTGCCGGTTCCTGGAAGCGCAACGGCAGAAGGCAGGGCGTCTTCCTGCGTTTCTGTGCATGACAGCCATCCCGTGGAGCATTTGCTTACCACTCACAACAACCTTAAGCGCAATAGCAGAGCGGAGAACTTAATTACATATAGAAATAGGACATTCAGAGAAATGAATCTCAGGGGGACCGGCTCCCTTTGGGCCTCCGGAGCAGTTTACATAACCAAGAATGCTGTTCAATGTATGTATTTCCACACGCGGCTTCGCTGCATTGTGGCTGCTGGGAGAATCATTACTAAAGCTTCCCTCTCTCACATCTGTTTACATTGTAAACCATAATGTTACATCAGCGTTTATTCCCTCTTCCCTTCCTCTGCCTGCTCTTCTTTCCTCCAGTATCCAATTTTTTTAAAGCCTATAACCCCGAAAATAATGAGAGCCTCCCCCAACAATTTCAATTGGCTTTTGTTTAAGGGCTTGATAGCAGAGAGAAAAATTGAATGGTCATTCATGGAAAGAGAGAATTGGCAGAGAGCTCAGAGGCTCCCTGCCCTCTCTTCTGGGCACCCAAGGGCTCCTAATGCTGCTGCCCTGCACTTAGAGCACACAGACCCAGTGGGTACTGTGGCTGAACAGCTTCAGCTCAGGCCTGCACACATTGGGCCAATTCTGCTCTCTTTTGGGGTGGAGGAAGCTACAAAGCCATTATGTGTATGTGGAACTGGGTCTCAACCAAGGGCAGCGCTGGGGTAGCTGCTTCAGTAGCCGCTTGTCCTCTTTCCTCCTGACCTGCCTGCACACACTGCCGCCCATTGCCTCTGCCACGCGACAGAGCTGCATCGGGAAAGGGTGGGATGGGGAGAGACGGGTGTCCCAGCCCACCCCTGCAATACCACGACATCTCGTGTATTAAGCCCTCCTCCAGCAGAAGATAAGGAATTAAGCACCCGCTCGTCCTCCCATCCCCAAGAGACACTTCCACTGCTAAGCGACTCTCCGGGGACCGTGTGCCAGACAGCAGCTTTTGTCCTGCCTCTGCCTGGGGAGGCCCGAGTCACCCTGGGGACACAGCCGCAGCGGCAGGAGCCCACACGGAAGCTGGGGCCTCTTCCCATCCGAGGCTGAGGTCCCCCTTAGAGACTCGGCCTCCGTTTCCTCAGTGAGCAGCACAAGCCTTTAAAAACTACGAAGGGTCCCAGGCTCTGCTACAAGGTAGTCACATCTGGCACACATTAAGGCAGCTACAACCACAGTATGTCAACCCAGGCTGAACTCTGTATGTTGCGCCAGTACTTGGGAAGGTGAGGTAAGAAGGCTGAGGACCAGGGACCAATGTATGTATTTGCCTTGCCTACCTGCATCTCCTTACTCACCAGAGGGAACCAGGCAGCCTGCACCAGGAGTGGGATAAAAAGCACAGGGAGGATTTGCAGCAGCACAGGCCCGAGGCAAGACAACATGTATCCCAGGCACAAGTCTGGAGCCAGCCGCTGCTGGAAATCCTCTAGAATTCCTCTCCCCTCGTGATGCAGTTATTGCTTCCCACAGCAGCTCAGCCTGAGCTGAGCAGAGGGCTTCAGAGAGAGGGAGGAGACGAAGGGACTCCGAGAGGATCTGATGCACTGTGTCACCATGGGGAGTCTGGCTGACCGAGGAAGAGGCAAAGCCTGGAGAAGATAAGATTGAGGGGATCTTATCAATATATACAAGTGCCCGAGGAGAGAATGTAAAGAGGATGGGGCCAAACTCTTCTTGCTGGCAGCCAGTGACAGGACAACGGGTAACAGCTATAGTTAAAACACGGGAAGTTCAATCTCCATGTGAGGAAGAATTTCTTTACTGTGAGGGTGACAGAGCACTGGAACAGGCTGCCCAGAGAGGTTGTGGAGTCTCCTTCTCTGGAGAGCTTCCAAAGCCGCCTGGATGCCACCCTGTGCCACATAGTCCAAGTGCCCCTGCTTGAGTGGGGGGGGTTGGACTAGATGATCCCTAGAGGTCTCTTTCAACCTCAGCCATTCTGCGATTCTGCGAAAGGCTTTTTTCCCCAAGTGTTTTCTCTTACCTCCTTGCAGACATCTTACAAACAACAGTCTCCTGGAGCAAGAACAGTTTGTCCACACAGCTTCTAGTGCTGGTTAGCTGGGTCCTCCTTTCCCCCCAGAGAAGACCACTGTGGTTGTCCAGGAAAAGGAGGGAAAAGCCAAACTGAAGAGACGATCAGGTTAACATCTCCCCTGGCTGGCATGGTTTTTGCTCACCTTGATTACAGAGCAGAATATAGACATAAAATCAGAATAGCCTCCTCCATTTCCTCCTGCCTCCCTTTTCTGGGAGAGGCGGAAGACATTAAAGACTCGAGGCCTCGTTCACCCTGCCACCCAGCCCGCCTCAGAGAGCTCCTCATCCTCCTCTCTGCCGCTGCCCGCTGCGCCCGCGGGCAGGCGCTGCGGACATGCCGGCTCCCTCTTCCACTGTGCACGTCAAGTCCCATAGCTTCTCCTCTCCCCACCTCAACAGAGCAGGCGGGCAGCTTTTGCTCACTGCGTTTTAAACAAGGCCCTGCGATACCTCTTCCGCTTCGTGGCTGTCTGCTCGTTTTTATTGATGCAAGAACCTGGCTATGTGCTGGAGTGCACACGCTAAGCTCAATCTGGCCGCTGCCAGCTGCATTACAGCTCAATTTCACTAGGGTGATTAGCTCCAAAAAGAGAGAGGGAATAAAAATACATCATCCCCTCCTTGCACACATTTCCAGGCAAGAGTAACACCGAAGGCAATCCCCACGGTATGTTTGGGGGACTAAAACATAGTGGATAGAAGGCCTATTTCCAGGAGGAAAGGAAACCAGTGGATAAAACAACGGAGTGAAAGACCTAACAGGAGAAGCAGAACAACCTGGGATACAGCTCTGGCATCTCTCCAGGGGCCCCAGCAGTTCCTGCCCGATGGAGTCTATCTTTTAAAGACACTAATGGTCTGATTTGCAGAGCTGCCTGGCTCCCAGGTCTCCCACAGAAACCGTTCCTCAGCCATCATTAACACATGCACACTCCTGTCCAGATACAACCGCATGGCCTTGCTGTCCGACTGTAGCTGCTGACTCGAACTGTACCTGAACTCTAGAAGAAAAGCATCCACCCCACTGCCCAGCTTCCTCCTGCTCAGAGGCCCCGGCCATGTCTCATAGGTAGGGTGAGATTCACACATTCAGCCCCGACCTTCTCTAGGTCACCACCAGGCCTAATCCCATGTGTTTGTGGTGTCCTTACCTCTGTGAGTCCAAATGTTTCAGCTCAGGACCATGATGTGGCCTGGCAGCATCAGTTTATCTTCCATCACTTGCCCTACGACTGCAGCCTTGCCAATAGGAGGAGGGAATAAGCAGACAGGTGATGGGATACTTACAGGCCTCTTATTGTAAACACTACCGCTACACCCAACACCCCCACAGAATCCCCTTCCACGGCGATCTACTCCCTCTTCACCTCTATTCGACACTTTAGGACTCCACAGCAGCCTGTGGCAATGAATCGCATATATAATTACTCACTTCAGGAAAGTGAGCTTCCCTTGATTTGCTTAAACCTCCTGCTTGATGAGTTCACCGGGTAAACCCATGGAGCTCAAATCACAAGATACTGCAAACAGTCATCTGTGCTCACTTCTTCTGTTCCATTTTGGACTACTTACATCTTGATCATACCCCTCTCCCAGCTGTCTCTTTCCCAAACTGATGAATCCCAATCTGCCTAATCTCTTTCCTTCCTTAGAAGCTCCTCTGTATCTTTGATGTCTGTATCTTTTCAAGGTTTCTAATATCCTTCTCAAGAGAAGGCAATCACAGCTCCAATGTCGGCAATCTCAGTGCCAATTTTGTTTTCCCATTTCCGATAATTTATGCCTATTTATGCATTTGACCATCACTGAACAGGGGTGAAACATTTAAAACATCTGCAGAGAACAGGCTGCCATGTACCATTTACAGAGCCCAGCATCCCTGCGTCATGACTATTGCAGCTGCTGAAGCAACAGCAGCATTTTTTATGTGGTGCTTTTACGAGGTTGCTAGAAGAAGCCTTTGTCAAATTACTGGGAGGGCCGACATGACATACTCTGGAGCTTGGGGCTACTTGTATTCACTAGTAGAACCACTACAGAATTTATATCTTATCTACAAAAACAAACCTGAAAACCTCTCCATCCCAAGAGAGAGAGAAAATGCCATTTGCACAGTACAATACAGCACAACAATTCCCGTTGACATTGGCACACTGAGTTCCTTTGCAATCTCCTGGTTAAGAAAAGTTCCAAAAATGTGTGTTGTGTGATAAACAAAAGCAACCCAGCTGCAGCTCCTGTGATATGGAAGCCCATTTCTCCATTGTTATTTATAAATTCTTCTTTCCAATAGCCAAGTAGCTTCGTAAACTAGAGCTAATCAATACGCCTGAAAAGTTAGAGGCAGATCAGAGGGAATTAAATGGCATTGGTGTATGCACTTTCAAAAGTCTAAAGAGTGGAGCTGATCAAACAAGCCTAGGTCAAAAAAGCGTAGGTCAAAAAAAGCTTTTTGGAAACAGGTATTTTCCTGTTTCCAAATATTTCATTTGGTGTGTGACACAAAAATATTAGCATTTGCTCACTTTCATCACAGAAACCGAGTAATTTCTGATCTTTCCCACTGAAAAAAATCACCACGTAAACAGTTATCAAACATATTACACACTTTGTTTTTTGGTGGGGGAGGTGGCAGAGTGAGGAAAAGATAGAAAAATCTTAGGTTCTTGTACCTCTTGAGCCCTATTTTAGCTAACTTTTTACTCAAACCAAATCACCTATTGACTTTTAAGAGCTTGAGGGAAGAAAGCAAAAAGAGAAGAAAGGAAAAGTACATTCTTTTCTCAGTGGAAGCATTGCACCTTCTGGATAGACACGTGGGTGTTATTCTTGTGAGAAAAACTTTCGGGCTCCAGGCTTCTGACACAGAACTAAGATCACCCCCAGCCATGGAAGTGTGACGAGTGCATCCAGCACAATTTCGAGATTTTTTTTACTCTGTGAGACCAGCAACCAAGTCCAGCTCTCCAAGCTGCCTCTAAGCTGCTTTCTTTGGCTCTCTGCAATCCAAATCAAACCACATCTGCCTTCAAGCCAAGTTCCGAAAACTTGATTATCTTTCTCCAATGGGAGATGGCAGGTTGAGAGGAAAGAAAAGGGAGGAGTGAAAAATTAACACAAGCACTTAAGATGTTATGAAACTGCAATATGCATCTCCAGCCTGCCCTCTGGCCCTGAAGCCCATACATTATTTAACAGAAAAGAAAGCACAAATGAGCCAGAACAATAGCTAGAGGGAAGAAGGGATATATATATATATATTTAATTCTTTAAACCATGCCCATTAGTTTTGTTTCTTATTTAGGATACTACATTAATCATGCTAATATTTTACAGCCGGGCTCTACACTTTAGCCATTACTTTAATCAAGCCCATCAGCGTACCAAAGAACACGCTACCAGGTGGGAATAGCTGCTACCGCTTGCTGTTAATTACTTTGCATTTTACAGCAATCAGCAGCAGGGGCTGAGATCATAATAAATTCATGACTTATGGGTCCATAAAATCATTACCGTAGGAAAATATGTTTTATCAGGCATTCGTCGGGTTGCTGCTCAGAGAGAGATTTCTTGAAGGAAATGACACCCATGAAATTAAACCAATCCTTGCAGTCAGCAGAAATGCTAATGTGGGCGCAAACAGAGCCGAGGCCCGTGCAGAGCGGGGAGGTGGGGGAAGTGGAGGGAGAGGAACGTGGCAAAGGAAGGAGGAAAGCGCTGGCAGGGAGCCAGCGCTCCTGAGGCCCAGCTGGCAGGCAGGGAGGACGGGGCAGCAGCGGCAGTGAAGCACAGGGCCCAGCGCGAGGTTCCCAAGGGCAGACAGCCGGGCTGCGGAGGGAGAAGCAAGCCCAGAGCGGGGACGGTGGAGGACACCGGGAGGGGAGGTGGCAGCGGTGCCGGCACCCCTCTCGCATCCCCCCGGCATTCTAGCTGCTCCCTGCTCTGCCCTTTGGCTCTCTCTCATCCCACGGGTCCCTCAGCTTCCCAAGAACTTAATGCCTTCTCAAGCAGTGGTAGGACACCAAGGCAGATCAGAGCCAAAGGAACCCAGGGCGCAGCATGGATGGGCAGAGTACTAACAGTTTCGCTGCCTGGAGCTTGGGAAGCCTTTTGCATTGCTCCACATAGGATGATCGAATAAGCAAGTAGACACAGAGGGAGAAGTTATTCTCACCTCTTACTGCAAGGGATCCCTCAACTAAAGATGCGCTGATCAGCTGATGTGCAGAGCCTCAGACAGCCTAGACTGCATTCACTCCCCAATGACGTTTTTCCACAAGGAAACACGGAACATATTCATGACTAATGGCAAAAAATCTCATTGCTCTTAAATGATATGCATGTGTTTTGTGCAGAGGTAACATCAGCTCAGCTTGAACTTTCTAGCCCCAAATAAGGCCATCTGAATCCAGGAGCTCTAATTCAATCACCTAAAATTCCACACAGATTATATGAGATGTTACAGATTTGAACGGTGCAGGACCCACACTCAGCACCAAATACTGCAATTCCATCTCAGTAAAATCAAGAGCGACAGTGAAATCAAGCAGTGTCAAATTGACATAAAGCAGCAATAAAGAAGCTTCAAGATTTGAGAAGCATGAAAGGAGGCTAAATGAACTTGCTGAATATTTTCTAAGTCTTTCCTGCACTTGCATAAAATCCCCTGGCACTTCTAGAGTCACTAGCCATGCCAGTTCCTAAAGAACAATAAGTTCACTTGGAATTTTTTCTTTTTCTTTTCTTTTTTTTTTTTTTTTAAATGTATGACCAACTGAGTTTTCTTTGACAAGAAGCCATCGGCTCTTTAAATTCATGTGTTTCCTGGCCCGTGAAAATGAAAAAGTAGGGTGCCAGCTAGAAAATACTCTCAGAGTGTTAACTTGGCCAGGCCCTTGGGTTTTTTTTCCTGTTTGTTTCAATTTGAAAATACTAAGGAAGATCAGTCATAGCTGGTTTGTTTGGTTTATTCGCCTCTTCCAATTACACTGCACAAACAGGGAACATTATTTAGTGTTATTTAAGCATGAAATTATAACAGATCATTTTAAATATCAAGGTCCTAAAAATAAATCTTTGTATCAAGGCACAGCAGGTCTAGATCTACTAGCTTGTTAACATCCATCGGGGTGGGCAGATGGCAGGAACACCTCTCCGCACACCAGATTTGTTGCTTTCGTTTGCAGGGATCACGAGGGCCCGGGCAGCCCAGCTCCAGGATGGCACTGCCAGGGCGGGTAGCGGAAGGAGCAGGGGAGAGGAGCCAGCAGCACCGTGAACAGCCCTGCTGGCCTAATGCCCTCCAGGCCACCAGCCAGCACAGAGACCCTTGGCTTCGACACAGCTGCACAGAGCCACAGCAGCTGACGGTCCCCATCGCAGCCTCTGGTGGAGGCACGGGGCAGATGTCCCCTGCACAGCTGTGAGAGGGGGTGCCTACGAGGGTAAGGCTGCTCCTTCACCCTATTCCCAGGCAAGAGAAGCGCGTCGGCACCACCCAACATCATCGGAAGTTACAATCAGATTACATTACTCTCTTTGCAAGCACTGCACATGGATTTCCTTCCCTTAAAGCCTGGGGAGACATGGGAAAGGAATTAAAAAGTCAGCCTGTGTTTGAGATTCTGGCTAAGAGAAGGGATGGAGTAAAGCCTGTAGCTGGGATACGCTCCCAGCTCTCACTTAGCCTGGCTCCCCTGTGAGCTCTCCTTATCCTACGAAACCCCAGGCCCTGCAAGCCCTGGGAGCCCCTTGCTGCAACCGCAGCCCAGGCTGCTGCTCGCTGTTCAGCACCATGGGCCCAAGAGGAAGCAAGGGGCACTCGAGACCTGCAGCCAAATGCTCTTGGCCCATCCACCTTCTAGAAATCCTCTCTCCACTCTGCCCAGCAAAATGGGTGCCCTTTGGCTGGACTCAAAGCACAAACAGAGCGAAGCTCCAACATTATAAATGCTCCTTGAAGTGCCTCTATTGGCCACCCAGGAGCTCCTAACCACACAGGACAAGAGAGCCACAACCTCTCTGTGCAGTAAGTTGCTTTTCTTTGGCTTCTGCATATCCAGTTAATCACTTCCCTGCCTCCCCACGGGCTGGACCCAGCATGCCACTTCAGGATCTCCCCATATGAATTCCCCCCGCACTCTCAGAGGGTGACAAAGCTCGCTGAGCCTACGGGAAAGCACCACCTTCCAGCTCAGCCCCCCTTCCTCCACTGCAGAGCCAGGCCAGGCTGCCCGGGCTGCACCTCCATGTGTATGCACGGGCCGGGGCCTTCACCTTTTTACTTCCTTACAGTAGATCCCATTTTGCTTCTTACTATTGAGCCCATAAGTAACCTCATCTGACAGGTACTGCAGCCTGGACATTTCCCTGTTATGGTCCTATCTGGCTATAAATATCATTTTCTTCTCCAGGGAAAGGGCGTCTGACCCAAAGTGTATGAAGCTTCCTGACAGACTGGGAAAGGAAGAGAAGAGGTTTAAATGTCAGCTAAAACAATCTTCATTTTCTTTTCTAAATTTGCAAAGCTCCTCGAGTCACTGGAGTGAGGCATATGTCTGTTTGAAGTTCAGCCTGAAAATCCTTTTGCAAAATATTTGCTGAAACACAATAAAGCTGGAATTGGAGGGGATTAAAACTGCTTCTGTCCTTAACCCAGCCCCCCTGAAACCCATCTTTAAGAGGGTTTTTGTAGAGGCAGGGAGTTATGTCCCTGTGTCTTGAAGGCACAGTACAAAAGAGAGGGAGCAAAATAAGAACTTAAAGCTCCTACCATCGCTATTATTGAAATGCCTCATTTGACATTTTGACTGTTTCAATTAGCTAACAAGGAACGCTCCACTTAATCCACCCTCAGATGCTGAAAAAACCAAGTCTCTCCCTTCCCCCTTCCCAGATCCCGCCTGGCAGCTACTTCCCAGCCTCCTTCCCTGGAGATACCAGCGGGGTGACGGCTCCTTCCCAAGCAACTGCCCCAAGGGAAGCCGTCCCCACAGCCGGCCAAGCCCCAGCGGGACCGACCAAGCTGGTGGACATGAGGGAGCATCTTTCCCCAAACCCTCTGTTTCTTCAGACACAGCACCCAAAAGCCTGGGGAGGATACAAATGAGTACACCCCTCAAAAAAAATATTCCATACCATGAAGCCTAACAGCAATGTGGTACTTCCTAACAGCAGGGCACCGAAGAGCTGGTCTCTCTCCCTCATTAGGATCAATCAACAAGACCTCTTGCTGGTCTGAACTGCAACAAGCTACAGGAGCACTCGCAACAACGTGATTCCCGTGGGAGAACCAAACACGGTGAAAAGGTTCTCCACCTCCTTCACGTGCTCCTGGGTTAATTTCATTAGGGTTATGGTACTTCTCCGGATTCTCCGGGATTCTGAAGCATCAGGAGCTCTCCTGTTGGTAGGTGCAGCAGCCGTAGCTGTTGTCCACAGGGAATTTTATCCCCTTTAAACACACCAGTCCCTGGGCGAGCTGCTGCTTCAGAGGCCGCCGCCACACGCAGCCATTGCAGGGTCAGCACTGTGGACTCCATGAGGCCGGGGCACCACCTTTGCAGGGAGCGCGGGGCGCATTCGCGGCTCTGCTGGGAGCGCTGTGCCTGCCCCCGGCAGCAGAGCAACCCGCTAGCTCTGCTGCGGCCCGGCGCCCGCGGGAGCTCCACAGCAGCGTGCGCAGAGCGGCGCCGGAGCAGCGCACGCCAGGCCGCCTGCAGGCCGACGCATTGGCGCCCTGTGGGGCTAAGGACCGGCGCCCTGAGAGCTGCAGACGTGCACAGATCCTGCATGGGCAACACCGCCCATCCCGTTGCACCCCTTTGTACGGGTCAAGGCCTGCAGATGAGGCGGGTTTAGGAGCAGAGAATTCCCAGGGATTCCACTCCAACAACAAGGACTTTCAGGTTAGGGTCAGCACGGGCATGGGGCAGGGTCAAGGCAAGCCATTGAGAGTAAGCAAATGTGATTTTTTCTGGCCCAAGGGATAGGCTTCTCCTCTCCTGCCCATACAGGCAGCCTGACACAAGCTATGGGCCAGACTCTGCCCATTTTATATCAAACCACCTCAATTTCTGTTTCTCCTACCCCAGCCGAGGGCAACACTCAAACGGGAGGAGAGCAAAATCGTGTCCATCCCAAGCAGCCTTTCCTACTGCTGGTGTCAGAACTAAACTCACATAACCTTTGATGGCCACAAGTGCGTTATCACGAGCTTTACTCTGCCTTGAGCACGAGGAGAAAGCAAAATGCATGCAAGTCTTTCCAGGATCACCTTTCCCAAAACAGCCTTCCTTTAGCAGGGACATCAGTCACCTTTGTAAGAGCTGCACCAGATGCCCCCAGTGGCACTGCTCTTAAGTACACAATTAACTTTCATCATAGGACTCTTCTCAGCAAAACACTTCTACCTTAATTCAGAAAAACATTCTCATTTCAGACAGCACTTAGTCGTGTGCAAGTCCGTGTGCTGGGAGACCAAACAGCTTATAAAGGTGCAAGAAGGCTTTGACAGCAACTGACCCTAATCCTATTGTGAAATATATTGGCAATCAATGAGCTCACAGCCCCATCAAAAGGTGCATGGACTGTCATAAACAAGAGCAGCAGGAAACCCCATATCCCTGCACCCAATCTGCGGGCAGAGCCGCAGTCACCTCACGTACTCACTCGTGCCCTGCTTCACCTTAAACAGCCAGGGCCTCGCTGTTCCCATGGGCAGGAACCTCCTGCTTGCCATCAGCCTCAGGTGTTCATGCCAGTACATAACCAGCTGCCCTTGTGCTAACACCTGCTTCATCCAAAGAGCTCTTCTCCCTCCTGACCACTTCTGCTCCACCACACACACAGCTCATCACCATTCAGCATTGCTTTTGTGAAACTAAACTCGTTAAGTGGGACGGGATCTTTGCACACCTGAATTTCCTAGTGGGCTTTTTTCATACCTGCTCTCATTTCACTTGCCTTCAGAAAGGGTGCCGGGTGCATGCCCACCGCTCCTGACGAGGTCTTACTGCACCTAGCTAACCAGAGCACTAACCAACACCTCGCTGCACTTTCCCGGAATCATCTTCACTCCAGCTTCATCCCGGTGCCTCAGGCTCACTAGGGAATGCAGTTCCCAGAAAGCTGTGAAGGTCCAGCAGGACAGGCCCTCCTTCACAACAGCTTTAGGACCTGGCCCTCAGGTGATTTACTCTGTCCTCTCCAGGGAGCCATCCACAACAGCTCTGGTGCTCCAGCAAAGAGCCAGCACAAGCTGCAGAGCTGGAGAGGAAGCAAACCCCCTCTGGGATAGGATCTCTGAGGGGCTCTGGAAAGGAGAACAAGCACAGCTCAATTCCTAAACCCTCCTCAAATGGGTTATCCCTCTGGAGCTACTCACACCCTCATTCTCCACATTGAAGAATCCCCTAGACATACCTCCACACAACTGAATTTCCCTCGCCATGGTCAGAACTGAGTTTGTTTTGATGGGGTTACCTACCATCCTGATGTTCCTCCAGAACAGGAGTCTGGAAATCTGGAAATGTCTGTAAAAGCTGGAGAGCTGAAGTCCCACCAGCTCAGCACAGTCCTTCAGGAGCTGCCTTACCAGCCAACAGAGCTATCCCTTCCCACTGCTGCACAGAGCACCACTGTGCCTGCAAAAGAGGCCTGATGATAACCACTTCTTCCCAGGCAATCGCCCAGATGATCCAGAGGCACCAAATATGTGAGTCATCCCATCCGGAGGTACCTCTATTAATCACAGCTCTCCACAGTTAAAGTTACTTAATTCAGAGGTGAGAGAAGCTGCTCAGCTGTTTACGTCCAAGGGTTAAACCTGTCCCAGCTACACACTAAACACATTTTTACAATCTGGCAGTGATCCTTGCCTATTAAGCATCTCTGGCTTCAGAGGAGAGGTATTGATTTATTTCACTTTTATGGCTGGAGGTATTTATTCCTATTTGCTTTCTCGCTTCTTGGTCCCAGCTGGGCGGAGGGTGAGGAGGGGGGAATTACAGCATCGTGGAGCAGAGAGCTGATGACTCCTGGTTTTCTGAATGAGGGCACAAGGGCTGGGACACGGCAGGTGGCAGTCAGCCCCGAGGCTACACCAGGCTGGCACTGCTTTGCTTCCGTGGTGCAAAGGGGTATGCATGTGGCTGCAGGGAAAGCAAATCACATCAGACTCTGGAGGGAAGGCTGCTATCGAAGTTATGTCCCCACAGGGCGAGTTGGAGATCAATTAGTACCAGTTAAGGACCTCAGCAAGTCTCTTCCACAGGAAGAACATCAACATTTCCCCGTATCTTTAAATCAGTCTGGAAAGGAAGATCGAGCCATTGTGCTACAAGAGACTTTGCACTAACACCTCTGGGCTCAGCCCTTTCCCCGCATACCCACAGACACCTGGTTCTAGTGAAGACTCCTGGACAGGGCTCCAAGGGCAGTTTTTACTACATACAGGTAAGGCAAGCTCAGATTGGAGGGGGGTTTATTAACAACTAGGGTGTAGCCTAGTAAATAAGCATCAGCAGTGAGACAAGAATTAGAGGAGTCTTACAGTCTGTTTTCTCTCTCTGGCCAGGGCAGCAGGGTCCTACAGGGACAGTCAGCCCTTCTCAGCACCCGCCGTTGAATGCACCATGTGGCCTGTGAAGACACTGGCTTCTGGGTACCTATCCAGTAGCTGCCTCACTTCCTTAGGCCTTTCTTTCCAAGGCACCTGCCTAGCTGTCGAGCACAGGTGCAAAATAAAAGCAAGTGTCACCTCCACAGCGCTGCCTGCTTCACCTGCACGGAAGCATCATCTTCACAGCAACCATCCCTACAAGCACAGAATCACAGAATGGTTAGGGTTGGAAAGGACCTCTACAGGTCATCTAGTCCAACATGCAGGGTCACCTAGAGCACGTGGCACAGGGTGGCATCCAAGCCAGTTTTGAAGATCTCCAGAGAAGGAGACTCCACAGCCTCTCTGGGCAGCCTCTTCCAGGGCTCTGGCACCCCTCACTGTTAAGAAATTTTTCCTTAAGTTCCTGTGGAACTTTTGATGCTTCAGTTTCTGGCCATTTCCTCTAGTTCTGTCGGTGGCCACCACTGAAAAGAGGCCAGCCCCATCTTCCTCACTGCCTCCCTTGAGGTACTTCTAGACACTGCTCAGGTTCCCTCTCAGCCTTCTCTTCTCCAGGCTGAACAGGCCCAGCTCCCTCAGCCTCTCCTCATAGGGCAGATGTTCCAGGCCCCTGATCATCCTTGTGGCCCTGCGCTGGACTCTCTCCAGCAGCTCCACATCCCTCTTGTACTGTGGAGCCCAGAAAGGAGATAGCAGTAAACGCCCCCTTCTCCCGTGGGCTACTCCTGTAGCAGGCAAGTTCCCAGAGTGGATGCTTTCCACTGCTGCGCTTATACAATGCAGTCTCAACGCACGAGCTTGGGGGTTTAGGCACTATCTCCGGATTTAGGGACAGCGCATCCTATATGCAGGCTTCAGAAATCCCTGTGGCTCCAGGCATGGGGAGGGAAGGTGAAGCAGCAGCTCTGGAGCAAGGAGGATCCTGGATAGGCAATCTGGGATTAGCGCAGCACAGGCATCTGGCCCAAAGCCTTGCCTGTTTGGCACAAAAGGGCAGAGGCCAAAGCGCAGCAAGGAAGAGGCAGAGCTGTCCTGATTGGCTCCATCAGGACACTGACAGCATCACATCATCATATAGCTTAGGATTCTTTTTCCTCCTTGAACTCTTACCTCTGGGCCTGTGGTCAAGGACTGAAAAAGCAGTATGTATCTCCAGAAAGAGCTAGGAGCCAAGGGAAGGCCCCTTTCTGGCACCCCACTGAACCTGCATAACCCCAGGCGTTCCTATCAGCCCCCAGGGCCCACAGACTGCAGGCTGCCCCAAGATGCCATGTACATTCAACGTGTAGCATAGCCCAGGAGAAGGAAAACGTCACCTCCCGCCCTCGGCTTGTTCGCAGTCCTTCCTGCTTCCCAAAGCTGCCTGCACTTCCATTTGCCAACCCCAAGATACACAACGCGCAAAGGAAGAAAGGCAGTGGGCAGGCCAAGGAGCCAGGGAATGCAGCGAGGGAGCCGGGGCATGCAGCGAGGGTACGGGGCATGCAGCAAGGGAACGGGGCATGCAGCAAGGGAACGGGGCATGCAGCGCGGTAGCTGCGGCCATGCAGCGAGGGAGCCGGGGCCATGCAGCGGGGGAGAGGGGGCCATGTAGCGGGGGAGAGGGGGCCATGCAGTGGGGGAACTGGGGCCATGCAGCGAGGGAATGGGGCATGCAGCGAGGGAGCCGGGGCCATGCAGCGGGGGAGCCACCGTCGGGCTGCGCTTCGCAGGGCCGCACGTTCACGGCGGGAGCAAAGATGCTCCCTGTCCCCCAGCCCCACAGGCTCCCTGCCGTGGCCTCCCTGCGCTCAGGGGGACGCACTTCCACTCCAGCATCTCCAGCACTAGTTAAATTTCCCTCCAGGCAAGTGTCAGGAGCAAGCCCAATTTGAAATTTATTGTGTTGTCAAGATGACAAGTGCTCTGCCAGGCTGTTAGTCTCTGCTGCCCTTCCTGCATCTATTCCCCCTTCTTCAGCTCATTAGAAACTCCCTTGATATACCAAGGCTGTTTTTTTTTTTCCTAATAATTTAAGTGCTTTCTTAACTTCAAACCACCAACAGCTGTGGGACAGAGGAAGAACAACCCTGTCAAACACTTTGCCTTCACTGCAGAGGTTCGGCCCAGTCTAACATGGCCCAAAGGCTCACGGAGCAAAGCACCCACGTGGTTCCGACCAAGAGCCCGACTCGAGGCACCTCCTGGACATGCTCCGCACTTACCCTGCCCACCCAGGGGCACGAGCCCCTGTGCCACACTGAGGCGCGCAGTGTGGGGCCCTTCTCCTCATCCAGAGGGCTCCAGGCCAGAGGGGCTGCTCTCACCTGCCTACATACAAGCGATGCAGGCAGCTGGCATCTCTGAAATCAGGCTTTGCCAAATCCTCCTGTTTTTCCCAAAACACATGTTGTGGGCAAACAGGCAGACCTCTAAGGCAGGACAGGGTTTTTCCTGTCCTACGTCCTCGGATCAAAGTGCCCTGTCATGTTTTCTGGGCTGGGATGGCATGTGCCGTTCTCCCAGGAGACAGTGTCATTCCAGACACCAGTCCCATGTGGTCTGGCTGCTGTCTGCTCATCCCAGCCCAAATAAGCTGGAAAAAGAGGGAAATGCTTCTTAGGAAATTGGAGAACAAGCCAGCACATCACACTGCAGCCCTGTGTCTTCTGACTCTCCATATCTGCATTTCTAACATAATCTTTATAGCCACCCCCTCTGTTTTCCATACAGTGACTTTCCTGGGCAACCCAAGTCTGTGTTTAAGCCAGGCTAGAGCCAGGAAAAGGTCATGAACCAGGACTGCACTTGTGAGAGTGAACATTACAGAACAAAAAGTCCTGATAAAGGAGCTCAAGGGGCAGGCAGAAATCCAGACAGGACCAGGGTGAGAACCAGATGGGCCGAAGTGCAACACACAGACCAGGAGAAAGGCCAAGGCCAAACTGGAAGCTTTCCTAGCACCTTAGGAACTAAATCAGATAGAAGGCCATCCAACAAGGTCAGAGGAAGCAGGATCACATCCATGAACATGAATATGAGATCAGAGCTGAGCAGGTGACCAGAGACAGGACACAAGGCACTAAACAGAGCACAGAGGCTGTCTGCCAGTGCCAGGAAGTTTTTGCTAGGCTCGCTCTGGGTGTCTGCTATGACCATGCACAGGGAGAGAGCCCAAGGGCTCAGTTACAAATGACCGATCACGCAGGCGAGCAGTGGGACTCCGCTCCATGCCCTCAACATTTCCCCCTAAATCTACATCCAGCAAAGTCTGCTTGAGGTGCATCCCATCCCCTGTGGCCCTGCCGAACCCAGGGCAGAGGCCAGACCCTTACCCTTTCCTCAGTGCTGGTGCAGAGTCTGTCTTGCAGCAAGGAGAGCTCAAGGTTGACTACGGTCTCAGCTCTCTGCACTACAGACAGCAGGGGAAGATCATGAGCTCAGCATCTCTGTGTTCTTGCATCTCTGTATCTACCGGGTCCTTTAAGCTTGATGAGTTAAAGATGGATGTAACCTGTTCTGAGAAGCACAAACACAACCCTCATTTGAAAACCAGCTATATCTTCCTACAGGCTTTTTCCGTTGCATCCTCCTGTCTGGATCCCTCATAGCAATAAAATAATAACTCTTTTGCCCTGCTAGCCGTGTTGGAAAACATCTTGACTAGCTGCCCAGGCCCCTGTAAAAGCTTGCTTTACGTCTTGGCCAAGCCCCTGAATCAAAAGAGCTCAAGAGGGGAGACAAATTAAGCCTTCTCCTTGCCTGTAACAAAAGCCTGAGGTGAGGAATGCAGAGCTGGTGCGGAACAGAAGGGATCCACAGCACTGTCAGATCAACACGAGCACTGCCCCTCGACACAATCTACCCTGCCTGCTGAGCTGCGCTCCAAGTTAAAGCCTTCAGCCATTACTTCGATGCCGGATTCCTCAAAAGGAGGCGTTTACAATGTGGCTGCCCACCTATCTCCCCAACACACACTCCACAGTCATTCTGCAACCAGTGGACAAAGACTGATCCCAGAATAACTGACAGTTTTTACAAGGAGGAAGACAGGTAGGCAAAGGAAAGATTCTGCTGCTCTGTGAGATCTTTGCTGAGCAGAGTGGTGGAGACAGAGCCCTAAAGGTCCAGTGGTTTCAAGGACTCCCAAAACATCCCCCAAAAAGCAGTAGATGCTGCCGTGGGAGTCCTGCTACCTCAACTGGCCTCCTCTCCTCATGGCCAGACCTCTCCGTGGGGCAGGTTCTGTTTCCATCGATGGGTACACACAGTAAATGGCACAACAGGTCCCTCGTCCAAGCAGGGGCTTCTTGGTGCTCACTCATAAATAACCGTGATGAGCTCCTCTAAATGAGCATTCTCATCTTCTAATAAACATCATAAAAAGGGAGAAATGAGACTTAATTCACTTTTACTGTCACAACTGACACATTGCAAGATCTTAATTGGACTGAAAAGAGTTTCCGGGAAGGGGCTGCTGTTTAAGTAACTCATTAGCAGCTCCCTGGCAGAGATGGAGGCTCCACTTTCAGAGGAGGTGAAAACACAGCACAGGTCGCAGCCCATCACACGCACAGGGGCCTCCCCTGGGCGGCCCAGGAGGAGACGCGTCTTGAAGGGTCTCCTGTGCTTCAGGCACACACAGGTCTGTCACTGAGGGTCACAGAGACCCATCCGACACATCTGCCCTCGCTC
Organism: Tinamus guttatus; assembly: GCF_059628265.1. Taxonomy (NCBI): domain Eukaryota; kingdom Metazoa; phylum Chordata; class Aves; order Tinamiformes; family Tinamidae; genus Tinamus; species Tinamus guttatus. Next base: position 3,049,397 of record NW_028288749.1, read on the forward strand.
CCCTGCTCTGGTCTGTGCCAGCCAACGTGGCCACAAGGGAGCCACGGGCCAGTGCCATCAACCTGCTGGTTAGCGGCATATTCACAATATTGAGTCCTTTACAACCACCTAGATGTTACCTACGGTATATTCCAAAGTCACCAAGTAACAAGGGCTCTTCCCAGACACTTCTCCAGCCCCATTTCCACGCTGGGATCCTCACATGGTCTGGGGAGGAGGAAGAGGTGCATAATGCCTCACGAATTTTCTCTCCAAAAGCCAAGGGACTGTTTTGCATGACATACGAAAAATAAATCACCTTAGGGACTAAATCAGATAGAAAGCCATCCAACAAGAAAATTTCTCAGGAAATTCTGATCTCCCGGAACTCAGAAGCTGCAGTAGGAAACCTCATGCAATTCCCGCTGCTGCAGCAGCAGCACCCTGAGCGCCTTGACGCAGCCGGGCTCAGAGCTGCGTGGCCCTTGTTCTGCCCAGCAGAGCCGGAGCAGGGCCTGGCGGCTTCGCTCCAGCTCTCTGTCCCCATGCACGTAAATTTAGCTTCCTGCTCTTGCTGCCTGGGTGAGGACAGGGAGTGGGAGCTGACGTCTTTCAAATGAGACCTTAAAAATAAGCTGTCTGCATGTCTGGGCATTTAAGATTCCCAGGCAGTGCTTTGTCTGGATAAAACAGCTTGCTCAAGTACCCTAGCCAGAAACAGCTGTATTCCAGGAGCGCTGCAATTCCGGCTCATAGCACTGCTGTCATGACTAGCATTTCCTGCCATGCCAGGGATGCTCTTGCGGCTCCCACCAGGCTATGTGCTCTACGCACACGCAGTGAAAGGCCCTGTTCTCCATTTCTTACCATCTTAAGAGAGATTTTAGGGACAAGAGGCCAAGGACACGGAGTGACTTTTGCCAAGGTCAGACTCCAGGCCAGAGCAGAGCCAGTATTAGCAGTCCAGATATACTGACTGCAAAACCGTGACCCACTCTAGCCACTAGCCCAGCTGCTCTTCCAAGAGGTCAGCTTTCCCAAGGGCAGAACGCTGCTCCATGAAGGCAAGCAAGCATTTGGTAAAGAAATCCTCAGGATGAATAAAACCATGTGCTTGCACAAGACAGCTTTTGCTCTGATCTTTAGTGCTGCAGTATGTTTTGACCTACTACTGCAAGATTCAGCTACATCTTCCCTCCCTCCAAATGTGACAGCAGGCAAAAAAAGAACCCAACTGCTGCTGCAAAGCCCCGTGCTGGGACTCCAGCTGACAACCAGCATCAGCAGAGCTGCCCACACACCGATTAAACCCACACCCTCCACTCTCCTGTCACCTGCAGGAAGTGCTTGCATACATACATCCATACACACATGCAAACAGGGCCTGATTCTCTGCTCAGACACTCGGTAAAATAGATCAGTGAGTCCGAGGGGCCTTCGTGCAGCCTCTCCAGGCCGTCTGGCTACCGCACAACCCTGTTGGCTTACGAGCTCTGTGTCAATACCAAGAGCAGAGGGCTGCTTATCACCACTTTCAGGTGGTTACAGAGCTATGAAGGCCTCTAGAAAGTACTAACACACTGCTGGGATCTCCCAGAACAGCATTTCAGCTCTGAGGTTTATTCCAGAGGACTTTAGCTCCTCTTCAGCACAGGCAAGCCCCGAACCGCACGCAAGCTAAGTGTGTTTTGCAATGGGCTCCACGCCTTTACTGCACATGCCTCATCAGATTTACTACCACTGCCAAGAAAGGTGGATTTATTCCCAAACCTAGCAGCAACCAAATCAATGTGAGAGCATTCACACGGGAATCTGCCACAAGCTTTTGTTAAGCCAGGGCAGGATTTAAGCACTGAACACACCTTCCCCTTGGGACATGTCAAGCCCAGGGCTTGTGGTGGTCTCACTGTCGTGAACAAGGAATCCCATTTGTGCCCGAATCCAGCGGCGATCCTGCTCGGAGCTGGTTGTCCACCTTTCACAGATAACAGAGGACAAAGAGCCGCCAAGGAAAACAGGTCAATGCTCCAAACTGTACTGTTAAGCTTCAACCCTAACCCAGCATGCAGGACGTATAGCAGGAGGTTTATGTTTTAGTTTCCCCTCTTCCAATCAACTCAGAGGCAGTAAGAGGTGGGTTTCAGCAAGGCGTAAATCTGCCAGCAGCACATCAAGGCTTCTGAACAGCAAGGACACAGACAATTGTCCAGTGGAAAAGAAAAAAAAAGGGAAAAAAGGTCAGAGCAGTAACTCTTGCACTATTTGTTCCACAAACAGAGAAGGTTTACACAGCCTTTCTGGGCAATTATTGGGTAGGAAATAAATCTCAACAGAAACTCATCTCTTCTCTTGCTTTGCAGCTGAATCTCTTTGCCTCGCGCCCCTAGCGATGTCCCCAAAATGCTTTGCAACAAGATGCCAGTTACACAACCCAAGGCTGTGCCCAAAGAGGCAGCGGAGAACTGTATTAAATTTAATAGCATTGCTCCAGGTAATCTATGACCAGTTATAATCAATTGTCCATGCCCACTGCAGCATGACTACAGCTGCCTTCACAGCGCTGCAGGTGCAGGGCTGGCAGAAAAAGCTCTGCATAGGCTGGAGACAAGAGATAGCTCTAAGACAGCCTTGAACATCTTGAGAGGCATCGCGGAAGCAGAGTGGCGTCTGCAGTCATGTTAGGCTAGGGTCCCTTGGAGGATGAGTGCCCTGGGTGAGCACGCCAGCCCCCAAGGGACAATTGCCATCCAAGTTAAGGGGAAAAAAAAAAAAAAACACCCAAAAAGAGCCAGTCTCTCCCTTTTAACTCAAAAAGGCAAGAAAGAGGATCACTGTGTGTTTTATACAGAGGAAAATGGAGCCCGAAGCAACAGGAAGGACTTCTCTGCTTTTACAGAGCTGGGAAGCCATCAGCAGCTCCCGTCGCCCCGGCAAGGCTTTATACACAGCCCTGTGCTCCTTCCCCGTGTCCCTGCACTAGCTGGGACGAGCTCCCGTTTCCTCTGGAGCACGGGTAGCCAGGCCGCCGAGCCGTGCAAGGGGAAAGGGGAGGGATGGGAGCCAGGAGAGGGACTGAGGAGCAGGGCTGGGTGCTCCCTGCTCCGCCGGGGTACAGGACACACTGTCCACACACCTTGACCCTCTCCGTGGTGGCAGCAGCCAGACAGCTCGGTTTTCCAGGTCTTTCCAAGGAGGAATCACCACAACCCTCTGGAGCACCCGCTTCCTTTGCCTGTACCTACCACCACCTTGCTTTAAATCTTCCAACAGTTAAGGACCACAGCTGAGAAAATATGGCTTTTCTGGCCATTTTCCAAACAATCCCAAACTCAGACCAGGCCTAAAGCACAGAGGCACAACCAGGTGATGAGAGCAAGAGTTAGCCCAAAACAAGACCAAAGAGCAAAGCAAAGGCAGCCCCAGGTGTCAAGTCAGTCATTAGCACCATGCCGCACTTAGACAAGCCAAGCTCAAGAGCTTCCACCTCTAGCTTGTGGCCCACCAGGGAGAAACAGTCCTCACACGATGAGGATATATGTGAATTCACGAAGCTCTGAGGAGCTGTAACATGTATGACCTGATTGCCTGATCTCTCACTCCAATTTTTAGTTTTTTAAACCATGCTGTTGGCTTCCCCCTCGTCTCTCCTGAGGGACTTTGGGAAGGGGTAAACTGCTGCCCAGCCTGCTAAAGTACTGCTCTCCAGAGGTTGCAAAACCCAAGCTACTTTCACTAAGCAAACGATAAGAAGCAGCAGGGTGCTAAGCCGTCCACTTCAGCCCAGTGTAAATCTCAGCACTTCTCCAAAGCTGGGTGCATGGGGAAAGGCACTTCCAAAACCAGCTGCCGGATTCCCGAACAGTAACATTGCCATCTAGAGGCCCTCCTGCCTTGTTTGTGGAAAGGACGGGGAAAACTTGGAAGAATTTCCATCCTCCGCTGTTTGCTGAGTGGAATAAAAGGGATCGCTGAGGGGACGGAGGACCCAACGTTTAGAAGCACAGCATGGGTCAGACTCCAAGAGATCTAAATTAAAATTGGATAGACAGCTTCATGTGGGTTACATTTGTCTTCGCTCCTTGCAACAATGTGGCCAGAGTGAAGACAACTACTACTACTCCTGCTTCCGTGCTTTGAAGACTTGTCTCGCCTCCAGCAATCCATCTGGAGCGATGCGACCTGAGGATTCTCCCCCGTGTTGTGGTGAGGCCACCCGAGGGAGCCGAGCTGTCCTGCAGGATGACACCGGCAATGCCTTATCGAAGTCGCTATGAAAAGGAGCGTGGTGTGAGAAAGCACCTGGCTTTGGCTCAGATCCCAAACCCCTTCTGCGCACAGGAAAGTGCCAGCAACTCAAAGCCCTCTGTGAAGGTGGGCTCAGATCCCAGCAGATCCAGCTCGGGACACAGCCTCTGTTCCACAGCAGAGATCTTCCAGCACCTTCATCAATCTGTATTTTGCTCCAAGTTACCAGACTCACTCACCTACCTGCTTTGGCTCCATCACGAAAGGCTCAAAGCCTGTCAGGCCCCATGGTGGCACATCGTGACGCTCCCTGTGCGACAGCGAGCAGAGAGGATGCAGCCAGGGCAGCTCTGTGCAGAACGGGAGGGAAGAGCAGGGTTCTGCTCCCCATGCATCTCTCCTCCTTCTTCCAGCTAGGAAGTCAGGCCTGCACCCAGCCCAGAACAGCAGTCAGAACTAAAACCCAACACTGGCATTCATGCTGGAGATCCAAACAAACTCATTATGGGTCAGGCCAGGAAAAGAGGCCCCAGAGCGCAGCCAGAGGAACAAGGCAGCATTTGGAGATACCAGCTCAGAGCCTCAGGCTTTCGGGGCAGACGAGACAAGAAGCAGCTGCAGAAACTGTCTTATGGAGAACTGTGGGGTAGCCAAGCCAATACAGTCCAGCAGAGAAGGTTTGCTGGGGCAGCAGCTTCCAGGAGACTTCAACTAGAATTCAACTCCCAAGTCCCATATTGTCAAGGAGAACAGTGCAAATCAAATCATTAGCCTTGCAAGGTCATCAGGTCAGCCACTTCCTTACAGCTTCCACGTCAGCAAAGAATAGGAAACCAGAAGAATAATCTGTCGAGGCTGTAAAAGGCTCTGCCTGACGTCTCAAAACAGAGGTGAATGTCTTGGGTTTCTAGCACAAGGCTTTTAAATGGTGATGTGAAGCCTAGGTACAGGCTCCTCAAAGGTCCTAGCAATGTGCTGCTTCCCACCTGCCTTTCAGGAGAGGGCACAGATTCTTCTGCTTTCAGACTTCCAGGGCTTTTCCCATCACGCTCAGCCTTTCCCGTGGGCCTTCTTTAAGCAGAGCTAAGAATCACAGAAATTCAGTCAGCAGCTCAGCAGACACATTTCCTGTTTTACACCCTGCAGCACCCAAGTGAGCATCTCAGCAACTTGCATCACTCTGCACGTCATTCCCCGAGCAGCATCAGCTGAGCCTTAGGCGTTAGCTGATCCTCCTCAGCACGAGCCACCCCGCGCACGACCATGGGGATGCTTCCAGCTTCCCAGGAGCACTACGGGCCCCCACAACCACACGGCACCTGCGATGCGGGAGCACTTCTGCCTCCACCGTGCACCGAGGGAGCATGGCGGAGTCGCCAGCCACATGGAACTGGCCCAAGAGCTGTGCTCAGTGGCACCCACTGTAGCGCTTAGCGCAGATGTTTCCGAAGGCAGTTACTGCTGAAGCATCCAGGGCAGCTGTGGCTAGTCTGAACCCTCTACAGATCCAGCCTGGCATTAGACAATTTGGCTACCAAATTATAATTTGTTGCCACAAAGGACTTTCAGGGTGGCCCTAAAGATCTAGGAAATACTTCTTAGACCTTCAACAGAGCAGGGGCCATCAATCTGCTACTCAGTCTTAATCACCACAGTTACCAGCTTTGCTGGGTACATAAGTCCTTCCAACAACACTGCTTAGATTATCATTTTCGAGAGTCCTTGCTTCATCCCTCAGTGTTGCTTATGGTGCAGCAGGTCTAAGGGGCGATAGGCAAGGCCAGAATCCCTGCACCAGCTCCTCTCCCCGCAGGAAGGTGCTTGATGCAACGGAGATAGCTCCTCTCGCCACCTAGAAATCAGAAGCCTGTTTCAGCAAATTCCTCTTAGCCAATTCATCTCTCTCAGTGAGCAGAGAGACAGGCCCTCCAGATAGGATTATAGCCCAGGTGGTAAATAAATGTCTCCTGTAAGACTATCAGCAGTGTCCTCCACGGGCACATTCAGTGCTGTGGATATCAAATGGGCACCGAAGGCCTCAAAAACCTCAGTATTGGCACTACAAAGCCTATGGAATGGAAAGGGAGGCTGCAGGTGGCTGAGCAAAGGGCACAAATGGTCACACAGACCTTTGAGACCAAAGAGTGTGCACAAACAGAGAAGATGCCCCCTTTCAAGACCTGACGGGAGTCAAAACAAGCATGAGGAAGAGGGCAAGTGGCAGACTCTGTCTTTCCAAAAGACATTAGTCAGCAGGTGAAACCCCGTGTAAGACCTTTGGTTGAGATGACGGCCCTAAGAGCTGAGCTTGAAGTGGGTGGTCAGCAGGGCAGAGGAAGCAGAGGGCAGGCAAATGCAAGGGGAGAGGGAATTCAAAGGAAGGCAAAGCTGGAGCCCACAGCCAGCCGGGATAACTGAGGCTGACCCACTGGAACCAGCCTGGCTGAGGACCAGCCTGGCTGAGGACAGGGACTGCAGCAAGCAGCCTCCAAGCTCCAGACCCCCGGCAGCCCTGCAGAGCAGGCTGGAAGAGAGAGGCGTATCACGGAATGCTGCCCCTCCAGCTTCTGCTCTCCTGCGTCAAAGCCTCGGACAAGGGCTGTGCCACTGTTCATGCACCGTCGTGCCTGGAACAGGGGCCCACGTAACCTTAGCTCCGCCAGCGGCGAGCATGCAGCCCACTGCAAAGTGCCCCTGCAGGGGTGGCACATGCCCCGCTGCAACCCACATCCCAGCAGGCTTCCCAGCGAGCGCTCTGCTCAGGCAGCCTGCAGCTTCCAACACACGCTCAAACCCAGACCAGTCCTTAACAGGGAAGCCTTTGTCAGCGAAGATTAATTCCTGCGGTTTGCAGCTTTCTACCTGAGCTACCTTGGCACTTGAGCTGTCAGGGTGGAAAAGAAAAGATAATAAAATCCTCTCAATGTGTTGATCAGGGACAAACTCTGGTTGGGTCTTCTGCAGTTCTGTCACGTTTTTAAACTGGTGAACCACTGAAACTGCTAACAGTAAGAAAAAAAAATCACTCTGAGCCCCTGAAATCTCAGCTGGGAAGGTGAGAGACTGGAAAAACACACTTGAAAGAGGACTCTGAAAAGAAACCACTATTCAGACTTAATTAGGGCCGGTGCGGGCCAGGCAACTATTAATGTGCTGTGCTTGGGGATGGAGCCATGGTTACTACTTGCTAATGGATGGGGACGACGACACCCCAGGACTCGGCTGCAGATGCCAGTGAGGACAGAGAGAGGAAGCTTCCTGGCAGCCTCCTCTTCCTTCCCTCGGCAGTCAGCAGTTCCGTGACAGATGGTCGGGCCCGACCCTCCGCCCTGCGTCACATCATTGGGTTTGCCGCAGACACGGGGCTGGAGGTCCGGGCAGCGCTTGCACGCCATGAGGGTCACAGGCCCTCTGAGCACCGCTCCTGTGCAGCGCCAAGGAGTGACATCGAGCCTTGCCCCTTGCTCCCCCCTTGGCATCACAAGGATGCTGTCAGAGTGCGGGCGGCGAGAGGAGCTTTCCCTGCCGTCCCTGGCAGCCCATAAGTGATCTACACCTGCCGCTCCAGACACTGTTGGCACGACGGCACGCGCTGCCTCCCAGCGCGCCCTCGCCCCAGAGAACAGGGCCCAAGGACCCCCATGGAGGTAGTGGGGGAGCCTTGCACGGAGGAGGGCTCATCTCCATCGCACCGCCAGCAACACCAAGCTCACGACGAGCAGATCCACGACCGGCATCCCCGGGGGCTGCTAATACTGCAAGGCCACGCCTTGGGACGCTGTTCTGAAGCCGGACCGGATCAGATGGCCTGAGTCTCTTGGCAGCGGAGATCCTGAGCCAGCACAGGAGCCAGCAACACCCCGGCACAAGAGACCCACTTGGGAGCCGGATCGCATGGAAGATCCCAACACAACCATCCCAAACCTCCCTTCCAGCTCTGGCACAGACTTTCGGCCTTCTTCTGCTCCATGGAGGGGCAGCCAGGCACAGCGGGCGTGCAGATCGAAGGATCAGACATCTGAGCAACAGCACGCGGTCACACAGCAAGGGAGGAACGGCCAGAACACACACAGGACAGACGCGGCCACGAGGAGAGCCAAGCGGGGCTCAGCGCAGTGACACTGAGGCTCTGTGCTGCCAGACCCCAGGCCTCACCACAGGCAGCTCAAAAGTTCCCCCTCCTCCCACTATTAGCAGCTTCGAGGTGCCTTGGTCTTATTTTACAAACTCTGAACATGCCATAACAAGTGAAGGCCCACATGGTGTTTTCTCCTTCTCCTCAAGTCCACCCGATCCCTTCAGTGCTGCTCACCAGTCCAGACACGAATGCACGTGAGCAGCCACCTGCGAACGTCACCAAACACTCCAGAGCTGCAGTTAATACTTAGGGCGATGTCTCTGCTGCTCCCTCCAGCCGGCAGGAGCTGGGGAGAGTGGTGTTTTTGGGGGAACACTGCAAGGCACTCCATTTGAAATTACAAATATTGTCCCACCACTGGTCTGTCATCATAGGATCTTCCATCATGACGGACAATTGGGACCCGCTGCGACTTTCAGCTGCAAAGCCAGCATTCAAATGGGGCTAGCGCTGCTCTCCAAGCAATGAACAGTATATTTAAACAGGAAAGTGCAGAGAGGGAAGCAGCAGGAAGGAGCAGAGGGAGAGCTGCTCATTTGTCCTTGGTAGAACAGCTCTGAGGCACCAGCAAACGCTCTGCTCTGAGGGTAGAGGAAAGCACTGGCAGCTACAAATTACTAATCAATGTCGGGTAACAACAACAGCAGCTAATAACGAAGGGCTGATCAGCTTACCACAGCAGTAATTATTCCTGACACCAGCCCTCCGAAGGAGCATCCAGGCTTAGCGCGCTGCCTACCATGATGATAACCCAAGATAACAAGCAAAATTTTGTGCTGGAGGAAAGGAGTGGGGAGATGGAGGCTGAGGTGGGACAGAGCCCTCAGCAATTAGCCAGACTTGTGGTGCTAATTACTCTGCTAACGGTGCGCGGGCTTTGTCAGAGGTAACATCAGCCTTGCCAGGATGCTCTCCAGGTATGTGCCGGGCTGGCAGCCCTCACACCGCGGCAGCGATGAACGGCTTCGCGCCTGGCTGTTTCTGACAGCACCGCCGCACGAGCCCTTTGCCATCACCGTGCCCCTGGGAAAAGCCCCTCGCCCCTGCGTTCCCTGCAATGGGGAGGCTGCTCTTCGCTTGCCACGTGGCACCGAGCCTGCTGAATCTCAGGGCAGGACCAACACAAAACCAGAAATCTTCATCTACCAGTGTAGCTGCAAGGAGTCTGCAGGAAACACGGCGCCACCACCCACAGCCACTTGGGCTTCTCAGCTATTGCTGCACCCTCTGCCGTGCAAGCACAGCCTGGGCACGAAGGTGCTCCAGCACCTCCAATGTAGCCCTGCAGCCAAGGGGAGCTGAGCTTAACCTTCGCTCACCGCAGGCCAGCTGAAGGGGAGCTGAGCATAACCTCCCCTCACCGCAGCAGAAAAGCTGCTCCACCTGGCAGCGGTGGCAGTGCGAACGTGCCAACACACGTGTGCTTCCCCCGCACGCACACACATGCGCTTCTTACTGCTAAAATAGGTGAGAAAAAAGGTGCAAGGAGCCTTTGGGCTTGTGATCGCATGTGCCTTCCTCACCCACCTTCCCAGGCAGCTGTAATTAAGGGCACCCGTCATTCAGAAGGCTCCAAACTGCTCTCACAGCAACACACATTTTATAGGCAAGCTGCTGCTTCTGCATGCGGGTGCGCAGCAGTGGGCGTGAGCAGCCCGGAGAGGAATTAAGGGCTTGCAGCTTTCCCACACGTGGATCCACGCAGTTACTGGAGCAGCAGGAGCTGCCTGCGTGGACCGCAGTCCGGCTGGCTCTTCCCAGAGCTCCAAGGCACGCTGGGCTCGGGGGCTCCTCCTGGACCGCTGCTTTGCACAGACCCCTGCAGCCCATCAGTAACACCGGCCAGACGTTTGGCCAGCACAACAATATTCAACAAATCAAGAGTCACAGAGAGGTGGAATACGCCTGGAGGCTCTCTGCATGTGCAATCATCCCAACAAGTCTCCAGAAGCATCTCCTACCCATCTCCCTCCCCGCCGGGATGTCCTGATCCAGGCCTGGCAGATGCGGCCCCCCCAGGCCACTTGCAATGCTGTGATATAGCCCCAAATCCTATTACAGGGCAGTATCCAGCTCCCAGCCCCTGCACAAACAAAATCCTATTACATCGGGGATCCCAATTCCAGCCTTTATTTACAGAAATTATTATTACACAGAACCCTGAGGGAAATCATGGTTCTGGGCTTTCTACGCTGTCGCTGCTGTGAAGAAGCCTCACAGCGCATCGCGGCAGACACGGAGATGCAAACTGCCTCCGAGTTGTACACCATGGAGAGAGAGGGAGAAGCAAACGGCAGCCATGCCCAAAGCAGGAGGGAAAGGCACGCACCCTGCTTGTGTCCGGCCCGAGGCGATTTCCATCAGCAAGGTGCACTAAATCCTTTGTGCCGCTTGATTAAATTATAGCTGACCTAAGCACAGGCTGTTGCTCTGCCAGAAAGGAGGAGGCAGGGGGAGGCCGGGCTCAGCTTCCCGCCCTGCACGGACTCGGGAGCAGGAGCGGAGGGAGCAGCCGGAGCGCCTCGGAGCCCCAGGCCCGCGCACAGGGTGGCTGCAAACACCCAGGGTGTTGATCCCAGCTCCAACATCGCAAGTGGTGCCAGCACCAGCACCAGACGCAAATGCTGGGCTGGAGCTTCTGGCTCAACATCACGAAATAGAGATGAGGAAGGGCAGCAAACTCCTACTGCCTCCTCTTGAGAGAGCACACGTGGACGTGCAAAGAAGGCTGAGGCACTGAGCACCTCGGGGCCCCTTCTGCCTGTAGCTCGTGCACAGGCCCGGGGCCTCAATACAGTGCAATAATTGGAGCACTGCCCTGTCTCATACCTCGAAGGGCCGATGCAAACCAAGGGGAAGGCTTCTGATGCCAGACAGGGGAACAGACACATCTTCTCGGGGCAGATCAACACATGCTGTTCAGGCATATACCATATGTGAGGAGAAGGAAAGAAAGCGTCTGGTCTTACAGCAGTGACCCTTAACCGTGCCAGTGCTGAGCAAACGAGGCATGAGAGCAGGAGGGGAGCTGTCAGCACTGCAGTGTCCCCCAGTACTGCAGCATGGGAAGCACGGCACCACGAGGGGCAGACATCAGAGCGCTGACACCAGCTGTGTGGTGCTAACTGCCCCTAGCACCAGCAGAGCAACATATATCAGCTACAAAGAGATCTTCAGCGGCGGAGAGATCTCCCTCACCCTTTGAGGGCTTGCAATAACCATCTCTCATCACCATTTTGGGGGTGCAGGGCCAGAAAGTGTGACTCGGCCCAAAGATGCTCGGCAGTGCTTGGCCTGCACGTTCTCAACTAGTCATGTCCCTGGCCATTCCCATCCATCTGTCCCAGAGTGCAGGCACGCCGCTGGAAGCATCCCCTTGTGCTGGAGCGCTCAGAGAGATGCCCCACATCACAACATGAGGAGAAGGCAAAGCTTTACAGGCAGCAGTGGAGTCCCACCACAGCTGCAATACCAGGACTCCAGCAGCAATGGGTGACTATGACAGCTCCTGAGGGGGAACCTGGAAAAATTGTGTGTCTTGGGACAAACCGTGGCCAGGAAGGCATGTCACAACGGAAACACAAGCAGAGAATGCAAGGTCAAATACTGGACTGGACTCCCGGAAATTCAGGATGGAACCACATCCTTTTCCTAGGTCTCCTTTGTGCCCTCCCTCAGGCAGCTCAATCCCTTGCTGCCACCCCCACTAGGAAGCAAAGTCCTTCCTTGGTCCTTCTCATCTGAATGGATGCACCAACTCTGACAAAACAGGGTAACGAAGACGCTGGCCCCTCTGAGTTCTCCAGCATTTCAAGGTGAATGTGATTATGCAGCCACTTTCCCAAGTGTAAAGGACATGCTTCACTCGGGCATTTCCTCTCAAGCAACACACAGCATGAAGGGCAGCTTGCCAAAAACATATCACATGCAGGACGAAAAGCATCGCCCCTGGGAAATCTGCATCCAAGGAAGTGTGGAAAGCTCCCTCCAAACGGATACCAGCCTCCCTGGCTGAGACAGCCTCTTGCAGGGGATACACTTCACACCCCACCTATAGAGCGACTGTTTCCTGAAGAGGAAGGACCACAGCAAAGTTTGAGCACAGCAGAAAGGCAAACCTGAATCAGGCCTCTTGTCTTACAGCTTCTGCCCCACTGAGGCCTGTTAGGTGGGAGTTTTTGGAAACTGGTAATATTGTTAATGTCTGAACTAACAAGACACTGACCCCAATCAGGAAGAAACACGTATTCCCTCCTTGTGAGTGAGTCCTGGTTTTTCCTTCTTTTTACAGCACAATCGGACACTACACTCAAATAGCAAGAGCTGCTGACGACTCAATCTCTACTGTTGTCAGTTACAATGATAAGGATGAAATTGCATCACTTATCAGTGGTGAACCAGCGAGGTGACTGCACTGAGGTTTGCAGAAGGAAGCTAATCCCAAAATGAGATGTTCAGAAAAGCCCCAACCTTTTGCCAGAACCCTGGGAGAGCTCAGCATTGCTTCGAAGCCTACAAATGAGTTAAACATCTGCTTGCAGAAACCACAATTCTCTTGCATCCACCTGCAGAGACATTTTTGGGAGTTCAATGACAATCCTAACCCTAACATGTGGCAAGTTCTCAAGGTCTTCAAGGTCCCACAGGGTCAGTGCACATGGACCCACTGATCATAACATCCGAATAATCCAACCCAACTGACTGCCTGGCTGCTTGAGATCTGGATTATTCCAGTTGTTAAAGGATTCTGCTTCTAAGTCAAGACCACAGCTTCATTTTTTTTCCAGTGGGAAAACGCTGCCCACTCCGCAGCAGCAGCACCCTGGGCTGGCTGGGCACTCTGGGCCAGTGATCCCAGAGCACCTGCCCTACTTCTGCTGGGTTCACTGCAAACGAAGCGTCACGGTGCCGGCGCAGCTTCAGCTCCCCCAAAATCAGTTCCCTGCCCTAGCTGTAGCACTGCCATCACAGCTGCTGGGCTCTACCTTATAGATGCCATCTTTTCTTGACATCGCTGTTTTTTCCCCTCTTTTCAGTCAGCAACCGGAAAGCAGGGAGGCCTCGCAGGCTTTCAAATCTGGCAGATCTAAACAAGCAACTTTCAGCTCACTCGTCTGAGAAATTAAACAGCCAAGCAACTAAAACTACTAGTTAAAATTACGTGCCGCAGAATAATACCTTGACCATCCTACACAAACCTCAGCTCTTTGGGGAGAGTTCCCTTAGTCCATGTTAGCATTTATTAAGGATAACACTTTTTTTTTTCTTTTTTCCTCTCCAGAATGCAAGAACAAACCCTGTCACAGAGAAAAAGCCACATAGGGTATCGGAGAAGATCTTAAGGGGATTTTCCCTGCTCCCTAAGCAGCCCTCGGCCTGTGAGATCACATGTCCATGGTCCTGGGGCAGGTTTAACCCTGAAAGGTCACAACTTACCTGCAATTTTCTTCTGTAATTTGCGATGTAACAAACTGTCATGCCACCTCAGGCTCAGTGATTTGGGTTTGTATGGGTGGTGTGAGAGATCAGCTCTTACCCAAACACACTTAGAATTTTGGCTGACAGCTCCAACGGACATCAGAGCTTGGCTCTGTATGTGAGATTCTGCCAGAGATCACTGCAACCTTGGCTAGATCAGCTATTTGACTGGAATATAAAGGTATCTGATGGTATCCAGATTGGTGCTTTGGGGGTGGATAGCTAAACAAGACAGTTGCCTTCCCAAACTGTTAAGTAAAGCAGATAAAGAAGCCGTAGGTTTATTTGATGATTTAATCAATAAGATAATTATATTAATTGAATAGTTTGATCTAAAGCCACTTCCTTTCTGTTTGATTTACCTAACAGAACATCATTTCAGAATTTTCATAGCCTAGTAGATCAAATCCATAAAATAGCAAACTAGTGTTAATGAGATATATTTTCTTTATCTATGAATTGCAAGAGGTCCAGAGGTAGAAAGAGCAATGACAGCAACTATGTAACAACAGCCCATAGATTCACACCTGCAATCATCACACAACCCACTGGATGGGACAGTACCCACCCCAAAGGCAGGATGTCTCCTGGGCTGGACTGCAAACTTACCATGAGCACTTGTGAGAACCTGCTGGAGAATCCACATCTCCTTGTATCTACCCTAGAGATTCATATAACATGTTTAATACACAGGGGTCCAACCACTTCTAGTGATGGAATAAAAATGGACTAACAGGAGGTACGTAGCTGTTCTCCATTTACAGGGAGAAGCAGAACAAGGAGGTGACCTCCTTCAGGAAGACTTGAGGGGTGCATTTTTTAAGCTGCCAAGTTTGTTTTAGCATGGTTTCTTAAGCAAATCTTAGGATAGAGAAGCCAGTTAAGCACCTCCAGTGCAAAGAGACTGAGCCCGGTCCCTACTAGTGAACCCAGAAGAGAGAACCACAACAAGAGGCTGAGAAGCCATGGTAAGAACTGCTGTCCCCACAGACTGCAGAGAATCCCACCCCAGGGCAGGGAACAGGTCCCGTTCGTGCTCCTGCTCACAAAGGTGCTCCTTCCTCACGCGTGTTGCTGCGTAGCCGTTTCTGAGAAAGCAGCCTGGAGAAAAGCATCTTCCCAGAGCGGGGAGGCCGCTGCCCTTTGCATTGGTTCTTGGCTCTTTCCCTTCCCTAGCAAGGGCAGAAACCTTATGACAACACACACACCTGCCTGCAACTACAGCCATACAGTAATTCCCAGGGTTTGCAAAACCTGCTGTCAAGATAATCCTCTTCTTTCCCTTTCTCCACTTGAAAATTAGCCAACATCTGACACTGCCAGAAGAGATGCAGTAAAGGCAATTGCAGGGCAGCCTCCTTCAAACAATCCCAGGCCCTCCCTGCCAGGTTCCTCTCTGGGTAATACCCTCCTTTCAGCAGGAACAAAAAGCCTCTAAATTGAAAAGGCCTGGACAGCAACCCACGAGCTCCCACTCCCGCCCTGAGCAGCGAAGCTTGCTAATTAAAAGCAGTTGACCTGAGCAAAAAACAGTTTGGAGGAGATTAGCCCAAGGGAGACAAGATTTACAAATTAAATTACTGGTCTGTTTCATTTTATTCTACAAAGCTGTTTTTCCCTCCTCCCCCACTCAGGTAAATGGTGATTTTTGAGGACTTAGTCCCAATTTATAAGAGCAAGGGAGCAGAGAACAAGGCCCCGCTGCTTAATTCACTGTCAAACAACGCTGAGTGCTCAGAGCTCTCCAAGGGGCTTTTTTGTATGAGCTCCAGGTGACACCTGAAAAAAACCAGCCGGCTGGCACCTAATTTCTCCAGTGTGAT